>NC_069660.1:44320136-44623166 GCF_027244095.1 Hemicordylus capensis
TATAACTTTAATATGCAAGTAGATGTTGCAGTGTTTGCATTTTGCACGCATGCCTGCCTTACCGATAGGTAAAGGAACTTCATTAAAATATTGCCAAACTGGGTCTCTTTTACGGCCTGCTGCCATTATAGGTTTTTTCCTCCAAGGAAAGAATGTGATAAACCTCAGGTCATACACACAAAAAGATCCAAAGACTTGTCTGTCTGTGGCTATGCAGTATTGTGCTCAGAAAGTTTCACTTTCATTTTGTACTGCTTGTCTGCTTGCCCCTCCCTCCTCACACTTAGTTTCACTTTCTTCTTGTGCAGAGCTATTCCACTCCAAACAATCAGAAAAATATTGTTTCTATTCTATTTCACTGAACTTCTTGAAACTTAGCACTGAAGGGGTTGATTCTGTATTCATAGGTTTGTAGAACAATAGGATTAAGGTCTTTTTCTCAACTCTGTTCATGTCATAACATTTTTGCTGTGAAGAAGAGGCATGTGATCTCTGCTGAGTCAAATTCAGTTTTGAGAACTGCAAAAGTAAACCAAGCATCTGTGATAATATCGTGTAGGCAGAGAAACTGCCCAATAATCTTACAAAAACCTCTGGAAAAGCATGACATTGTGAATGGATTAATGGAATTTATTTACCAAAAAAATTAAACATATACAGCCTTATTCTACATAATTAAAAAACTAATCTTTATTTCATGATGGAATAACCTTTGGATGGTAATATATTTTCCTCAAAAAGCATTTTATTTAAAAAAAAATCCAATTTAAATCAAAAAAATCCAAATTTTTTGATTTTTTAAAAAAAATCATTGATTTTTATCCACCCTGCCGTCCATTGAGATAATCTGCAGAGGTTCGTCTGTAGTTGCCACCAGCTCATCTGGTGGCTACTCAGGGATGGGCCTTCTCCATTGCTGCCCTGAGGCTTTGGAACACACTTCCTGCTGAAATAAGAGCTCCCCATCTCTTACAACTTTAAAAGGGCAGTCAAACTCATTCAAAGGGCAGTCAAGACACATGTGTTCACCCAGGCTTTTAATTAGATACTGGTTTAATAGTTTTATTATTTATTTATTACATTTATAAACTGCCCCACCCAGAGGCTCTGGGTGGTATACAACTTTTTAAAAAGACATAAAACCTACAATTCAAACACAATGCTAAAAACAATATAAAAATAATTCAAAAACGATTAAAACCATTTAAAGCCAATTAAAATACTTTTAAAAAACACTTTACAATCCTTCCTTTTTGGAAGGCCAGGCCAAGTTAAAAAAGTTTTAACTTTTTAATTTTAATTGTTGAAATATTTTAATCTTTTATTGGCTGTTTTTATTGTCCTGTAAACCACCCAGAGAACTTGAGTTTTGGGCGGTATATAAATGCATTAAAACAAACAAACAAATAAAATAATAAAGATATGAATGTGATAAATATAAAGTGTGGCCTTCGATTTTGCTTTGTGAGATTTAACATCTCTTGTCACTGGTATCCTTATGCAAAATTATAATTTTTGCCATTTTGTTTACATTGGAGACTACATTAGGATTTGGGAAAGAACTCATCTAATCTGAGTGCTTTTTCCCCCCTAGAAATTTTTAGTCCAGTAAAGAAACTCGGATGAAGCTTTGCATCCTAATGAAGCTTTGCATTCATTAGGTCTGTTTAGTTTATATGCAGCCTTTCAGCAGTTTGAGAAGGTAGATTACAAGTAACCTAAGAGCATAACACCATTATAACAATATTAAAACAGTAGTTTAAAAAGAGCGGCATAAGTAAAACATGAAAAGGCCTGGAAAAATAAGAGTATTTTTGCCTGGCACTGAAAGGATAGCAGGTACCAGGCAAACCCCTCTAGGGAGGAAGTTACAGAAATGGGCACCTCAAGAAAAAATGTGCACTTGTGCTCGCGCTCTCTCTCTCTCTCTCTCTCTCTCTCGTCGCCATCTGCCTTATCCTGGATTGCAGGGGCACCCAGTGGTGAGCATCCACGGACTACCTTAGGTTGAAGTAGGAACTTGTGTTGCTTCAGGTCCCCAGGTCCTAAGCAGTGTAGGTTATTCAGGGACAGCACCAGCATCCTGAATTGTGCTTGGAAGTGGACTGGAAGCCAGTGAAGTTCATTAAGCACTGGCAAAATATATTGATCCCTCTCTTGTCAGTTAAAAAAGATCTCTGGTACTAGGACTGGAAAATATCTTTTGAAGCCTTGGAGAGCTGCTGTTGGTTAGTGAAGACAATGCTGTGTTAGATCAATCAAATAGTCTGGCTTGGTATAAGGTAGTTTTATTTTTTTTTAAAGAGAATTCTTTCCTGAAAGGATACTATTTTGGAAAAGGCTGTGCTAATTATATACATTTTCTTTTCTTTTCAGGTTTAAACTCCTAGTGCTATGAGGTATTATCTAAAATGCTTGGTGTTCCAAGATGAATAAATGGCTTTTAAAATGACATACATTTAAGGAAGCTTTGAATGCTCATCTTGGTAAGTGTAAAAATGTGGGAGGGGTAAGTGGAATCACTTGAAATTTTGTGTTTCATGTGTGTCTATAATATGTGCTCTTCCTTGTGTTCCCTTATCTTGGTGGTGATCATTCTGATGTATCAGTTGGACTTGAATGTCTCTGTTACATACCTGTCAGTCTGAAGTGAATATAGGCATGTGCTTGGCTGAAACCACGTGGAGACCAAAAGCTGGGGGTGGAGGGAAACGGTGAAGTGGGGTTTGCAGTAAGAAATGGATGGAAAAGTTAAAGCACCCATCCCTTCCATTCTGTGTCTCCACTCTAAAACCAAAGCAGTTTTGCTCTTATTTTTCTTTTTCAAAGTTTCAGGGCATTGTTGCGTGCATTGACATGTAACTTGTAGTTAGTACCTGAACTGGGGCTTGAATCCAGGTTTTGCAGGTCCAGGTTCAATACTCTCCACAATAGATGTAATTTGTTCTTTCTTTCTTTTCTTTTTTTAAAGGGAAGGGGAGTCTTGTGGAGAGTTAATTATTTGTTCCCTCTTCTTGAAAATTATTTTTAAGGTCTATTGTTATCCAGGAAGGGAAACAGGACCTCATCCAGAATCTAATCCAGATCTATACCATGCAGTGTGATTTTGTGGATAACATGATGGCCACTCAACCTAAGATAATTATGGAGTTATGACTAACAGGTATCCAACCTCTTAGACAAGTTAGTATTAGAATAATGGCAAGCCTCTGACATCTTTGAAGTGTACTTTTACAATGGAGATCTAACAGACTAATGCAGATTTGTATATACAAATACGGTCTACTAATGGAATGGTTCTAGTGATTCAGATAAGTGCAGATTATGTTGGAAATGTTCAAAATCTAATAGGTACACAGCCCAATCTTGTCATGTTTATTTAGAAATAAGTCCTACTAAGCTTAGTGAGATGAAATCTTTTTATTAGATCCTGATAGCTTTACAAAATACTGTAAACAACGTTTTTCATTAAACAGGAAAGTTAAAAACAAGATTTTTAAAAATAATATGCACCAATTCTAAATGTATATAGTACTTAAGTATTTGAACTGCAATACTATATCCAACTACTGTAATTCCTAGGTCCTCAATTTGTGGTGAAGTGGGGAGCATGAAGTTTCAGGGAGGAAAAAAGATTGTGAGACATGTTGTCTTATCCCTTAAGAAGATAAAATTAATGTTTTGGGTACATTTGCAGATTAACTTCAGGACTACTGATTTGTCAAGCTGAAGAATTCAGAGGATCAGATTCCTAAAGTCTCCTCTAGGAGACGAGCAACCTGAAGGCTGTTATGGCTCAAATTTTCGGGATCCGCTTAACTTGTCATGTGGCTTCTTATGCAGGATCTCCTGGTATGCTGCTTTTCTTATTGGTTGATACCCTCTCTCTCTGTGATTGATGAAAACATTAGCCTCCTTACACTTAATTGATATTCACTGCTAAGCCTTTCCAGATAGGGATGTGCATGAAATGCAGTTCAGAATCGAAATCGCGCCACATCCCTTTAAAATGGGGGTTGGGGTGGATTCTACATCCCCTTTAACACAGAGGAGAGCAGGTCCATACCTGCTCCTCTGGCGCTTGTCGCCATTTCCTTGAGTGCTACGTTCTCCCCAGCTATCAGTGTGTACTGGCGGCACTCTCCCCTAGCTACCCCTGCGTGACTTTGGCATGCACATGGCCTCTGCACATGGTTGCTGACTGTGCAAATGGCCACCGCACATGTGTTGTGCAGGAGCAGCTGGGGGAGAGCACCACTGGCATGCACTGCTAACTGACAGGAGCCACACTTAAGGAAATAGCGGTGAGTGCCAGAGGAGCAGGTATGGACCTGCTCTCCTCTGTGTTAAAGGGGATGTGGAATCTCCTCGTTTTAAAGGGATGTGGCACGATTCAGATTTCCAAATGCATTCTTTCTGCAGAGAGAAAATTGTGCCCCTTTTCTTGATTATCAAATGCATAACCTCTGAGGAAAATAGAATTGTGTGTCTGGCAGTGAAGTTTTGGGCATGGTTCAGTGGGTGCTTGTAATGATAGTGCTATCACAGTCCTCAACAAGAAACTTTGTATTATAATACTTAGTATTTGCACACTTGAACAAACTATACAAAGTGCTTCACATGTATTACCTTGTAGTTTTAACAAAGTAAATATTATTTCCACATTGCAACTGGCCAGGAGCTGAGGTTGAGCGAAGGGAGATTGCTGAAGACCACCTAGTGAGTCCCTAGTGAGGTGAGATTTGAACTGGAAAAGTCCTGATTCACAGTTCAGTCTTATAGCCATTTTGCTTGCTGAAGTGAGAACAGCGGTTTCCTTCAACTGCTGTTGGCGTCCCTATAGCTGGGAACAATTATTCAGAGCAGTGCTTTCTGGGAAGATGTGTACTCATTTTGCCTAGAAGAAGAGTGTCTGGAAAAGGCTGTTATTTTATTTATTATGACTATTATTATTTACATTTATATCGCACTCTTCCACAAAGGAGCTCAGAGCAGTGCACATGGTTATGTGTGTTCTCACTACAACCCTGTGAGGTAGGTTAGTTTGAGAGAGATGTGACTGGACCAGAGTCACCCAGTGAGTTTCATAGTTGAAATGGGGTTTGAACTCTGGTCTCCTTGGTCCTAGTCTGACACTTTAACCACTACACCACACTGGCTCCATTTAGCAAATAGGATTCCCAAAAGTTCTTTAGCCATTCTGTATCACGGCAGATTCTCAAACATTGCACATCTTTTATCTGGCAAAACCATGTCCCGCTTTTTTATTGTTAGAGAGTTGAGGCAGTGGGTACTAGGACTGTGCACTTTGGAAAAGATCAGAATTCTGTTTTGGAATTCCCAGACCCTACTAGAAAGAGGCAGCAGCTCACAAGGCAACCGCCCTAGGTAGGAGGGTGGTGGTGGTGTTCTAAAAACTGCGCAGAAGTGGCGCAGAGAAAGCTGGGTGGTTGCAGTGCTCCATGGGAGTGTCTGGGGGAGTGACAAAGAAGAAGCTCATCGCTTGTGCGGGGTGGCTGGGAACCGCAGGGGTGTCCATGGGGGATGTAGTTTTCCCCCCTGTCTGGAGTTCATCAAATAGGGATCAAACACTGAGCATGCTCAGACATGGCCGGATATTCAATTGGAGTAGATCCTCCCACTGTCGGGTGCCATCCCCAGTTCTGGTCTTGTCTGCTCAAGCTTGGCTACACTTTTTGACTGCTCTGCTAGGTAGCTATTATTGGTCTCTTCTAACACCCTCTTACTCTGCTGTTTGAGTGTGCAAGGGTGGGAAGGTACTGCCTATCGGCTTTTTATTCATTTGTCTGCCAAAAAAGCTCCTCAATTTTGCCTTTTTTATTTTCAATTCGGCTGTTTGACTTTTTTACTTTTGTTTTTTATTTTCTTGCTTTCGATCGCAGCTGGGTATTTTTTCTCTGGCAGTGTCAGTGGCGGTAGCTCATGGAGGGGAGCTGCTTCATGGCTTGCACTCGGAGGCATTGTTAGCCCCCAACCCGGAGGCTGGGTATGCACAGCCCCTTGTGGGCATCCTGACTACCTTGGGGGCGGCCATTCCCGCTTCGGCGACGGCCAGCTCCCCGTGGAAGGCACTAAAAAAGGCTAAGGCAAAGGAAGGAAACGGCAAACATCAAAAGAAAAAATTGCTCTCTGACTCAGTCCGTTTGAGCGAGAGGCTACTCATTCAAGCTGTTTGCAAGCGTTCCCGGCACGCTAAGGAACATAGTAAACATGCAAAGGGGGACCGGCAAGGTGTCAAGGTCTGGCCAACTGCCAGGGAAGACACGAGACAAAGCGGAGCTGCTGAAACTGGATATGGCTTGGGAAGTTAGTCTTGACTGGACTTGGCTGCACACTGCCGACATAGAGTTTGACGAATGTTGCTTTTCAGCAGTAAGTAGAAGACTAGTGACGTGATTTATAGTGCAAGCCGAGAGCTCCCAGCTGGCAGGGATTTAAGGCTTATCGGCCCTCTGCAAGAGGCATTTGCTTCTCTTAATATTTTCCAATTGATCCCTGCGTCTCGTGGCACGCCGCTGTTGGGGAGTCAGCGGGGGTTGGTTGCATAGCTCCTCTTCCGATTGGTCTTTCACGATTTCTGCTGCCTCAGGTTGTTGTGCCTGTTCAGAGTCATTATCCACAGTTGTTTCATGAACACTGACAGCCGGGCTCTGCCCCTCAGACACTCCTGCATCGCCTGGAAAGTTGACAGCTTCCCCTTCCTCCTCGCTGTCGGAGATCGAGGGCGTGACACAAGGGGACTCGTCCATCAGCACCTCCCCCGTGATTGTGGCAGGTGGCAAACCAGCTGGTCCGCGTTTCCCCCCAGACTGATTGTCCACTGGGACCATTGCAGGCACTCCTCTACAGCCTGTCTTAGGGCAAGGTTGAACTCCCTCCAGATGCAGCCCAGCCTCTGTTACCTGGAGCACCCACAGGTACTGTTTTCCCTGTTCACCCAGGGGTGGGGGCTCCCTTCCAGGAGATGTGGCAGATTGGCTCTGTAATTTCTTTCTCACTGAGTGCCTCCTGCTGGTAACCCAAATGCAGGCGGGGTGTCTACGGCCACACAACCTGATGTACAAGCTACCCTGCCCGCCCAGCCCGGTAGACCTTTTCAGCACTTCTCCTCTTCGCCAGTTTCCAGTCCTTGGAGACAGGCCATTCCTTTGGCAGAGAAGGGCCAGTTTGCCCCCAGACCTCACTCTCCCCAATGCAAATGGCAACTCCCTGTGTCCCCCTCCTCTGAATCAGATTTGGAGCCCAGGACTCCTAAAGCACTAGAGGGCTAGATGGGGTTTCGCAGCCCTTGCAACCTCGCCCCATATTCACCCCTTTTATCCCTGGGATCATCCCTATGCTCCCTGCGGGACCCATCACCCCCCAGCCCTGTGCCCCCGCGTCAGAAAAAGAGGGTGAACTTTCTGATGAGGAGGTGGCTCCTGCCCATCAACTTTCGGTTTGCCTTTTTTCCGCAATTGATTTTGATGTGTTCTTAGCAAAAGCAAAAAGAGCTATTAAAGATGTTTCTTCTGAAGAGGTGGTTCCCCCTTCGGAGTTGGACCAAGAGGTGTTCCCGTCCTCCTCAGGTACCCCCGCAGCTGTCCCTTTCCCCACTGTTTAAACAGGTGATGTTGGCGGAGTGGAAGAACCCTGTGTCTAGCAAGCCTATTGGCTCCTTGCCCAAGAAACATTACACTATGTCCTCTGAGATCTCCTCCTTGCTGGCCTCCCCACGGGTGGATCCTCCCATTGTTCAAATGGTCTCGGGTTCATTGATTAATATGAAGAGCCAGGAACAATTGAAGTCTACTGAGGATAAAAAAGCCGATGCTTTGCTAAAAAAAGGCACATGAGGCCTCAGCCACTGTCATCAGGGCTGCTACGGCTAACTCCATCTTTGCCAGAGCCTCTATAATCTGGGCCAAGGAGTTGGCCACCCTGATTCCACCTGACAAAACAAAATTACGACAGGGCCTCACTAAGATGGCAAAGGTGGCTGCCTTTATGGCAGACTGTAGTCTGGACTGCTTTCAGCATGCCTCTAGTGCCCTGGCTTTGGGAGTAGCCCTCGGCAGGGCCCTCTGGCTCAATGGGTGGCAGGTCGATTCTAAGTCTAAATTGGTCCTACAGGTGTCCCCTTATTTGGGTATTAATCTTTTTGGTCCATCCCTGGATCCTGTCCTGGTGGACACCAAAGACATAAAGAAGGTGATGCCCTCCACCAGGAGGGACTTTCGCAGGGGCTATCGTGGGCAGAGTGCTTCCTCTTATAGCCAGAGACAATCCACTTTCCAACCCAGCTTTCACCCAGGAGACTACAGACAATCCTGCTTCAGGAGTTTCAACAGATCACAGTGGCGACCACAGGGCAGAGGCACCTTCAGTCAACAAGGCAGCAAGCCGCCCAACCCCCCGTCCCCTACGGTAAGCGACAGTGACTACTTGGCCATAGGGGGCAGGCTTCAGAGATTTGCCCTCACCTGGATGTCCACATCCCACGACCAGTGGGTACTAGACACAGTCACCAAGGGCTGCAGGATAGACTTTTCTCCATTCCTCATGATTCCTTCTTTGTCACACCCAGCTCCCGGTGACCAGAAAAACACCGTCTAATGTTAGAGGTGATTCAACTCCTCCTTCAGACCCAGGCGATCGAACCTGTGTCTCATACCAAAACATGCTCCGGCGTCTACTCGCTGCTTTTTCTGGTGCCAAAGAAGGACGGCCCTTGGAGGGTGGTCCTGAACTTGACGCCTCAACAGCCTCATCAAGAAATGCAAATTTAGGATGGAGTCCCTTCAGTCCATCAAACAGGCCATTTCTCAAGGTGACTTTCTGGCGTCAGTGGACCTCTCCGAGGTGTATCTGTATGTTCCGATTCCTAAGGGTCACAGGAGATTTCTTCAATTTTTCTACAACGGGCACCACTACCAATACCATGCCCTACCCTTCGGCCTGGTGTCGGCCATGTGGGTGTTCATGAAACTCATGGCGGCTCTCATGGTTCACCTGCACCTACAGGGGGTCTGCATTTACCTCTACTTGGATGACTTGTTGGTCAGAGCATCATTGTCCGATACTGCCTCCCTCCATGTTAGGACAACTCTGGTATGCCTGAGGGACCACGGCTTCGTCGGTTGAACGCAGCAAACTAAGATTGGCAGGTCTCGGGTCTCTCAGGTCCTCTCTGGTCTCGAACACCATTCTCGCATCTCGTAGACTATCTACTCAATGCATCTACCAATCATCATGGGTGGCATTCATTGGATGGGCTTAATGCAAGCAGCTAGACCTGTCAGTGGTAGGAGTCCCGGAAGTCCTTGAGTTCCTACAAGCAGGGCTTGCCCTTAATCTGAAACTGGCCACCTTGTGCAGACAGGTCTCCGCCCTGGCTTCAGTGCTGGATATCTTGGACCCAGGCACTCATTCCCTACACCCTCACCTTTCTCGTTTCCTCAAGGGCGCAGCCAATATTGCACCTCCGCCGGTTCCCTTGTTCCCCTCATGGAACCTGAATAAAGTTCTGAACGTCCTTATGGCCCCTCCATTCAAACCATTGAGCTCCATTCTGCTCAAGCTTCTTTCATTCAAAACCTTATTTTTAGTTGCCATAAGGTCCACCCGCAGAATCTCAGAACTGGGAGCCCTATCAGCCCGCAAGGAACTTTGCTTGTTCAACCCAGACGAGGTCAAATTGAGTTTTGACCCCACATTCTTACCTAAAGTAAACTCTGTTTTCCATTGGGCTCAGAAGGTAATTCTACCTTCATTCTGTCTGAATCCCTTTCATCCAACAGAAAAACACTAGCATAAATTGGACATGCGTCATGCTCTTCGCTTTTACGTCCGGCGTACGGAAGAATTGAGGAAAACGGATTCCTTATTCGTGTCCTTCTCCCCTCACAACCTCGGTCAATGCCCCTCCAAGTTGTCCTTACTGCCTGGATCCGGTCCTGCATCCGTTTGGCGTATGAGGCCTTGGATTTGGTTCCTCCTATGGGCATCACGACCCATTGTACCTGCAATGCCGCAGTGTTGGTAGCTTTCTCTACCCAGGTGCCCCTGGCAGATATCTGTAGAGCGGCCACCTGAGTTCCACCTCACCATTCATTTGCCATTACAAGATTCCCTCCTTTTTGGAATCACAGGTGGCGTTTGGCTGTCGAATTTTGCAACAGGTGGTTTAAACATCCTTTCCCACCTAAAAATTGGGGCTTTTCTTGTTACTCTCCGGGTGTTATGCTTGGGCATGTCCCTATTTGATGAACTCCAGACAGGGGGAAAAGGAATATTGGGTCTTACCTTGTGAAGGGTCCTTTTCTCCTGATCTGGAGTTCATCAGGCCCACCTGGATTTTTTTGTTAGGTTTGGTCTTTACCTACGCGGTTCCTGTTTGAGGGTTTGAAATGTTTTTGGGTGGAGGCAGGTACCTGGGATTATAGAATTTTTCTCCTCCTCTTCCTCTCTTGTCCTTTTCTTTATCTTGGGGTTCATATCCTCTCTCCTGTTTTTGCTTACACCTTGCTAGTTGGCCTTGGCCTTTGTTTTCCTTTTTCTTCCCATAATCTGGTTTCCTCATAGCAGAGCACAAATAGTCCTTGCTGTATTTTGCATCAGTCCTGGAACTGGGAACAGCACCCGACAGTGGGAGGATCTACTCTAATTGAATATCCGGCCTTATCTGAGAATGCTCAGTGCTTGATCCCTATTTGATGAACTCCAGATCAGGGGAAAAGGACCCTTCACAAGGTAAGATCCAATGTTCCTTTCTCCCATTTTGGAGAATCTTGGGAGCAATGTACGTTTTGGGCAGTATAAAAATATGTCAAATAAATAAATAAACCACATCTCCCAGGCATCCCTGTGGTTCCTAGCTGCCCCGCATGAGTGATGAGCTTCATCTTTGTCACTCCCCACCAGCCACCACCCCCAGATGCTCCCATGGAGTGCTGTGCTGCCCAGCTTTCCCCATACCAGTGCTGGGCAGCTTTTAAAGAGCTGCCGCCGCCACCCTCCTACCTGGTGCATTTGTCCTGTGAGCGGCTGCCTCCTTGTGGTGGGGACTGGGAATTCTGAAACAGAATTCCCACGTTTTCTGAAGTGCGCGGTCCTAATGGGTATCCTTACGTGTGCATATACAAAAGAGTTGGTTGAAAATAAATAAAACAGAAGTGACTCTGAACTGGGGGGAAAGCCAAATGTCCTGTGGCCTCTTAAAGTCTTACAGATATATTGAGCTATCATGCATCAAATACATGAAGTAGCCTGCAGATATGTATATCCATTTTACTTAGTGACAAGTAAATAACAGTAAACTGAAACAGATTGTGCCAAGAATAGAAATTCAGGCCCATTTTTAACTTGAAAGTAATTCTTACTGAGCTTAATAGTTGCACATAAGATCGCAGTCTTAAAATACTTGACCATAACACAGAGTTTTATGCTTCAGTCCATAGAAATAAGAGGACTTAAGTGTGCCTAACTCTGTATTGGATTCTGGACTCTGTGATCTTAAAATAATCTGCAGAGCCACTTGCCTGTCTTCTCCTTCCCTAGAGAAGCATGTTAGCATGCATTATAAATGCACTATTCACTGTATAAATGAACAACTTGATTATTCCACAGTAGTAGTAAATTTATTATGGTCCTTAGACCAGCTTAACATTTAAAATAATACAATTATAATTTACAAAATATTCAGATTGCTAATACAAGCTCTACGAAGTTTGGATGCAACAAAACAGAACTTGGCCACGTTTATAGAAGTAACAAGTTTAAAATTTGACAATAAAACATCCAAGTAAAATTGATCTGTATGACCAGGATAGTTCTTTAAGAGAGGAGCAATAAACTTACTACAAGCATCCCTATAAAACTGACAATACAGAATAACATGAAGAACTGACTCTATATCCCCTGAGCCCCTTTAGGAACTTAGTATGTGATCTTAAGTTTGCTGCAGATCTACTGCAAAACATAGAATTGGTCTGAAATCCCAATTGTCTTAACTCTGTCTTCAAAAGGAACCTTTTACTCTTTTTCTCTTGACATTTATTTTGTACAGTTAAATAAAATCAACAGTAGATTGAAATGGATTTGTACATTAGCACTGTGCATAGAAATTTTCTGTGAACGGAGCCTATCAAGAACAAATTATAAGCAGTAGGAATAGCCTGTACTTGTTCAGATGTCCATGTGTACATGTGTTAACAATTAAACAATGTATTTTTAAACATATTTTCTTTTGTAGGTTCTTCTTAATACCTGATCAACTTCCACTGCAACAAATTACACAGCCATGGTCTGGGGTGACATACCTAACTTGAAAGTTAACTACACTTCATTGTGTTCTTCAACCATGAGAGACCTGGAAGTGGATATTAACTCTAGATTGGAGGAAGGTGTCATAAAACACACGAGCTCTTCTGAAGGTTCCACCATCTTCGTAGCTTTTAAAGGGAATATAGATGATGATGACTTCAAACAGAAATTAGGCATCATATTGGACAATGTGCCTGACCTTTTACATATGGGTACTTTACCTTCTTGTAACTTTAAGTTAGAGATTCCTTTAATAACTGCTTATATTAGCTTTATGTATATGAAATACAATGCATTTGTTTAAAGTGAAGTTACTCTAGAATATTGCAAACTTTATTAGAACTGCTTTTGGTAAAAAAAAAATTGGATCAATTCTGGATGAACCTTTTAAAATAATTTTGTGGCCATCTTTTTGCTCTTTCAACATCACTAATGCTTCAAAGTTCTATTAAGAGAGGAAGTTGTCATTACTGAAATCTGCAGTCAGTATAGAAAGCTCTGGGAATTTGAGGGCTGTGCCGTGTCATAAACAATGTACTCTGTCAGAAATGTCTTATGTGAACTAGCCCAGAGTTACTTTGCTTGATGTGATACATTGGAGACTCACCTTAATGGTTCATTTACCAAAAAAAGTCTATTTTGGTCGGAGGCAATGAATAAAAGTGTGAACCAGCCTGCTAAACTTTACTTGACTAGAATAATCACATTTTATCTGTAGTTGTTCTTCTAATTTTTCTTTTTCTTCCTCCATTAAGATTCTGACAAGTTAAAATTGAGGAAGGTGGAACCTTGGAACAGTGTACGTGTTACTTTCAATATTCCTCGTGAAGCTGCTGAGCGACTACGAATGCTGGCTCAAAACAACAACCAGCAACTTCGAGACTTGGGAATTCTCTCAGTTCAAATTGAAGGTAGTTGAAACTACTTTTGTGGTTGTGCCTGGTTGTGCCTGTATGCTTAAGAAAAAGTTAAGATTACTGTACTAGCAAAATAAAAATGTTGATCAGTTTTTTCAGTAACTTGATTACAGCAAAGATAATGCCAAATAATCATACGTCATGAACATACTGATATTTTCACTAAGGAATGGGCTATATGTCACACTTAAGCATTACAGTTCCTCTCCTTTACCACCTCCAGCTGTATCATTTAACACTGTTCACCTTGTTTGTTTAACATATTTCTTTACCGCCCAAAACACAAGTCTCTGGGCGGTTTACAACAAATAAAAAGATTAAAACATTACAATAATTCACAATTTAAAACAATGTTAAGAAATATTAAAAAGCATCACACTATTAAAACAGTATCTAATTAAAAGCCTCGGTGAACAAATCTCTCTTGACTTCCTTTTTTAAAAGTTGTCAGAGATTAGGAGGCTTTTATTTCAGTAGGGAGCGCATACCAAAGCCTTGGGACAGCAACGGAGAAGGCCCATCCCCAAGTAGCCACCAGATGAGTCGGTGGCAACTACAAACGAACCTCTCCTGATTATCTCAATGGGTGGTAGTACTCATAGCGAAGAAGACATTCTCTTAAATACCCAGGGTCTAAGCTGTTTAGGGCTTTATAGGTTATGACCAAGACCTTGTATTTTGCCTGGAAATTTAGCAGCAGCCAGTGCAGATCTTTTAAGATCTGCAACCTGGCTGCTGCATTCTGAACCAGCTGTGGTTTCTGGACTATGTACAAAGGCAGCCCCACATAGAGCACATTGCAGTAGTCAGTTCTGGAGGTGACCAGCAGATGTACTACTGTTCTGAGGTCATTTCTCTCAAAAAAAAGGATGCAGCTGGCGTATCAACCGAAGCTGATAGAAGGCACTTCTGGCCACTGCCTAACCTGGGATACCAGGGAGAGGTTTGAATCCAGAAGCACCCCAGACTGCATACATGTTCCTTCTGGGGAAGTGTGACCCCATCCAGAACAGGCAGATCAAAATAATCTCCCGAGTTCTGACCCCCACAATAAGTCTTATCTGGATTCATCCTCAGTTTGTTATCCCTCATCCAGCCCATCACTGCCTCCATGCAGGCATTTAGGGAGGTTATGTCTTCTCCTGATGATGTTGACATGGAGGAAAATATTGGGGTGTCATCAGCATGCTGATAACACTCTGCACCAAATCTTCTTGCTCCTGGTTAATCCTGGCTATCATATAGTGAGTTTCCTTGCCCTTCCTCCATATCATTGGTGTTTGCAGAAGGGAATGGGAAAACTCACTACGTAAAAGTTAAGATTCTCAAAATGAATGGTACTAAATGATGTGGCCAAGGGCAGCAGTGGGAAATCTGCCCTGAGGATGCTTATTCTAATATTAATTACAATATATAGCCAAGTATTTTTACTCTTGTTATAATTTAACTAGGTGGTTGACACACAAACCACCTAATGGTGCAGTGGGAAATGACTTGACTAGCAAGCCAGAGGTACCTGGTTTGAATCCCCGCTGGCATGTTTCCCAGACTATGGGAAACACCTATATCAGGCAGCAGCGATATAGGAAGATGCTGAAAGGCATCATCTCATACTACGCGGGAGATAGCAGTGGTAAACCCCTCCTGTATTCTACCAGACATAACCACGGGGTTCTGTGGTCTCCAGGAGTCGACACTGACTCGACGGCACTCTTTACCTTTAGAGGCTGACAGAGCCCTAATGCTAGCAGGTCCAAATTGTTGCTTAAGTTATGCATGCTGATTATTTTTCTGCTGCTTCATCCTTGATAAGATGAAGCTGTATATATATTTTTTCTCCCTCCAAAAACAGTTGCTCTGCTCTGGAAATTCAGGTATACTTCTACAGTGGACTGCCCCATTCATTTCTCCAGACAGAGCAAACCTGTGGGAATGCACACATGGTCTGTGCTTTCTTGCTGGCATGTGCTTATAGGAGCACGTGGATCAGTAACCAGTGTTAAGCTCTCAAATGACTGCTTGCAGTGTGCAGGCTTCATACTCTCCTAACTGATGTATGTTTTAAATTTTGTTGGCGTGAATCCTGTATATCAATCTTAAATTCTACTCTTCTCTGCTGCTATGGGTCCAAGGGCATCTGACTGATGGTTATCTTGACCCAAATATCTCCAGGAGGCAGGACTATGTAATTAGCAAAGCTTTTAAGTTCGGGAGGAGCAGGCCCCTCCCCAGTTCTTTTTGTCCTGCGAAGACTCCAGGCTGCTCCTCAGCACTGCTACTTTCGTTTTTTCCCTTCTTTGTTATTTTACTCCCCCTTCTCCCCTGGGCCCTGCTGGATGGCAAGGCCCCCCAGAGTACTACACGTACGCATTCTGAGGGGGGTCTTCTTTGGCTGACCATTTGCCTCCACTGCCACCCCTCTTAAGAGCCTGCAGTCGTGGGTGGGCTGTGTGCGACACGCAGCACTTCTGGAGCCTGAGAACGCTGCCGATCAGCTGCTGAGCGGGGAAGTGGGCCGGGCAGAGCTCCCGCCTCTGCCTTCCCCATCTCCCTCCTGCTGGTCCCAGACACTCCAGGGCAGCCTGCCTCAGCAGCGCAGCCCCCGGAGCCTACTAGGCTCTCCTCGGATCGCGGACCCACCGGAAATGGCGTCCGGGCCCCCACGTCGTTCAGAGAAGGCCTCGGCAAGGTCAGCAGTGGCAGGGGAGGACATGGCCACGGATACTGCGCCTCCCAGGGCACAACCACAACAACGGGTGGTCACCAGGAGCACCGCTTCAGCCCAGCAGGAGGTGGTGAGCGTGGCCCATGCCGGGCCTAGTCAATCTTCCAACCCTTCAACCGGGGACCCCTTAGGGTCATCTAGTCCAACCCCGTCCAGCCCTTCTGCCAAAACTGTAACGCAGTTACCATCTGATATGCCTACCTCCTGGGGGTTGTGGATAGAGAACCTTCTCTCCACCGCTTTTGAAAAATATGATGCCTTGCAATCAAAAAGATGTAAGCGCTCTAGGCAGTCCTCCCGGGCCTCCTTCAGCACTGAATCATCACCTTCTGAAACTCCTGCCCCTAAAAAGGCAAGGAAAAATTAAAAAAATATTTAAAAATTCAAAAAGTCCAGATCCAGGTCCAGACAGTGGGAACTCATGGCCCACTCCTCTGAGGGCTCTGATCAAGGGTCCCCTCTCCCCGGGCTCACCTCCCTCAGGGATACGGTGAACTTGGCTAGCGAGACTGCCCAGGGCGGGGCTCTGAGACAAACTCCTGGCTCTCCTGGGGATCCCATCCATTCAGCGGATCCTATAGGCCAGGAGGACCCAGACCATCCTAGATCTGAGGGCGAATGGTCTGACTCTCATGATCCAGACTCACCTGAGGTCCCCTCAGGCTTTTTCAGGTCTCAGATTTGGTCCTCCTGATGTCCAAAACTGTACTAGCTCTGGGGCTTGCCCCCTCTGCTTCTCAGGATGCCCAGCCAGCCGGCAAAAGTGCTTTAGTTTTCCTCGGCTCAAAACAGTCTGCCATGTCTCTCCCACTGGCTAAGCAGTTTGTGGAAGCGGCCAAGGCCAAATGGTCGCTTTCCACCCCATTTAAAACAGCTACCACTGTGGCTAACAGATTTTACACCTTCAGGCAAGAGGGTAGTGAAATATTCAATGCCCCCTACAGATGCCCCCATGGTCCAGTTAATTTCTGGTTCGGTTCTGACCAGAGATGGTGAGTCCGCCCTCAAGGACCCGGCAGACAAGCACATGGAGAGATCCCTAAAGCGCATTCATGATTCCTCAGCCTTATCCATGAGGGCCTTGGCAGCAGCCTCTATAATAGCATGGGCTTCCCTTATCTGACTGGATGATTTGCTACAAGTTCCTCCCTCGGACCCCAATTAGACTGCGCTGGACTCTCTTAAAATTACACAAGGCGCAAGCATTCATGATGGATGCCACCCTGGATGGGCTGCATTTTGCCTCTAAGGCAGCTACAGCCTCTGTGGTAGGTAGGCGCTACTTATGGCTAAAGTTTTGGCAAGTAGATGCCACACCTAAGACCAATTTGGCTTCTGTTCCATATGATGGCCAAAAATTGTTTGGGGATGCGGCTCTTAATGAAGTTCTTATCGAATCTAAGGACAGGAAGAAGGCTATGCCCTCTGCCGCGAAAAAACAGGACCATCCCCAGGGCAGATGGTACTTTCAGCCCTTTTGTTCCTTTCGATCCTCCTTCGCTGGTAGGGACAGGGGGTCAAGGGCTCATCTCACCTACTGGGGTAGAGCCAGAACACCTAGACAGCAGCTTGAGAAGCGGGCCTCCTCCTCATTCCAATCCAAACAGCCTAAACAGCAGGCATGACGGGGTGGGAGAGGTGCCCCTAGGTGGTCGCCTCTCCTCTCACTGGCACGCTTGGGAGGCCACCACATCAGATCTGTGGGTACTCTCCACCCTAAGGGAGGGCTACTCCATAGAACTGTCCAGCCAACCCCCCACAGATTCCTCTCCACTCCCTTGTCCAAGCACAAACAAAAGCACCAGGGCCTTTAAGAGGTAATTCGTCACCTTCAGGCAATAGGTGCCATAGAACCAGTGCCTGTCCATCAGCAAGGCCTGGCCATCTACTCAATCATCTTTACAGTGCCCAAGGAAGACGGGTCATTGCACGTGGTACTGGACCTAAAGCATGTTGGTCACTTCGTCCGCAAGTGCACCTTCTGCATGGAGTCCTTGAGATCCATCGCAGAGGCCCTGCATCACCTAGATCTGCTCATGTCCATAGACCTCAAGGAGGCCTACTTGCATGTGCCCATTCGCCGGGACAGTTGCCATCTCCTCCGCTTTCTGTATGCGGGAGTGCACTACCAGTACAAAACTCTGGCCTCTCATCAGCCCCGTGCATTTTCATGAAGGTCCTGGCCCCCGTGATAGCACACCTCAGACTTCAGGGCATGAGGATCTTTGGATATTTGGACGACCTTCTTCTTTAGTCAAAGTCACGCCAGTCTGCCCAACTGGACCTGCAGACCAACCAAATTGAGTATCCAAATGCTCAGTGCTCGTGGGTTTGTCATAAACAAGGCAAAGAGTCAACTGATTCTCCACCTAGGAGTCCTGATAGACACCCAGCTGGACAAACTCTTCCTGCCTCAGGACCGAAGACATACCCTTGAATCAGAGGTACACCAGGTCCTGAAATCCAACTGCACTCCCATCATGGCCCTGTCCAGACTCCTAGGCCTGATGGTAGCGAGCCTACAGTCAGTACCCTGGGGACGTTTCCACCTGAGGGCCCTGCAGTGGTTCCTTCTCCCATTTCATGCAGACATAGCTGTCAAGTCCAGCAGACGGGTGAGTCTTCCCCAGGAGGTTCGTCACTCCTTACAGTGGTGGATCACCGCCCCACAGCTATCAGTGGGAAAGGAGTTCCTAGATCCCCAAGGATTATCGTGACTACAGACGCCAGCTGAAGGGGGATGAGGAGCTCACTGTCAACACCTCTCTGTACAAGGCAAGTGGTCGGCAGAAGAATGCCAACACAGCATAAACTGGCTAGAACTCAGAGCCATTTGCCTAGCCCTACAGGAGTTCGAGGCCTCTCTGCTTCACCGCCATGTACTTATCCACACGGACAATACCATGGCGAAGGCCCATGTGAATCGACAAGGGGGCACCAGGTCCCGGTCCCTCCAGGAGGAGACAACATTACTATTACACTGGGCGGAACTCCACATAGTATCCTTGATGGCACATCACGTGCAGGGGGATCTGAATACTATAGCGGACTGGCTAAGCCGCTCGGACCTCCTTCCAGGGGAATGGTGCCTGCGTCCAGAAATTTTCCACCTCATCACGGAACACTTTGGGTTCCCCCTAGTGGACCTATTTGCAACACCAGCCAACACTCATCTACCCCACTTCTTCATGAGGTTTCCCTGCTGCCAGGCGGAAGCAGTGGATGCTCTCTCGGCCTCCTCTATGTCTTCCCTCCCACCCCACTTCTGGCGAGGTTCCTTCGCAGAGTAAAACTCCTTCAAGCCCAGATTGTCCTGGTGGCCCCGTACTGGCCACGGAGGCCGTGGTTCGCAGAGATTCTCAACCTCGCCTCGGAACCCCACCTGCTACTACCTGTTACGCCAGATCTTCTGCAACAGGGGCCTGTTTCCCATCCGGATCCAGGCTGGTTAAAGCTAGCCGCCTGGAAACTGAACGACGCCTCCTAAAGCACCATGGATACTTGGACATCAGTCCTAAACACTATACTAGCTTCTAGATGTTTGTCCACCAACTGGATATATCAATCTACGTGGAGAGCCTTCCTACGCTGGTCAGACCGCCACGGGGTTCCGAGAGGGTCAGCCTCCATCTCTCACCTACTGCAGTTCCTGCAAGACGGTCTGGACAAGAGTCTCTCTGCTAACACCCTGAAACTCCAAGCTTCTTCCCTTGTGGGTATGATATCAGGTACATCTAAAGGTGCAGGCCGCCACCATCCACACCTGAGATGTTTTCTGCAAGGTGCTACTCTCCTGTCTCCTCCGGTGGTTCATCGTTTCCCCACCTGGAATCTGCATACTGTTCTCAAGGCCCTCCAGTGTCACCCCTTCGAACTGTTGTCCTCTATCTCCTTACGCATACTCTCACTCAAGCTCGCATTCCTAGTAGCCATCACCTCTGCGCGCAGAATTTCGGAGCTCAGGGCTCTTTCGGTTCACAAGAACCTCTGCATTTTTTCCGAGGACTCTTGTGAGGTTAATCCCAGATCCCTTTTTTCACCTGAAGGTAGCATCTCCTTTTCACATGTCCCAAGATGTAGTTCTAACCTCCTTTTGCCCTCACCCCATTCACCCGGCTGAGAAGGCGTGGCATAAGCTTGATGTCCTCAGATGCTTAAAAGCCTACATAAGGCAGACCAAACAGATTTGGTCCTCCGAGTCCCTATTCGTGTCATTTCTGCCATGATCTATGGGTCAGCCAGTAACACCCGCCACCTTAACTAGGTGGCTTAAGCATGCATTTCTCTGGCATACGAATCCCAAGGCCTTAGGGCATCCACCAAGGTTTTGGCCCATTCTACCGGGTCAGCAGCCACCTCAGCGGCCTTCTCCACCAACACCCCCATCCAGGATATCTGCTGAGCGGCGACCTGGCAGGCCCCCTCTACTTTTACCAGACGTTATAAACTAGATATGTATGCATCTGCCCAGCAGCATTCGGGAGGCGCGTCCTCCAGCAGGTGCTCCCTGCACGGTAGTCGCTGGTACCCTCCCTATTGGGACTGGAGCTTTGGTATGTCCCATCAGTCAGACACCTTGGATCCATAGCAGCAGAGAATGGAGCATTGCTTACTCACCGTGAAGGCTCCTTCTTGCTGCGGGGTCCAAGGGTTTCTCAACCCTCCCTTGTGCCAGCTCCTATCGTCCAGGTATCAGGTTGTTCCTTATTCTGCCATATGTTTTCTGTAGGTTGGCCTAGTTGGTGTTTTTTCTGTTTAGATGTGTGTTTTGACTCGTTTTTTCACCTAGTTTACCTGACTTGGCTTCACATCATTGTTGCTTCTGGTACTAAAAGAACTGGGGAGGGGCCTGCTCCTCCCGAACTTAAAACCTTTGCTAATTACATAGTCCTGCCTCTTGGAGTCATGTGGGTCAAGATAACCATCAGTCAAATGCCCTTGGACCCCCACAGCAAGAAGGAGCCTTCACGGTGAGTAACCAATGCCCCTTTGTTACTTCCTTCCCTGAATCAGAGCCATGTGTTTTGTTCCGCTTCAAATGTTGATTATTCTTTTCAGGTGAAGGTGCCATCAATTTGTCACTAGCTCCAAACAGAGGCCAAGATGTGAGGATTAATGGACCTGTTGGACCAGGCAACTCGGTACGAATGGAGACGGGATTTCCCATGCAAGGTAGCCAAGGCAAGTTCCCTCTCTATATTCAGGTCTGATATTTAGTGAAATACGCAACTAGTCATTCCTACAACCCCAAAATCTTATCTTTCCTCTTTTCTTGTGATATGCCTAGCTTTTAAAATGTTCTGGGGATAACTCTAACATAAACATGTCCTGCCCCACTCATCCCTTCTTGCAACAAGATACAGAGCGGGGGGGTAGGAAATACAATTTGGTGGGTTAAGGAAATCAAAAGTGATAAAAATGGTCAGCAGGAGAAACATGCTGTTTAACATTTCAGGATGCACAAATTTCTAGAAGGGGGAACCATATGGTCTCATGATTCTTGTACAGTTACTTTGGAAAAGTAGAAATCTACCTTTCTGTCTTCATTTCCTCCTGCAAGGACGTGTTGGTTTTTCTTTTTTGGGGGAGGTGGTGTATTTAAAAAGTTAGAGTATCAGGAAAGGATGGTACCTTTCTACTCTGAACAGTCATTCCTTCTGAAAAGATGGTTCAGGAGATTAGTTTGCTTCAGCTGCTGAGCTCTTGCCTATAACTCCAAATATGCTCTCTTCTGAGATTCATAAAAATGAGGTGCTTGAATAAGGTTAGGAGATACGGGGAAATGTCAGAGTATATAATAGAGATTGATTTAAGAATCATATGTAGGCTGTTGGGAAGCTGATGACAAGGGAATAAGTTTATTTTTGAGAAAAACATATTGAAATGTGTATAAAGTACAACCCTTTATAGATGAGACGCATGGATGATTGATATGACAGAAGATATACTGGAGGCATTTGAAATGTAGTGAAGAATATTTAAAGTAAGGTGGCTAGAAATGTAAATTTCTAAGGAAAGTACTAGATTGGACTGGAGAAGAACAAAGACAGATGCAAAGTGTGAGGAAGAGGCGATCAAGTGTTGCGGGTCATATCTTAAGCATCAGGGGAATAGATTAAGATATAATTGAGAGAGAAGATGATCAAGAGGAAAACGTTTGTTTAGAGTTTTATCCTGCTTCTCAACCAGAGTTCTCAAGGTGGGTTACAAGTATAAAAAAGCAATTAATACATTAAAACTTCCATTACCATCTCTGATGGCGGTTGGTTAGAAAGCTGCAAATGGAATGGTTGCAGGTAAACCTGGTTATTAGAGGGGTCAAGCCAGATGTCAGTAGGTCTCCAGCAGGCTGATGGATGGGGCCTCGCTCTCTGGTCTTTACTGCAGTAATGAAATATGAATTAATTATATAAAGCAACTAGAGGAGAAGGGTGGTGTTTCATGTGGCCATGAAAAGGTTTGCACAAGACAGAAAAGGGTACTCTTTAGCAGTATTCCTGTTTATTAATTGAAACATGCATGAAGAAAAGGGTTTTGTGATGCCAACTAACTGAGCAAAGAGGCACCTTTTTAAAGTGGTGATTCTCTTTGTTGAGCTTGGGTAGAGCAACTGGCCCTATCCAAACCCAGCACAGCATCCCTCAATCGCTCTTGCTGGTATCTATCTTAAGTTTCTTTTTAGATTTTGAATCCTTTGGGGACAGGGTGTCTTCTCTTCTTGCAGAACTTAGGCAAGTGTGAATATCTTAATCATAGTATTGGCAAATATAAATATATCAAAGTGTTTCTAGTAGGCCCAAGTACTAAACTGATTGTGTAGCCATTCCCTCTTTTCTAAGATCCATGTTGGAGTACCTTTTGTGCTGCAACCAGGTAGGTTGAAATTGCTAAATGTCAATGCAGGCCTAAAGCTTTGCCACTCTATGCAATGCCGTATTTTGATATTGCAGTGTGACAAACTGCATTTTCACAGAATGAAAAATATGATTACTTTTCTAGGATTAATACGAATAAACAATCCTGCAACTGTCATGATGCAGCAGAGTGGGAGTGTATCATCCTCTGTGATAAGTGCAACTAACCCAGAGCTGCCACCCAGAACACCTCGGCCTGCCTCTCAGTCAGGTAAGCAATATAGTTGTTTCTTCTTTAGATGCTGTTGTATTCTACTTGTAGAAATAACCCTGGAGAGATGTATGTTTCTGTGTTGTCTTCCTTGTCTTGTGTGTACTGATCAAGTATACGGTCTGAACTGTTTTCCTAAGCTGTCTTCTGCATTTTTAAGCAGGAAGAGCTTACAGTTTGGGTGGTAATTCTATATTCTTGCAAACTTTATAGTCGTGTTGATCACCTCCCTACAGCATAAAATTTAAAGAATGTTTTGAAATGTAGTGAATGAAGAGTATATTTGTCCCACTCAGACCCTACAAATGATGTGGATAATGCCCCCCCCCCCCACACACACACACTGCTACCTCTACTGAAATAACTATAGCTATAATTTTTCTGCTTCTGCATTAGATCCAGTGGATCCACTCCTATCAGGGCTAACTATCCAACAGCAGAATCATCCATCTGGATCTGTAGTGCCTCAGCTCCATTCAGTGCAGTCAGTTCCTGTTAATCGGCAGATAAACCCAGCCAACTTCCAGCAGATGCAGCCGCAACTGCAGCCACGCCCTCCACAACAGCACCAGCAGCCACAACAGGGAATACGTCCTTCATTTACAACTCCAGTTCAGGTTCCAGTTCCTCCTGGTTGGAACCAGGTGCCTTCTGGAACTGTTCAACCACCTCCCTCCCAAGGAACAGTGAGCACATTGCCAGTTAACCAGGGGTGGAAAAAGGCCCCATTGCCTGGACAAATGCAACAGCAACTCCAAGCCAGACCATCTTTAGCAACAGTGCAAACACCCTCCCATCCCCCACCCCCATACCCTTTTGGAAGCCAACAAGCTTCTCAGGCACACACAAACTTTCCACAGATGAATAACTCTGGTCAGTTTACTGCTCCTCAAATGAAGAATCTTCAGGGAGGACCCTCACGGGTCCCAACACCACTACAACAACCCCACCTGACCAACAAGTCTCCTGCCTCCTCTCCCTCCTCCTTTCAGCAGGGTTCGCCTGCATCCTCCCCCACAGTTAACCAAGCACAGCAACAGATGGGACCAAGGCCTCCCCAGAACAATACCCTCCCCCAGGGGTTTCAACAGCCTGTAAATTCTCCTGGCCGTAATCCTATGGTACAACAGGGAAACGTACCTCCTAACTTCATGGTGATGCAACAGCAAAACCAGGGTCCACAGGGTTTACATCCTGGGTTAGGTGGTAAGTAATCTTTTAAAGTAAAAATGTAGAACAATGTATGTCTAAAGGTTTTATACCTAAGCGAGGTATAGTTAATAGTTGACATGCTATTTCTGTAGAATTATTGAATTGGAACAGATGCTTCATATTGCCTAACCCCCTGCCCTGAGATAGAATTTGGGTTTGCCACTTAATGAAAATGTGCCACTTAATGAAAAAAAACTTGCACACCTTTTCATATAGGTGATATAGTTTTGTCAATCAGTTGATTTAACTGAGTGAAAACATTTTAATCAGCAAAAAGGGTATCAATTAATTGGTCAGCAGATTTTTTAAAATTTTAAACTTTGAAGTTCAATTACATTATATATTATTTTTAATATCTTTCATATATTATTATTGTTTACACAGTCAGAGAGGTGTTATTGACTGGTTTGTTTTATCCAGACATCGAGTCCTTCCCAAGGACCTGGGGTGGCTGAATTTTATCATCAATGTTGTTGCTGCCATTATAGATATTGTCGCAGAATATAGAAAAAACTTTACCAGTAAAGTTGCTTTTTGTAATTGGCTGATGGTGATTTCTGTGGCCCCTATGGTGTTGAGGTGCTCTTCAAGGTGTCTTGGAATTGCACCTAGGGTGCCAATTACCACTGGGATTATTTTGGTCTCTTTCTGACCCAGCCTTTCAATTTCAATTTGCAGATCTTTGTATTTGGTGATTTTTTTCTATTTCTTTTTCTTCTGTTCTGCTATCCCCTGGTATTGCTATGTCGATTATTTTCACTTGTTTTTCTTTCTTCTTGACTACAGTTATATCTGGTGTATTGTGTGGCAGATGTTTGTCTGTTTGTAGTCGGAAGACCCATAATATTTTTGCATCTTCATTTTCTACCACTTTTTCAGTTGTATGGTCCCACCAATTTTTGGCTACAGGTAGCTTGTGTTTTTTGCAGATGTTCCAGTGTATCATCCCTGCTACCTTGTCATGCCTTTGTTTGTAGTCAGTCTGTGTGATCTTTTTATAATAGTAGTAGTAGTAATAGTAGTAGTATTCAATTTCTATACCATCCTTCCAAAAATGGCTCGGGGCGGTTTTGACAGAGAAATAATAAATAAATAAGATGGATCCCTGTCCCCAAAGGGCTCACAATCTAAAAAGAAACATAAGATGTTTCTTATAAGACACCAGCAACAGTCACTGGAGGTACTGTGCTGTGGGTGGATAAGGCCAGTTACTCTCCCCCTGCTAAATAAAGAGAATCACCATGTTATAAGGTGCCTCTTTGCCAAGTTAGCAGGGCAACAGAGAAAGATATTAAAAATAATATATAATGTATATGAACTTCAAAATTTACCATTTTAAAAAATCTGCTGGCCAATTAGTTGATCTTTTTTTCTGATTAAAATGTTTTTACTCAGTTAAATCAACTGATTGACAAAACATTGCTGTCATAGACAGAATAATTGAAATATTTTCTACAACTTTGGCAGATGCCTGCCCAACTTTTCTTTGAAATCTTCTGAGGAAGAAAATTCCATAACAATATTAAGCAACTTGTTCATTTACTGAAACAGTGTTATGATTTGGCTTTTTTGTAATGTTTAATCTAATTTTTCTTTGTAATGTAAATCTGTTGTGTTTTTATCCTCGATGAATATGAATTACTCATTTTTTCTCCAATAATTAAAACAGTTATCTTCTGTGTTAATCTTCTGTGTTTAGCTACACCTACTCAACCTATGCTCACATTACTTGCCTTCTGGATAGTTTATCTTCTTAGTTTGCCCTCTAAATTAGTTTGCCCTCTAAATTTATTATTATTGTATCGGTCGGCAATTATATAGACTGTCTTTGATGACTAAGGTTATTTTCTGTCCAGGAATGCCCAAGCGTCTACCACCTGGCTTTCCTCCAGGACAGGCCAATCAGAACTTCATGCAAAGTCAGGTGCCTTCTACAGCACCAGGCACACCTGCAAATAGTGGAACACCTCAACTGCAAACAAGTCAAAGTGTCCAGCATACAGGTCTGTTGATCATATTTCATTGGATCAGTTGTCTATTTGCTAACTTAAAGCAATTGACTATAAATTGAATTTATAGTGTTTGGCATAAGATTACTGCATTTATACTTGTTTAATAGTGATTGGGGGACATCCTTGCAATCTGGTAGGCATTGTTCCATCACAGCTCGTGGAATCTTGGAACATCGAGGCCACGAGGGTGTTAAATGAAATTGCTCCCAAGTGTCCTTTTACGGTTCATGGATCCCGGCTCCCTTGGTTCTCTGAGGAGCTTAGGGAGATGAAACAGACCAAAAGACACTTGGAACTCCATTGGAGGAAAACTGGTGCCGAAGATGACCAGATACGACTACTTGCCTATATTCGGGAATATTCTAGGACGATAAGAGTGGCGAAATCCCACTATTTTTCCGCTCTTATCACATCAGCTGACTCTTGTCCAGTGGCCTTAATTTGGATTACCCGCTCCCTTCTTAGGAGAGAGGAGCCGGTAGATGTTCAATCTGGCTGCTGTGATCAAATTGCTCAATTCTTTGCTGATAAAGTCACCCACCTTTGACTAGAGTTGGACTCTGCTTCTGTAGGATCTGATCAGATAGAGGAGATTCTGCCCTGTTATGTTATATGGGACACTTTGAGTTGGTCGAGGATATGGACATGATTCTCTCAGGTATGGGTGTGGCAACATGTTGCTTGGACCCTTGTCCCTCCTGGCTGGTTAGAACAGTTGGTGGGAATGTTATTTCTTGGCTACAGGAGTTGGTTAACTCTTCGCTACATGAGGGTTTCGTACCAGCAGCCCTTAAAGAGGCGATAGTTCGCCCTCACTTGAAGAAACCCTCCCTGGACCCTGAGGTCCTTGATAACTATAGGCTGATCTCCAACTTCCCTTTTGTAGCGAAGGTGTTAGAGAGGGTTGTCTGTGCCCAGCTTGAGAGGCTCTTAGAGAAAACTGACTATCTTAATTCTTATCAGTCGGGTTTCAGGCCTCGGCATAGCACAGAGACAGCATTGCTCGCTCTGGTAGATGACCTTCTTCGGGACCTTGATGAGGGTAGTGTCCCTCTCCTGGTCCTTCTAGATCTCTCAACGGCTTTTGACACTATCAATCATGCTATCCTCCTTGACTGCCTGCGTGGGTTGGGTATCAGGGGAACTGTCTTACAGTGGTTCCGTTCTTACCTTAACGGGCGAGTCCAGTTGGTATGCATTGAGGACAGATGCTCCTTTATGGAGTCCCCCAGGGTTCAGTTCTTGCCCCTGTCCTCTTTAACATCTATATGGAGCCACTGGGACAGGTCATTTTCCAGTTTGGGGTAAGATTTCATCAATACGCTGATAATACTCAGCTGTATATTGCCATTCCAGACCATTCTGGAGATGCTGTTTCTGTGCTTACTCGATGCCTGGAAGCTGTTAAGGTCTCGATAAATCAAAATAAGCTCAAACTGAATCACACCAAGACTGAACTACTCTTACTCAGCCCTCATACTGGCCAACAGCTGGCTGTGAACCTTGTTTTAGATGGGATGGTGCTGCCCCCGAAGGAGCTTGTACGTGACTTGGGGGTCCTTTTGGATTTGCACCTCCTGCTTGAACAGCAGGATGGAGACTGCAGCCAGAAGTGCCTTCGCCCAGCTCCATCGGATTCATCAATTACGCCCTTACCTTGATCGGCAAGCATTAATAACAGTGACCTATGCCCTTGTTATCTCCTGCCTAGATTACATTTTTTTTCTGTCCTGCATTACAGCAGCTAAAATTTTGATACAATACAGCAGTAGTTCTTGGAGGAGAGAGGAATAAAAAGGAAGAACAATTAAAATATTCTTTTCACTTCATGCCAAAAACATTGTCCTAAAACTAACTGGAAAACTCTACTTGTCCTTCAGTAAAATATATTTATCTGTTTACTATTGTATGGCTGTTAACTTCTATATGGAATAACATAGATAACTGTTGGTTCATTAGAAATTCAAAAGTCACTATGGGGCAATATCTTTATTAGGAACAACAAAGTAGTGACACTGTAGCTGGTCTTAATAAAGATATTGCCCTGCTGTGACTTTTGAAAGTATCTTTCTTTTCCCATTCTAGTCCACTATTTAGCTACCTATCAATTTTTCATGTTCTGATCATATATAGTTCAGTAGTACAGCTCTAGTAAGCTGCTAGAGAATAGAAATTGGGAATGCTTAATGTTTCAACTTCTTTTGTCACAATACTTTCATACCCTGTTATTGCAGATATCCTAACTTACACTGAGGGAAATAAGTATTTGATGCCCTGCTGATTTTGTCCGTTTGCCCTCTGACACAGAAATGACCAGGCTATAATTGGAATGGTAGGTTTATTGTAGCTGTGAGAGACAGAATAACAACAAACAAATCCTCAAAAGCCCAGTGCCCAAAAGTCAGCGATGGATTTGCATTGTAGTGAGGGAAATAAGTATTCGATCCCCTATCAACCAGCAAGATTTCAGGCTCCCAGGTGTCTTTTCACTATATGCAGGTAACGAGCTGAGATGAGGAACACCCTCTGTAAGGGAGTGCTCCTAATCCCAGCTTGTTACAGTACCTGTATAAAAGACACCTGTCCATAGAAGCAAGCAATCACTCAGCTTCCAAACTCACCACCATGCCCAAGACCAAAGAGCTGTCGAAGGATGTCAGGGACAAGGTTGTAGACCTGCACAAGGCTGGACTGGGCTACAAGACTATCGCCAAGCAGCTTGGTGAGAAGGTGACTACAGTTGGCACGATAACTTGCAAAGTCTGGGTCTGGGGCTCCATGCAAGATCTCACCTCGTGGAGTTGCAATGATAATGAGAACGGTGACAAAGCAGCCCAGAACTACACGGGGGGAACTTGTCAGTGATCTCAGGGCAGCTGGAACCATAGTCACTAAGAAAACAATTGGTAACACACTACGCCGTGAAGGACTGAAATCTTGCAGTGCCCGCAAGGTCCCCCTGCTCAAGGCAGCACATGTACAGGCCCGTCTGCAGTTTGCCAATGCACATCTGAATGATCCAGAGGAGAACTGGGCGAAAGTGTTGTGGTCAGATGAGACCAAAATCGAGCTCTTTGGCATCAACTCAACTCGCCGTGTGTGGAGGAGGAGGAATGCTGCCTATGAGCCCAAGGACACCATCCCCACCGTCAAACATGGAGGTGGACACATTATGCTTTGGGGGTGTTTTTCTGCTAAGGGGACAGGACACCTTCACCGCATCGAAGGGACGATGGACGGGACCATGTACCGTCAGATCTTGGGTGAGCACCTCCTTCCCTCAGCCAGGGCATTGAGAATGGGTCGTGGATGGGTATTCCAGCATGACAATGACCCAAAACACACAGCCAAGGCAACAAAGGAGTGGCTCAAGAAGAAGCACATGAAGGTCCTGGAGTAGCCCAGCCAGTCTCCAGACCTTAATCCCATAGAAAATCTGTGGAGGGAGCTGAAGGTTCGGGTTGCCAAACATCAGCCTCGAAACCTTTTGACTTGGAGAGGATCTGCAAAGAGGAGTGGGACAACATCCCTCCTGGGTTGTGTGCAAACCTGGTGGCCAACTACAAGAAACGTCTGACCTCTGTGATTGCCAACAAGGGTTTTGCCACCAAGTACTAAGACATCTTTTGTGAAGGGATCGAATACTTATTTCCCTCACTACAATGCAAATCCATCGCTGACTTTTGGGCACTGGGCTTTTGAGGGTTTGTTTGTTGTTATTCTGTCTCTCACAGCTACAATAAACCTACCATTCCAATTATAGCCTGGTCATTTCTGTGTCAGAGGGCAAACGGACAAAATCAGCAGGGGATCAAATACTTATTTCCCTCACTGTATCTGGTAGCCCGAATGCTAACTACATTGAGATTCTTTAAACTAATTTATTACCTTGCATGGGTTTATGCCAACTCATTTCCTCATGTTTTCTTACTTGAGCTATTTTTTTTTTAAGGTGGTCAAGGAAATGGTCCTCCTCAGAATCAGATGCAAATTCAACATGGCCCGCCAAATATGATGCAGACCAATTTAATGGGACTTCATGGAAATATTAACAACCAGCAGACAGGCAACAGTGGAGTTCCCCAGGTTAACATGGGCAACATGCAGCCGCAGCCTCCACAAGGACCACAATCTCAGCTTATGGGGATGCACCAACAAATAGTGTCCTCTCAAGGACAGATGGTGAACATTCAGCCTCAGGGATCTCTAAATGCTCAAAACCAGATGATACTTTCTCGAGCTCAACTCCTGCCCCAGGGCCAGATGATGGTAGCACCTCAAAACCAAAATCTTGGTCCATCACAACAAAGAATAACCCCACCCAAACAGATGATTCCCCAGCAAGGCCAGCAGATGATGGCTGCACATAATCAGATGATGGGACCCCAGGGCCAGGTGTTGCTGCAACAGAATTCAATGATGGATCAGATGATGACCAATCAGATGCAAGGAAATAAACAGCCTTTTAATTCTCAAAGCCAGTCTAATGTTATGACGGGGCCAGCTCAGATAATGAGAGGACCAACTCCCAATATGCAAGGAAACATGACGCCATTTCCGGGGCAGATGATAACCCAGCAAGGCCCTGTGAATGGCAATTCTCAGGTTATGGGGATTCAAGGACAAGTTCTGAGACCCACTGGACCTAATACTCACATGTCTCAGCAACTGGGTGATACCACCACTACAACAAACAGTGATTTGACACAAATGCTACCGGACGTTTCCATGCAGCAAGGAAACATGGTGCCTCCCCACTTACAAGGGCTACAGGGAAACAGCAACACATCAGGGAGCCATTTTGCTGGACACGGGATGCCTTTCAGTGCTCCTTTCAGTGGAGGCCAGAACGGAAATCAGATTTCCTGTGGACAAAATCCAGGTTTTCCTATCAACAAAGATGTCACATTAACAAGCCCATTGCTGGTAAACCTGCTCCAAAGTGATATATCTGCAGGACACTTTGGTGTGAACAGCAAACCAAACAATCAAAATACCAATAAACCTAAGAAGAAAAAGCCTCCAAGGAAAAAGAAAAATAATCAGCAAGCTGAACAAATTAAGTAGGTTTAATATTTGCTTCCTACACAACTGAACAAAGTTTTGTCATATTTGAATTGAACATACCGTATATACTCGAGTATAAGCTGAATTTTGCAGCACCCAAAAAGTGCTGAAAAAATCAGCCTTGGCTTATACTCGAGTCATCTATCTGCCCGTGCTAAAATGTCCCCCTGTAATAAAGTACATACTGGTCACAATATTCCCCACTGATGTCTCAATTAATGTAATTTTATTGGCATTTATTTTGATTATTGAAACTCACCAGTAGCTGCTGCATTTCCCACCCTAGGCTTATACTCGAGTCAATCAGTTTTTTTGGTTTCTTAGGTAAAATTAGGTACCTCGGCTTATATTCGGATCGGCTTATACTCGAGTATATACGGTAGTTTTGCATTGGTAGCATTTTTTCCCAGCAATGCTTCTAAATTATAAAGCAGTGGCAGTTTGGCCATTGGAACCTCCATTCTATGCAGAAGAAAAGAGTATTAAAGAGATAACTTTATACAGCTCATGATGCGTTTATGTGTTAGTGTGATCCCGAATGCTGCCACCTTCTAGGTGGGAAATCTATTCATAGGACTGGGGTAGAAATGACTCACAAAAACAACAGAAAGGGACCTTGAAGAGAGACTCTTAATCAGATTATCAGCCACCACAGTTAACTGAAGAGTGCTTTCAGACATGTCCCCAGTTAGTGTGTGTGCTTCTACTGGGAATTTCAGTGCCGTATATAAAGTAAGAGAAGAGACCTGGTATAGTATAGTGGCTATGAGCTGTGAATTGGGATTGATTCTCTCTTCTCTCATGAACTCAGCAGGTAGTGTTAGAAGAGCAATTTCCTCTCTCAGTTCCCTAGCTGCAGTATAGAGATAATACTTACCTCAGAGAGTTGTTTTAAGAATTGCTTCAAGATGTTACATGTGAAGCGCTTTGCACTATTCAGATGCTAAGTATGTATTAAGATGATCAGGGCTGGCTATAGGGATGAGGCTCTGACTGTGTACACTACTACCAGAATGCTGCTTATATTAAGAGTGCAGCCACCTAATGTCTCCATCTTTACCTCTGGTGTTCTGTCACCACCATAACTAGAAAACGTAAAAAGCCTTGCTGGATCAGACCAAAAGTCCATCTAGTCCAGCATCCTAATTCCTACAGTAGCCAGCCTTTTGCCTTTGGGAAGCCATAAGCAGAAAATGAATGCAATAGCTCCCACTTTCTATTAATCCTCCAGTGACCAGTATTCAGTGAAAATTCTGTATAGCCATCGTGGTTAATAGCCATTGCTAAACCTAATACCCTTTTAAAGCCATCTCAATACATGTACTAGTTTTCTCTCTTTTTGTTTTTAACCTCACACCATGAGTTTCATGTAGGGTTGCCATATTCTGGCTTTCCAAATCTGAGTGTTTAATATGCATATTATGTAAATTGGCTTGAAAATAATTTTTGAGCAGAATAGTGACTTCACATTTTGCTCCATAACTCTGCTTCTACAAGGGCTAGAGCTTAGCTTTTCTTTCTTTCTTTTTAAATGAAAGCTGAAATCTGGGCAAATCTGGGTTGGATGCTTAAAATCTGGGTGGAACCCAGAATTTTGGTGGCCATGGCAATTCTAGTTTCATGCCATTTTTGCAAGTTGGAATATGTTTGTGTTGCTAGATAATACGAGACTTGGAACAAACTTCCAAGCTGGACCACTTGAAAACAGCAGTGCCAATGAATAGAGGGCAGGGCTGGAGGCGCTGAGCCTTGCTTACTGCTTAGGTACATAGGAAACTGCCATATACTGAGTCAGACCGTTGGTCTATCTAGCTCAGTATTGTCTTCACAGACTGGCAGCGACTTCTCCAAGGTTGCAGGCAGGAATCTCTCTCAGCCCTATCTTGGAGAAGCTAGGGAGGGAACTTGAAACCTTCTGCTCTTCCCAGAGCGGCTTCATCCCCTGAGGGGAATATCTTGCAGTGCTCACACATCATCTCCCATTCATATGCAACCAAGGCAGACCCTGCTTAGCTATAGGGACAAGTCATGCTTGCTACCACAAGACCAGCTCTCCTTTAATGCTTGATGCGACCTGTATGGGATAAATTACTCCTTTACCCTACCTAGGATACTATAGAGAATCAATATACCTAGGCTGTAGCATAATAAAAATGCATGTTTACAGTTCAATTTATGTGCACAGCATTCTTTAAATGTTGCAAATAATGTAAATACTTCCATATCTTGCAGCCTGTTAGGTATGTTGCAGTGGAATTTGTTCCTCTATCTTGGTTAATCTTCTGAAATGACCATGTTAGGATATAGTGTTCCAGGATCAAAAGCAACTTCTGCAACAGCATGAGAATAACCCTGTCACTTTCCAAAATGGGTTGGCTCAGATGTTTAGGGGCCTGGCAGTCTTCTGCATGAAATACAGCACAATAGTGGATCTCGGGATCATGCCATCTGCCTTTGCACAAATGAAATAAATTGTGGGCCAGGATTTACATAATTCATATCCACAATATGTCAGGGTGGATGGGGCGGTTTTTAAATATAATAAATAACTAAATATCCCTTTCCAGTAGGGGTAGAAATTGGGCAAATCAGGCATACATCTACAAGGACTCTATGGTCACTCGTGATTTCCTGCATGCAATAATGGGTAGGCAACTCAGTCTTCTGCCCCTTCATGTGCAGTATTAGGCCCACTAATATCTGAATCAGCTCATTTGAAGAATTCCAAAGGCTTCTTCTGTCTTTAATGATGAAGACTTAGATGAACGCTACATCTGTTGTATCATAATGATGAATTCAGAGGGTTTCTAAACTAGCAAAGAAGTAAGGTAATGATTTGATTTCATGAAATGGAACCTTGCAATAATACTACGCTAAAATTATAATCATAAACATGGTGAGAAAATGGATTACAATACAGATTGCAGTGATTTCCCCATGGTAACTGATTAATAGGAAAACATGCTTTCACTAACTGGTTGCAATGGTAGCATAGGTAAGGATAGTTGGTTAAGATTTTCTGTTCGTTGGAAATGCCAAAAAAAAAAACCACCACAAAAAAACCCCACCACTAATAAGTTTCACACAATGGAGCTCAAACATGATTAGAACTGAATATGACAAAACAAGTAACCTATCAACATTTCATGGATTCTGAAATGCAGAGAAAACTCTGGTATGAGGGACTTGGAGACAAATGAAACAATTTGATAAAGAGTGATAATCTATAGTAGGGAAAGGATTGTCGCAGAAAAGCATACACTTTACATACAGAAGATCTCAGGTTCAACCCCTGGCAAGCTCAATTAGGGCTTGGAAATATTGTACCCATCTGAAATCCCAGAGAACTGCTGCCAGTCAGTGTAGACAATACTGAGCTTGATGGACCAATGGTCTGACTCAATATAAGGCAGCTACTTCATATGCCATCTTGTTGAAGGTAAGCTTTGCAGTTGATGGAGAAGTGAGAAGCTTCCAGAGATGGTTTCTGGCTTTATTGTTGAACTGCTCTTACTGTTGAGAAATTTCTCAGTTCTTCAGCCCTGCTCTACTTCTGGGGACAGTGACTGAATGGGAGATGACAAAGGATCTGAAAGTGACTCCAAAAGCACTGAGCGGGGAAAGAAAGGCTCATTTGCTTGCACAAAGTTCAGTGTACACATTTTCTAAATCCAATAATTGGAATTTTTTTTAAAAAAAGCTTGGCGTATCTTGATGACAGAGTTGGTGTTGGGTAGAGTGTATGCCGATTCAGCGGAAAACTAGAACATTTGTGCTCAGTGTTCTGAAAATTCTAATACCTTTTTATACTAATCTGTATGTGAACAGGAGATGGTAACAAATCTATCTCGATTAATTTTATTAGAGTTCTTACTATACCACAAACAATTCTAAGTTTAAACCATTGTTTTAATTTAAAACATTATTTTTAAGTGTGTATGCCCCCTTTCTCCCTTATTTAAATGTTTCCTGATAAGTTAGTAATTAAGTTTCTATAGGAGAGTAGCTACAAGAACAGCAGTGTGCCATTCAGGCCTGAGATGGGCTATGATTACTGTGGACATGGTGCAGACATGTAGAGATAAAGGGAAAGTATCCTAATGGAAGTTACTTATTATACACTCTTGTCCCCATCCTCCAAACATACATACTTTTTTGCCAGTCAGGTGAAAGTGACAGGAAGTGATTGAGAATCATTAAGTGTCTTGACAGTGCATGTTAAAACATGATTTACTATGGGATGTATGTATGTTTACTCAGAAGTAGATCCCCCCATAATGTTCAGTTGAGATTACTCACAAGCAAATGTGTATAGGATTATACTGTTTGTAACAGTGATTTACTAGTAAGTACTGCAAGAATACATTGTAAAGCCTGCACCCAATTTTGCACCTTGCACTATTTTCAGTCTGTTTTGGAGTTCTTCAGCATGTAAGTTAGTACCTCCATGAAGCAATCACTAACTTTACCTGACCTTTACTGGTGCAGGAAGTAGCCTTAACTGTGTCAGATGACATGAAGCAACAAAGTGAACCAAGACTTAGTTTACACAGGAAATCTACCCAACAAGACTCCTATAGTACATGCATGTACTGTTGAAAAGCAATGAATGAGGATAGTAAGAAACCGGGGGAAAGCAAAACATTACAGGAAGTAGTACCAATGTGCTCTTTAAAGCATGAGTGAGCTGAAAATATTTGAATGTATTATGCAAGTGTCAACATTATTACTGATACAGGGCGGTGTGGGGCAGGGGGCCACCGGTCAAGGCATTAGGTAAAGATGACTTAAATGTGAAAAAGTCAGGACATTCAGTTGGAGCAATTCAGCCCTCAGAGGGCCCAGCCTTGACAGTGAACAACAAAGCTAACAGATTTGGTTTACAACGGGCACCTTCCTAATAATTATGAGAAATATAGAAAGCTCAGCATTAAGGTAGATATACCTGTGGGGGGGGGGGATCTTTGCAACTAAAACTTTATGTAGAAAATCTGAAGGAAATAAGACTTGTTCTTACATTGGATAAAGAATCATGTAGCACCTTAAAGCCCACTAATTGGTAACAGCATAGCGCAACGAATAAGTATCTTTTATGGCTACTCTGTCTTAAAGGTGCCATGGGGCGGTTGCGTTTGCTGCAGCAGATTAACGTGTCTAGTCTTATGGAGTCATTTTTTTGAAACCATGTCTCTGTTTAATAAGATGCAAACTTTACTGAACATAAACTTGTAAAGTTATTTTTTTATAGGACTGGTTATAGAAGCTCCCATTCTATTAGTCCTTTGCTGAGGCACAGAATTAAGGTCATTGTGTTGCCTGTTAAAAGCAGGAGCTATTCAGTTTTGTTTTTCCTGTCTGTGGCATTTTTAAATTATATCTTAACTGTAGTTAATGTTCCTTTTTCCTTTTGATAAGGCGATAGGATAAAATCAAGAGCCATGGATTCTGTTTGTTCCTGGACACTTGTATATGTGAGATTGTGTCTGACAAATTAGGTCTATCTCAGTGGGATAAACAAAGTTCTCCTTTTAAAAGCACTTCTTTATGGTTTTTCACATTATTTATTTATCATATTTTTATACCACCTGATATGTATACATCTCTAGGTGGTGTACAAAATTTAAAATATTTAAAAGTCAAAACAGATTAAAATACATAAAACAATAAAATTTAAAGCAAATTATTAAAATTCTAATTAAAAGCTTGCGAGAACAGGAGAGTCTTGAGGATCTTCCTGAAAACAAACAGAGAGGGAGCTGCTCTAATTTCAGCCGGGAGCATATTCCAAAGCACTGGGGCAGCCACAGACAAAGCCCGGTCCTGAGTCGCCACCAGACAAGCTGGTGGCAACCGTAACTAGACCTCTCCAGAACATCGTAACAGGCGGCAGGGTTCGTGACAAAAGAGGCGCTCTCTTAAATAGCCTGGACCTAAGCTGTTAAGGGCTTTATAGGTAATAACCAGCAGTTTGTATTTCACCCAGAAACATAGGCTTGAACTACCTGTGTACTAGAGAGAGGCTGGGTCCATCCAGCAACACCAGAGGCCAATATAGCTCATCATTTCCACTATTCGCCAGGGATATGTGAATGTGAAAAGCAATACAGGATGTGCCATGCTTGGTTCTTGAGATAGCCCTTCAGCTTCTTTCTTGATGAAGCAATTTTCCTGGAATGTTTTAACTAGATAAATATTTTGGTCTGTCCCTTACATCTGCCTTCAATATAAAATTGGGAGATTTCCTCATACCTGCCCTTCATAGATGACTTCTAAATCCTGTTTTATGACATATTATAGAATTAGTTGACAGTTCTATGCGTGTGTGTGTTTGCAAACACACAAATATGTATATGTATATGTATATGTATATGTATATGTATATGTATATGTATATGTATGTTCTTTTTAGATTGTGTGCCCTTTGGAAATGGAACCATTTTCTTATTCCTGTTGCTATGTAAACTACTTTGAGAACTGTTTTGTTGAAAAGTGGCATAGAGACATAGGAAGCTGCCATATACAGAGTGAGTCCATTGGTCAATCTAGCGCAGTATTGTCTACACAGACTGGCAGCAGCTTCTCCAAGTTTGCAGGCAGGAGTCTCTCAGCTTGTATCTTGGAGACGCCAGGGAGGGAACTTGGATCCTTCTGTATGCAAGCATGCAGATGCTCTTCCTAGAGTGGCTCCATCCTCTAAGGGGAATATCTTATAGTGCTTACATGTAGTATCTCATTCATATGCAGCCAGGCAGACCCTGCTTAGCAAAGGGGACAATTCATGCTTGCTACCATAAGACCAGGATGATAGATAACTTTCCTCTTTCACATCTTACCTTTTTAATAATACATTTTGAGATCCAGAGCTGAAAAATATTTATGCCCCTTAAGTTGAGAGCAGTTATTCCATTTAATGAACAATCTAAGCAGCAATATTTGTTATTGGTATCATTTCTGGCCAATCAGCACACTGTCTATATAGTTAGTTCTCCTAAACGTACCCATTGCTAATCCCATTTGTGGCAGCTCTCGCAAGAGCAGGTAACTGGGGATAGACTGGAAAGAGAGACAACTGCAGCAGGCCAGCCTGGCCCTGGCCCAGTCAGCCGGAGGAGGCGGTGGCAGGCCGGCCTGGCCCAGCCACCCGCTGGGAGGAGGAGGTGGTGGGCCAACCTGGAGGGGGTGGGAGGAGGTGGCGGGCCGGTGAAAGTGTGGGGTTTGGGTGGAGAGGAAGCGGGCCAGCCTGCCAGAAGGCATGGGGGGAGTGTGCCTGAGAAGCCGGGGGAGGGGGAGCAGCCAGCCAGAAAGCCGGGCATGTCGGCATAGTGGTGGTGGGGAACAGTAACTGTGGGTGGGCCAGCCGGAGGCGCAGATTCTCTGTGCCCGGCCCAGCTAGTATTGCAGTATTGCATAAGGGTTATACATATTGTATATTTTCCTCATTATGGTTACATTAATTACATTAATAAGTTTAAGGTGTTTTTTTTTAATTTTAAAAGAACTAAATTTGCATTAGTCATACGTATTTCTGTCTCTAGTGCTTCAGAACCACGCACAGCTGGCCTGGAAGAGGCAGATCAACTGCCGTTGCCAGGAGAACAAGGTATAAATTTGGATAACACTGGACATAAACTTCCGGACTTCACAAACAGGCCACCAGGTGATGAGCATATTTGCGTGATGGTTTTGGTGATCAGCATATTTGTCTTAATATACTTAGTTAATAGAGTCTTTAGTTTTATAGGCTACTACTTTGTTTTGCAAACCTAAGGTAGATTACATAATCTAAATCAATATTCAAGTAAATAATAGTATTGGGGGTATTTCTGGTGCTTCAGGGAAGTTGTCTTGACTGTTAACACTGGCTGACATTCTAATGCAGTGTAAATACCCCAGGAAGATGCATACTTGCTTCTGAGAACTTCCCTGTTGGAGTGTGCATTTGTGTGTGATTTTTACTCTGAGCCTGCTGAAAATATGTCCCCGAGGGTCACTCAGGGACATATTTTTGGAAGGCACAGCAGTGCACTTTGAAGGCAAGGAAGATCACACACGTGCACACACAGTGCATCCTTGCTTTTTTAGTCAGGATGTCAGCCACTAATCTTAAATGATTTTATAAAAAAAACCCATCTGCAGCAAGAACATGAAGGGCTACATCACGTGTTCCTGCAGTATACATTATGTGTGAGCACACATATCTCAGTACATGCTTTGTTTTCATCATGGTTACGCACTGAAGAGAGCTGCAACTGGTCCCAGCTCCTCACCACATATTTATGTGGTGTAAAAAATAGTGAACTGAGAGGATCTCAGATTCTGGGACACACCATAAGTAACTGTAGCATGTCATCTGGTCCTGAGTTGGTGACTATACAGTGCGGTGGCAAAGCCTTGTTTTAAATGCGTGTTGAACTGTCATATATAATTTCCCCCAGAGACTTACACTTAAGCTTTTTAATATGCAGTTGCATCATAATTTAAAAGTGTCTTTTTAATTTTTCTGTTTTTTCATTCCACTGATATCCAAATTCTGCAGAGAATAGGTTCGGTATATAAATCGAATGAATGAATAAACAAATTAAATAGATCTCATAAATAATGGTAATTCAATACAATTTTGAAATATTTAAAAGCATAAGAAGAATTCTGCTAGATAAGATTAAGGGTCTATGTACTCTGGCATCCTGTTTTCTACAACAGCTAGCCCTTCATTGTAAGGCCCAGTGGCGACCCCCATCAACCCTAATTGCATCGCGCTGACTAATTGTTTGTTGGGTCTATGTGAAGCTTTATCCAAAGCTGAATACTCTGCACAGTCTCCCTAGCACCATGTCGAGATGACCATTCTCACCATGCAGTGTGCACTTTGTCCAGTGCTGGGAGCGGGGGCACTCCTTTAAGGGAAACTCAGCCATCTTGGAAGTCATGCATGGACTGGTGGGAAATAAAGCCTTTCCTGGGGCTTTCCTCATAGAGCTCTTAAGAGAAACTCAGAAGAGTGCACTGCTGTGCGAAGTTCAGTGCAGTGGGAAATGGCTCTCACACTGAAAGTTTTTTTACCAAAGTGGCCCTACTTGGAAAATAGTGAAGATCACTGAGCTTGCCAGTGCTTTCAAGGCAGCTCACAAAAAGCCAACACTCCTCCTCTATTGTTCATGCCCGCCCAGCAACCACAGTTCAGAGGCACACTCCTCTGAATCTAGGGTTCATTTTAGATTGTAAAGGCTAATAGTTGTTGATGGAACTATCTCCCAATTTGCAGACATCTGATAAAGGGATGTTAGTCATAAAGATAAACTATAGGATGCCTATTTCCATGAATTTGTCTAATCCCCTTTTAAATCCATCCATGGCTATTGCCACATCTTGTGGCAGTAAATGCTATAAGTGAATTATGTTATGGGTAAAGAAATCCTTTCATCTACCCTGAAATTACTACCAATAATTCCACTGGGTGACCCCAACTTCTAGTATTATGAGAGAGGGAAGATATGTCTCCCTCTGCAATTTCTCTACACTGTATCTCTCTCTATCGTTCAGTCGTGTCCGACTCTCGGTCACTCTATAGATCAATGCACTCCATGCCATCCTATCTCGTAGAGCTTCCTTTAATTCCCAGAGATGTACGTTTGGGTGGGGTATAAATTTAATAAATAAAAGATTCCGCCATGTTCATTCCACTGTCATTTTTTATAATATCCAGCCACCAAGTACCAGGCCATCCCCATCTCCTTCTCCCGCTGATTATTCACAGCATAATTGTCTTTTCGAGTGAATCAGCTCGCATGACACGACCAAAATATGTCAGTCTACACTGTATATAATTCTATAAATATTACATCTCCCCTTGCCCTGCTTTATTCAGCTTTTTCTAAAGTAAAAAGCCCCAAATGCTCATTGGATTTTCTCCTAGAGAAGGTGGTCCAACCCTTAAATTGTTTTGCTTGTCTCTTTCTGTAGCTTTTCCAGCTCTACAATATTCTTTTTTGAAATGGGGTGGCCAGAACCATACATAATATTCCTAATGAAGCTGTGTAATAGTTTATTATATAATAGAGACTTGTTTATTCATTTGCTATGCCACCCTTCATTCTAGGACCTAGGGTGGTGTACACCAATCTAAAAGCATCACCACTTGTGATACACTTGTGATTCAATCAATTTCTTCATTTTATTTCCTTATTCCCCGTTACCCCAAGGTGTACTGGCTGGTTAGTCATTGCCATTTCAGATTCCATCAATGCATACATATAGAATTTTTTGCTTCATTTTGCATCATTTTACACTTACATTGGGTCTCACTTGCCATTTTGTGGCCCACTTACAGAGTTTGAGAGATCCTTCTGGAGCCCTTCGCAGTCTGGGTTTTTACCATCCTAAATAATTTGTTGTCAACCACAGACTTGGCTACTGTTGACTCCAGATCACTTATGAATGATTCTAATGCTGCTCCTTGGGGAGACTCAACTTCTTCTGTCCTCTAGGAGAACTGTAATTTACTCCTCCTCTAATTCTTATTACTGTAGTAGGGCTGTGTGGACCGGCTTGAGATTGAGCCGGTTTGCAGTTGAACTGGTCGGACTTGAGGGTGAGCCCTCAAGCTGGACCAGAACCGGTTCGGCTCAAGGTCGACTCGAAACCCACCCACCCACCCCGGGGCCAGCTCAGGGCTGGTTCGAGGGTTCTACCATTTTGTTTTTCAAAAACTAGAACACTGCCAGGTCCAGCAGTCTCAGTGTGTGTGTGTGTGTGTGTGTGTGTGTGTGTGTGCGCGCGCACCACGGGGTGCATGTGTCTGCAGTCTCCCGCTCCCCCTGGTCCTCTTAAGGGCCCTTCTGGCCAGTTTGGGGCCCTTCTGGCCCTTTCTTCTGTGGTAGTGGTCATTTTGGAGGCCATCGCGCATACACTCTGGCCATTTGTGTGGCCTGGGTTGACCGAAACAGCCCTTAGAGGTTTGGGGGGAGGCTGGTGGCGAGAGAGGGAGACTGCAGAGACCTGTGGCAGCATCCCCCCACCAGACCCAGTGGTAAGTTGTATGTATAAATAAATGAAAAATGAAACAATAATTAAAAAAACCTTAGAACGCCCAGCTTGAATTCCAGCCAGGAGGTTTGTTCAGGGGCATAAAACCAAACACGCCCTGTTCAGTTGAAAACTGATTTTGTGCACGGCTCTATTTATTAGTTAAGTTACTGATTCATAAGAGGCCATGTTGTTTTAGTTTAACATCTGTATTGTGCAAATTAGATAACTGGTCTGTAATTTCCTGGCTATCACCATGATCCCTCATTAAAAATAGGTGTGTTATTTGGCTACCTTAGAAGCCTTTGATAAGTACGCCCTTTTAAGTGACAATGAATATTTCTGATAAATGTTTCTTTCTGTCTGTCTGTCTGTAGGTTACCCTTCTCAATCAATGGAACAAAGATCCCTTCAGCAAATGCCACCTCAGCTTTTGCAACATGGGGGGCAGCAGCAACCACCACCTACACCACAACAGACACAGTCGCAGCAGCAACAGCAGATGATGATGATGCTCATGATGCAACAGGATCCAAAATCTGTCAGGCTTCCTGTTACTCAAGGTGTCCATCAGCCTCGTGGCCCTCTAAATGTAGAGACACAAAGAATACCAATGCAGCAGGGAGGCAACATGTCAGTTATGGTTAGCCTGCAAGGTCCTGGTTCAGTGCCTCCATCTCCTGATAAGCAAAGAGCTTCTATGCCAAACAATCCACCTTTGGTGAATAGTGCGCGAAAGATGGTGTACCAAGATAATGCACAGAATCCTACTAATTCTCCACTTGGAGAAGTTCCATCCATGCCCTCTGTTTTGGAAGGAAATGGGTCTGAAGCCCCTCCAGCATCAGGGGTTCAAAATAATATAGCGTCCCATTTAGTTGTTTCACAAAACCAGTTAATGATGGCGGGGCCCAAACCTGGACCTTCTCCAATGTCTGCTCCTCAGGGTGCAAGCCCTCAACAGCAATCTAATTCTCTTCCTGGCCCTCATCCACACCATTTTCAAAGTGTTGCCACCACATCGCAAACATCAAGGCCCAAAACACCAAACAGGGCAAGTCCAAGACCATACTATCCTCAGACTCCCAATAATCGTCCACCAAGCACAGAGCCATCAGAAATAAGTTTATCTCCAGAGAGGCTCAATGCTTCTATTGCAGGTCTCTTTCCTCCTCAGATTAATATTCCTTTGCCTCCTAGGCCTAATCTTAACAGGGGATTTGATCAACAGGGTCTTAATCCAACCACTTTGAAAGCCATTGGGCAAGCACCCTCAAATCTCACAATGAACAGTCAGTCAAGTTTTGTGTCTCCACAGACACATAAGTTGGACTCTCTGGCTATTAATTCAGGAAAGCAAACCAATGCTGGAGGGGCAAAGCGAGCCAGTCCAAGTAACAGTAGAAGGTCCAGTCCTGGATCCAGCAGGAAAACTACACCAAGCCCTGGAAGGCAAAACTCAAAGGCGGCCAAATTAGCTTTGACACCACAACAGAATTCTGCACTCATGCAGAACATGGACTTGCAAAGAAGCATGATGGTTGGTCCACCTTCTTTACAAACACCCATGCCTGGAAGTTTTCAGAATAATGGCATGTTAAGTGCTCAGAACCCTGCAATCCCTGTATCTATTATGACTGGTATTCCTGAAGATAAAGAGAGCTTCAGTGCCCCTCAAGACAGCACATGCCAGAATACACAGGGTGTTGCAATGAACAAAGATCAGCGTAACATAGAGTTGAAAGGTGTTCCCAGTCAAGAAATCAAAATACTAGTCCATGAAGAGCAACAGAAAAGAGAGGCCCCTCTTGTGGACTCAAACAAGCTTCCCAGTCTGGAAGAAAGTAAGACTCTTCTTTCTCCAGCTATGAGGGAGGCACCAACATCCTTAAGTCAACTTCTTGACCATTCTGGAGCGCCTAATGTAACCATCAAGCCTCTGGGCCTCTCTGGCCTTGATGTTCCTCCAGCAGTGACTTGTGCAGAAGAATTTAAAAAGATTTCTGCCATTCCTCCTTCCCAACAAGATCCCTCTTCTAGCAAAGATCCTGCTTGCTCACTAAGTTTATCGCAGAGTACTGAAGTGTGTTCAACTCCAGTGCAACAAGACCTGGGAGACTCACATTCAAATGTTTCTCAGAATATTCCTCCAGTTATCCAGAGGCCTGTTAGCTCTGCATCTATTTCTACATCACTCCCACCCAGTCAGATAACAGTATTTGTAACTTCTAACCCCATTACATCATCTTCTAACACGTCAGCATCATTGCCTTCTCACTTGCAGCCTACGTTAATGCCTACTGTTGTCACCATGCCTAATGTGAGTAATAAAGTTATGACTTCCGAAGGACAGACAGTAGTTCAGTCTAGTGCTCGGCCCCAATTCATTACTCCAGTTTTTATAAATTCATCCTCAATAATTCAGGTTATGAAAGGGTCTCAGCCAAGTACAGTTCCTGCAACCCCAATGACTTCTAGTTCTAATTTAATGCCACAGTCTGTTGCAGTTGTTGGCCCTTTGCATTTATCCCAGAATATAAAGTTCTCTTCCGGGCCTGCCCCTCCTAGTGCATCATCTAACACACCTGTCTCAAGCATGCCAACAAGCCGGTCACTGGTTATTAATTCATTGGCAACTCCTATTCAGCTTCCTTCTCCCTCATCAACAGCTTCTTCAAGCACCTCTTTGCATCCTTCAATTCAACAAGTCAAAGATTTCAATCCAGAGGAGAAGAGTTCTCAGACGTGTGCCTCTACTGATCCATGCTCTGTAGCAACCACACAATCTGGAGCTGTGGTTTCCCCACCTCGTGCACATAGCCCTGGATCTTCTGTCAACAGACGAAGTCCAGTTTCCTCTACTAAGGGAAAGGGAAAGGTGGACAGAATCGGTCAGTTTTTGCTGACAAAAGCATGCATGAAAGTCACAGATTCTCTTGAGAAAGGAGAAGAACAATATTCCATCGAGGGAGAAGTGGAAGACCAGGGACAAGAGATTTCAATTCCAAACAGTGTGGAAGCAGAACAGTTACCTGTAGATCTAAAAGATAACACTATGGCACCTCCTGCATCCACTCTTTCAAAACAAAGCACTTCTGGGACTAGCCATTTAAATGTTAGTACGGCTGCTACTGTTTCTGCCTCTGTCTCTCTAAGCTTACCTAGCAGCACTTCTTCCACGAATGTACTCTCAGTAGTAACCACTCCAGTGATATCTGACATCATATCCACAATTCCAAGCACTAATGGTAACCCTGGTAGTTTACCAGCAGAGCCAGTTGGGATTGGACCAGATGATGAGAAAGCAGAAGTCCATCATGAATTACCACAGAATATGGGTATGTACTTCACCCTTCCTGCCACTGAGAAAAAAACTCTTTGGAAGTATGTATGTTTTGTCTTTAGGAACATGTATCAGAGATGTTCTGAGGAGGAGGGGAGAGGGAGGAACAGGTTTTCGTGTGTAGGTTCTTTCGCTCCCCCCATCTCTCTTGTCTCTCCCCCCCCCCCCCCGCCTGTGACCTGGAATAATGCAATTGAAAAGTTTGGGGAACATTGAAAAAAAACTTGTATGAAATAGTTTCTTTCAGAATAAATAAAATGCTCTTAAAGCCATGTTTTAAAATAATTGCTACACACCCAATTCATGCTGCTGCAACTTTATTAAGTCTAAAATTCAAAGCTGGTAATGGTAGTGATGATAGCATTGCTTCTGTATTTGGCTGGATTACTAAGCAAACACTCCTCTTAGAAAAATACTGGAAAAGTGCCTTCAAATGTTGCAGAATGGAAAAGATTTTCAGGTATCTGGAGTGTGCCAAGCATATTGCTCCTGCAGCATGGTAAAGGTAAAGTGTGCCTTCGAGTCAGTGTCGACTCCTGGTGACCACAGAGTCCTGTGGTTGTCTTTGGTAGAATGCAGGAGGTGTTTACCATTGCTTCCTCCCATGCAGTATGAGATGATGCCTTTCAGCATCTTTCTATATTGCTGCTGCCTGATATAGGTGTTTCCCAAGAGCTTTTTATACCACACAGCCTCTGACCACTCTTGCTCCCAGATGCCTAAATCCTCTCCAAGTGAAGTAAACAAATGAATATTAGTTCCTCACTTGTGCACACACATTTTCAAAATAACATGTGGAAAGTGCTAAAAAGCTTTTTCCAGTTAATCCAAGGCTTCCATTTTCTGAAGTTCATAAAGCTCAGAGTGAAAATTCAGAATTGGAAGCTATGGAACTTTCACACACTGAATAGAAAAATAAATTATATATTTGGCACATGGAACTAGCTGCACAATATTTTGCTGTGCACAGTACTGCACAGTAGTTTGCATCCTGGCCCATATATTCTCATTCCACTAAATGAAATGCTTATGTAATGATCGGATAAGAGTAAATTGCATTCAAATGCTTAAAGGGAGATTGTGAATAGCCTCTTCTGTTCCAGACCATATATAATAACTGCTGGGTCATGTTACTCCATTAGGACTTGGAGAACTAATGAAGGCTTCAGTTGTAGTCTAAAAATGTGGGTATTAAATTGTTTGTAGCTGCCTCCTTATGAAATACTTTTTATAATGGATGGAATAGTAGTATACAGTCTGTGTATGTTTCTTGATTTGGGGAATGAATTTAATATGGTTTTTCAAATTATAACTGGCATTTAATCTGGATAAAATTGGTATTTTTAAGAAATTGGTCAAAATTGATGTTGACCAACATGTTCTGCAGCTTTACAAGGGCAGGCCAAGAGGGTCTGCCCTAGTTAGGGCTGATATGGAACTCAGTCAAAGCTTTGCTGTGTGGGGGGAAGGGGAGTGACTTCTCTCCTTCCAGCAGTACATTTTGACTTTCAGAAGTATGTGTCTGATGGTCATGCGGCCTTCAGGGACATAATTCTGGAAGCCAAAAGGTACTTTTGGAGGGAGGGGAGAATAGTAAAAATCACACTCCCCTCTCCTTGCACATGCGATGGGCTTGCATGGCAAGCCTTTGGCAGAGCTCAACAGCAGCTGCTCTGTAATGATGCATCTCTTGTTCCACCATTGTAACTCTGCAGTACACAATGGTCACATTAAATAATAGTCATCCATTTATCAGAGAAGGAAAATACCTAAAACTGTTGATTGGTAAGAAACTAAACTTTCATTCAATAGCTGTTTTTTTGCTTTACCCTAGCAGAGTAGTTAGATCTCTTTTCTTCTCTTATCCTCTAACATCGGGTTACTTCCTAAACCCCAATCTATACTGTTAACCTTGATCTGCTAGTAATAAATATCAAAGTTGTCTTTAATATAGTAATCCTCTAGGCTGGAATATTGCAATGTGTTCTGTGGGGCTGCCTTTGTACGTAGTCCGGAAACTACAGTTGGTCCAAAATACGGCAGCCAGGTTGGTCTCTGGGTCATCTAGAAGAGACCATATTACAGGTGAAACTCGAAAATTAGAATATCGTGCAAAAGTTCATCAATTTCAGTAATGCAAATTAAAAGGTGAAACTGATATATGAGATAGACGCATTACATGCAAAGCGAGATAAGTCAAGCCTTAATTTGTTATAATTGTGATGATCATGGCGTACAGCTCATGAGAACCCCAAATCCACAATCCCAGAAAATTAGAATATTACATGAAACCAATAAAACAAGGATTGTCAATAGAACAATATCGGACCTCTGAAAAGTATAAGCATGCATATGTATTCAGTACTTGGTTTGGGCCCCTTTTGCAACAATTACTGCCTCAATGCGGCGTGGCATGGATGCTATCAGCCTGTGGCACTGCTGAGGTGTTATGGAAGACCAGGATGCTTCAATAGTGGCCTTCAGCTCTTCTGCATTGTTTGGTCTCATGTCTCTCATCCTTCTCTTGGCAATGCCCCATAGATTCTCTATGGGGTTCAGGTCAGGCGAGTTTGCTGGCCAATCAAGCACAGTAATCCCATGGTCATTGAACCAGGTTTTGGTACTTTTGGCAGTGTGGGCAGGTGCCAAGTCCTGCTGGAAAATGAAGTCAGCATCCCCATACAGCTTGTCTACGGAAGGAAGCATGAAGTGCTCCAAAATCTCCTGATAGACAGCTGCGTTGACCCTGGACTTAATGAAGCACAGTGGACCAACACCAGCAGATGACATAGCTCCCCAAATCAACACAGACTGTGGAAACTTCACACTGGACTTCAAGCATCTTGCATTGTGTGCCTCTCCATTCTTCCTCCAGACTCTGGGTCCTTGGTTTCCAAATGAGATGCAAAAGTTGCTCTCATCAGAAAAGAGGACTTTGGACCACTGAGCAACAGACCAGTTCTTTTTTTCTTGAGCCCAGGTAAGACGCTTCTGACGTTGTTTGTTGTTCAGGAGCAGCTTGACAAGAGGAATACGACATTTGAAGCCCATGTCCAGGATCCGTCTGTGTGTGGTGGCTCTTGATGCACTAACTCCAGCCTCAGTCCACTCCTTGTGAAAGTCCCCAACACTTTTGAATGGCCTTTTCCTGACAATCCTCTCCAGGCTGCGGCCATCACTGCTGCTTGTGCACCTTTTTCTTCCACACTTTTCCCTTCCACATAACTTTCTATTAATGTGCTTTGATACAGCACTTTGGGAACATCCAACTTCTTTTGCAATTACCTTTTGAGGCTTTCCCTCCTTATGGAGGGTGTCAATGATGGTTTTCTGCACAACTGTCAAGTCAGCAGTCTTTCCCATGATTGTGATTCCTAATGAACCAGACTGAGAGACCATTTAAAGGCTCAGGAACCCTTTGCAGGTGTTATGGATTGATTAGCTGATTGGAGTGGGACACCTGGAGCCTAGACTGTTGAACCTTTTCACAATATTCTAATTTTCTGGGATTGTGGATTTGGGGTTCTCATGAGCTGTACGCCATGATCATCACAATTATAACAAATTAAGGCTTGACTTATCTCGCTTTGCATGTAATGCGTCTATCTCATATATCAGTTTCACCTTTTAATTTGCATTACTGAAATTAATGAACTTTTGCACGATATTCTAATTTTTCGAGTTTCACCTGTATTCCTATGTTGAAAGAACTACACTGGCTGTCGATAAGTTTCTGGGCAAAATACAAGGTGGTGGTTATTACCTATAAAGCCCTAAACAGACCTTAGGCCCTGGGTATTTAAGATAACATCTTCTTCACCAAGAGCCCCACCGCCTGTTAAGATCAGAGGTTCATCTGTGGTTGCTGCCAACTTGTTTGGTGGCTACTCGGGAACGGGCCTTCTCTGTTGCTACCCCTGGACTTTGGAATGCACTCCCTGTTGAAATAAGAGCCTCCCCATCTCTGGTATCTTTCATAAAGGCACTGAAGACACATTTATTCACCTGGGCTTTTAATTAGTTTTATGGTTTTAAATTTTTAATGTTAGTTTTAATGATTTTAATGTTTAAATGATTTTAATTGTTTGATTTAGTTTTGATTTTAATTGTTTTTTTATTTTGATGTAAACTGCCCTGAGCCATTTTTGGAAGGCTGGTATATAAATCAAATACATACATACATGCATGCATGCAATTAATATGTATAATTGGCATTCCAGAACATCTATGTTTAGACCGTGGTTATACTTTAAAATTTTCTTAAAAGATGTGAAAGATTTTTAAAAGTGACATATTGTTTTCAAAGATGTTTATCTACCTTGTTTATGTTGGTGCTCTTAATAAGTCACCCCTCCATCAGTTTTCTGTTCTATACAGTTTTCCAGAGTTGGACCATTCATAGTTTGCAGTGTAAGACAGAACATTATAAACATACTTTGTTATTGCTTAAGTGATTTTGTAGGTAATTGTCTTATATTTCCCTTTTTCCTTATGTTGGAGAAAAATTAATTTTAACATCCTCTACCCTGGTTTTAGGATCTTCAGCCCAGACTCCAGTTGCAACACAAGAAAGTGCTGTTCAACGCACAGGTACATCTTACTATAGATATATGGTGTAAAAATTCACGAGGGGATGTATGCATGCATAAAACTCTCCTTACATTTTGGGCTTGTTCTGGCAGTACGTCCCCCAGCACACATGATCAAGAAGATTTTATTTTTATTTTTACATATATATTCCACTCTTTCTCAAAGGAGCCTGGAATGTTTGTACATGGTTATGTTTATGCTCACAACAACTCTGTGAGGTAGGTTAGGCTGACAGATAAGTGACTGGCCCAGAGTCGCCCAGTGAATTTTATGGCAGAATGGAGATTTGAACCTGGGTCTCCCCATCCTAGTCCAACCCTCTAATTGCTACAGCAGACTTGCTGTGTATAATAGAAAACAAAAGTAGCAAATTAAGAAGTTAAAATCCATTAGATATGAGCTACAAATAAAACATTTTAAAAGCCTCTATAAAAAGATGAGTATATAGCTGTTCTGTAAGAACGCTGAGGGACGGAGCATAGTACATATATAGGGGCCAGTCGGTGGAACAATTTGGCTTGATTTGATTTGATTTCTATACCGCCCTTCCAAAAATGGCTCAAGGCGGTTTACATTAAAACAAAACTAAAATCAATTAACTATTAAAATCAAAAACTGTAAAAACAACATGAAATCATTATTAAAACAATTAAAACAGTTTGTAAAACCCTGGAAAACCAGGCCAAACCTTTACAATTTAAAAACCCTGGGAGGCCAGGCCAAACAGATAGATCTTATGGGCTCTCCTGAAGGCCAATAATCAACTCAGATTATGGATTTCTGCTGGGAGTGCATTCCGCAGCCCAGGAGCAGCTACAGGGAAGGCCCACCTCTGAGTTGCCAGCAGACGTGTTGGTGGTAACTGAAGATGGACCTCCTCAGATGACCTTAATGTGTGGTGGGGATTGTGCTGAAGAAGGCATTCTCTAAGATAGCTTGGACCTAAGCTATTCAGGGCTTTAAAGGTAATAACCAGCACTTTGTATTTTGCCCAGAAACATATCAGCAGCCAGTGCAACTGTTTCAAAACAGGCATAATATTGTCTCTCCGGGTTGCCCCAGAGATAAATCTGGCTGCCACATTTTGAACTAATTGAAGTTTCTGAACTATGTACAAAGGCAGCCCCACATAGATCACATTGCAATAGTTAAGCCAGGAGGTTACCAACTGGTGCACCACTGTTTTGAGGTCATATGGATGCAGCTGCTGAATCAGCTGAAGCTGATAGAAAGCACTCCGGGCCATAGCCTCCATTTGAGATACCAGGGTGAGGCCTGGGTCCAGGAGTACTCCCAAGCTCCATACCAGCTCCTTCCGGGGGAGTGCAACCCCATCCAGCACAGGAAGGTCTAACACATGCAGTAAAGGGAAATGCTAGGAGGGCGTTGGGATGTTCTGACAAACACACTCTTGGCACATCCCTTCCAGATTGTGTGTGCTGAGGAATGTCATTTGAACCAGTGCTTTGTGCTCTTGCACAATTGTGTTTAACTTCTATATTGAACCAGATGGCAGTTTTTAGTTGTAATGGTATTGCACCAAAGAGTTCAAAAAAATCATTTATTATTAGTAGGGTGGGATAGCTTGACATTGCTCAGTACAAGGAAGTGTAATGTGATAATTACTGCTGTGTTTATGCATAAATTATTTTAGAAGATGGAGTTGGAGGTATTGAGGGAGGTTAGGGAATATTAGAAAATAAACATGCATTTTACAGAAAATGTATTTGTGATGGGGCACCTTTTTCTCCAGAGAATAAGCTTGAGGACAGAAGTATATTTGGCCACACAATCTGACCCCTTCTCAAGTTGTCAGTCTCCATAATAAAGTTGGCATCATCTAACAGTGAGAGAATCATAGTTGCAGAGCCCATGTACTCAGTTTCTGTGGAGCATTAACTACAAAATCCAAAAACCACATGTAACATTAAGTTGTATAATACCCCAATTTCTCACAGATTATAAACTTTTTTTCTTTTAGAAGTTGGCAAGCTTCTTCACACCTTTTGGTTACAGCTTGGTAGAGTTGCAATTCATCCAGTTTCCACTTGACTTCCAGCCCTTTATTTTTTTGAATATTTGCATGTGGTTGTGATCAAATAACTTGCATGCACTATATTGTACCTTTTTAGCTAATTCCCAATTAAAAGTCAGACCTGGATTTTTCTTGTATATATGCTTTAGCAGCAGATTAGAGACACTGGCTTGTTTTCTCTTTCAGAACTGGAAGCAAATTCTGCAACTATCACTGGCCTTACGTAAGTGATTACAGAATGACAATAAAGAATTAGTAGTCTCTTAATATGTGTGTTTTACTTTGTGTTTCATAAATTTAAAGATTCTTTATTTTGGAGTTTCTCTCTTTTCATGGCCATCTTTGGGTTTTTCTTTGTAGCAATCAGCTTAGAAAAGGGGGAAAATATTGGTTGAGGGCTACTTCTTGCAAAGATATGCACATGTATTTCATTTTGCACCCTGCAGTTATTCTACTTATTGGCATAAGTTAGGCTTATAAAATGCAAGAGCGTTTCTTCTTTTGCATTTTATACACATATACGAGAGCTGTGTGTTAAGTAATATAAAGAGCCACCTTGAAATTCTGTGTGATAAGGCATTTTATTAGGCTCTTATTCCTGTTGGAGCTAGGACCCTGGCAGCATCAGCTCTCAGTATCAATGTCATAATGACCACTGGGGGTTTGGGGGATCATGGATAAAAGTGCTGGACTCCTCCCCTCTAAGTTTTTCCAGTATTAGTTTCCATTTTGTCTCTCCAGAGATGGCTGTTTGTTGCAAACCCAGGCCCAAATAATTACAGGGCACATGTAGTTAGAAAAAACTTGGGCTACTTTATTGAATATTTACAAAACCTGCAACAAGGAATCTTAACTAAAGTGCAGGTATGCTCTGTGTGGGTCAATCTCATACGAGGTATGCCCACAGGAGGGGGAAGGACCAGGCTTTGATTTGGCTCAGTACCCAGTCCGAACCTCTTCTCTACCACGAGGTTACCCCCATCAAGGAGATGCATGCCAGCCCACCTCAACCCATATCGCGAGGCACTGAGCAGCGTTTGCTGGAATGCATCCGAGTGGGACGGATCCAGCCTGAGAGTCGCAAGATCACCAAGCTTTCCTCTGTATTCCCACTCACCATAATGGTCCTCCAGCCCAATAGCAATGTAAATCAACCTACCCTGACCCGCACTCATCCACAAAGTGGCCATTTAACCCCAGGGACTGCCTTAATGAAATCAGTGAGAAGTAGGCGAAAAAAGGCCCCAACATTAGCCAATCAGTTGAGACCCAAAAAAATTCCTACTTGGCCCCAATGGTGACTGGAATAGCCCTCATTGAGTCCAGGGCCGGGTTGGACGGTGCCTGCCCATAGAACAACTGAAAGACAAAGCAAAGGAGCTAACTGCTTAGGCAGCTGCTCCTTGCACGTGATTGGTCTGCTGGTGTCTTGTGCCGGGGGTCTAAAATAGCAGCTCGCATGCCCATCTTTCAGGCTGGGCCCGCAACTCCATCCGCTGCTTATCCCATATCCCCGCTAATGCAGCAGAAGGGGTGGGGAGCGGCTTTTTGCTCTCTCTCTTCAGCTGAAATTAAGCTGCAGGCTTTTTCACAATCATTTGTAACCTTTTCTTTAAACAAATCCTTGTAGTTCTTCAATAATGAAGAACTGTTTCAAGACCTCTTACTTTGCTTCTAACCTTTTCTAACTGCCATTCTTCCCCTATAAAGGATTATTGGGCCCAGGAGCCAGTAAATAAAAGAGAAAAACCTAGAGAGTTAAATAGAAAGCAAAGCAAAGAGAATAGCTTTGAAAATGGAGACTGCACAAGGATCCTAAATGACTGAAAAGTTGCAAGGTCCTGAGTACAAGCTCTGGTCTTTCAAGATGGAGATTCTTCTCAAGAGTCATGGACTTGGCAGTGTTCTGCACACCTAACGTCCTGCAGATGCAGGAAAGGAGCAGAAAGAATGGGACAGAGTAGATGAAAAGGCATCAGGAATTATTTGCTTGGTGATGAGTGACACAGTCTTAGTGCACTTAAGAGACAAAGAAAATGGAAAGAATATGTGGGGAAACTCTGAAGGGATTATATAAAAAGAAGTCTGTGGCTTTTCCCAGAGTGCATCTAATAAGAAAACTGAGCAATAAAAGACTTAGAGAAGGAGAAAGTCTGTCCAAACATATAAATGAAATGTTAGAAATATCTAGGCAACTGCAAGCTCAAAAATTAATCATGCCAGATGCAGTTTTGATAGGATTGCTGTTGAATAGTTTGCCACATTACTTTGATAGTGTAACTAGTGCTTTGGAAGTCAAGGAGAATGCAGACTTACAACTTGTAATTAACCATCTAGAGGACTTTGATTTGCGCAGAAAGGATGATAGGCAACCAAAGGAAAGTTAAGAACATGCATTTAGAACCTTGCAAAGAAATAAGAAATGCTTTATTTGTGGAAGCCCCAAACACTTGCAGAATAAGTGTCCCAAGATTAAAGAGTTTGCAGACAAAAGGCAAGCAAAACAAAGTTGCAAAAAGTGAGTCATCTGGGAACACAGAGTACAGAACTTATAAGCAATCAAGGACTAAAGCTAATAAGCAAAGGATTTACCTTGCAAGAACAGATAGTTTTGGAATCGAAGTCTGAGAAATGCAGTAGTGGCATTTGCATTGACTCTGGTGCTACAAGCAACCTGATTAGAGAAAGGGAGAGATTTATAAACCTAGATAAAAGTTGTAAAATCCCTATATATTTGGCAGATGTAAAACTGATGTATGCAGAAGGGAAAAGATCTGCACAGGATCTGCAAACTAGAGAAAGGAAAAACCATTGGATTAACAACTGTAGAAGCTCTGTATGTGCCTACTCTAGAAATAAGTCTGATGTATGTAAAATATGCTACAGAAAGGGGCTACAAAGTAAAATTTAAAGGAAGTCACTGTTTCATTTTTCATACACAAGAATTGCTTATGGAAACAGTTTTACAAGAGAATGGATTGTTTGAAGTAGAATGTGAGACCTGAAAAAGCCAAAACTGTGAAGGAATGCACAAAGGATGTCTGAATTTGTGGCACAGAAGGTTAGGCCATAGAGATGCCAAAATGAAATGTCAGGCTGAAAACTTGATTTGGTAAAGGGTCTAAAAATAGCCCCCCTGCAGCACTGAATCAAAGTGTGCATGCTGTATAAGAGCAAAGGCCTGCTTTTCTTGCATGCAAAGAAAAACATAGCATCCTTTGCATCTGATTCATAGTCATGTTTGTGGACCTATGCAAGTTAATACATCAGAAGGGAATAAATATGTTCTTACTTTCATTGATAACTATTCTAGACAAATACATACCTGTTAAGTGAAAAAGGGCAAGTACTAGAAAGACTAAAAGAATATGTTGCAAAAGTGAGCAACAAGTTTGGGAGAAAGCCACAGATCCTCCACACAGACAATGGTGGTGAGTACACTGGGGATGATGTCATAAGGTTCCTAAAGGAGGAGGGCATTGAACATCAAAAGACTGTTCCTTATACTCTGGAGCAAAATGGAGTGGTGGAAAGAAAGGACCATTCTCTTATGGAAATGACAAGATGCGTGCTTATAGACTCTGGTTTAGCTACTAAATTTTGGAGAGAGGCAGTGATGACTGCTACTTGCCTAAAAAACAGATTGCCAATAAAGGCCACAGGAACAATGCCACATGAGTTATGGCATGGCAACAAGCCCACTTTGAGTCATATAAGAGTGTTTGGATCTATAGCATACACCTATATACCAAAAGGTAAAAGGACCAAACTCAGCTGTAGATCTGAGGAAGGAATACTTGTTGACTATTCCGTAGGATGCAAAGGATACAGGATTTTAGATCTTGCCAAAAAAACAATTAAAATATGCAATGTAGCATACTTCAGTGAAAATGAAAAACCAACCACTAGTGAACTGCCAAACTTAGAGCCCAATTTTCAGTTGGAAAAAGAACCAAGGCAATATGACCAAAAGGAAGGATCCACTGTACATTTTACACCTGGCAGTGATTCAGTAGAAGAGGATGCTGATGGTGAACAGAGGGTGCAGTGTTCGACAAAATAAAGGAGATCTACCTAAGAAACCTTCCTACATTACATAGGGAGGAAGGTTTCGAGAACTAAGCACGTGGAAAGAAATTGATAACTTAACCTGCAAATGAAGCACAAAACTGGAAGGAAGCTGGAAGGAAGAAATTGAATCATTGTACAAAAATAACACATGGACACTCACAGAGCTACCTGAGGGAATAAAGACTGTGGGGTGCAAGTGGATTTTTAAAATTAAGCAAAATGCAGAAGGAGATGTCCAGCAATACAGAGTGAAACTGTTGACAAAAGGATTCTTGCAAATATATGGGGAAGAATATGATGAGACATTTGCTGCTGTTGTAAAATACACCTCAGTAAGGACACTCCTAAGCATTGCAGCAGCAAAGAAAATGCAAATGGATCACATAGACGTGAAAACTGCATTTCTTCATGGAGACATCAAAGACGATATTTATATGGAGCAGTCTCCAGGATTTGTGGAACCTGGTAAAGAAAAACGTATATGTAAGCTGCAGAAAAGTATTTATGGACTAAAGCTGATTGCAACAGCCTGGAATGTCAAATTAAACCAGTTGCTAGTCAATGAGGGATTTACCCAAGGAAAGGCTGACCCTTGCCTGTACTCGAGGCTTAAAAACAACAGATGGACCTATATACTTTCTTACATTGATGATCTGATAATTTGTTATAAAAATAGAGGACAGCCTTGAAATAATAAAGCACCTGAATAGTGAGAGAGAAGTAAAAGAACTTGGGCCTATTTCACACTATCTTGGGATACACAGAGAGAGAGAAGAGGATGGAAGCTATTTGCTTAACCAAAAACAGAAAATAAATGATTTACTAGAGTGCTTGGGACTTACAAAGGCCAAATAAATGAGTATACGTATGGAAACAGGTTACCTGAAACAAAAAGAGGAGAGTGAACTTCTGACAGACAACAGTGAGTACAGGACAGCGATTGGAAACTGTTTATATGTAGCTATAACAATACTGGATATAGCTGCATATGTGGGAATCCTGAGTAGGAAAGTAAGTACACCTAGCAAAGATAACTGGACTGTAGTAAAGAGACTCGGCAGGTACCTAAAAGGGACACTCCATCTAAAATTAAAGTTGCCTGCTAGTAGTGGCCCAAATTAGTCGGCTATATGGATTCAGGCTGGGATGAGGATCAGACTGGAAGTCAGTCAGTGGTTATGTTTTATTTTATGGTGGTGGAGCAGTCAGTTGGCATAGCTGCGAGCAGTCAATAGTTGGTTTCTCATCTGCTGAAGCAGAATTTGTATCTGCCACTCAAGCAGGTCAAGAGTTGGCATGGCTGCACAAGCTAGTGCTGGATTTCAACATAGATGAACCAAAACCCACTGAGATGTTCTAGGATAATCAAAGCTGCATCCAGATCTCACAAATGGAGAAAATCAAATTTAAAACAAAACACATTGAAGCAAACAACCATGTGTGGGATGCACAAGAAAAAGGATTTGTAAAATTGATATATTGTCCAGGTGAACAAATGATAGCAGATGTGCTAAGCCATTGCCCAGGGTTTGTTTCAAAATCTTAAGGGAGAAGTTGAGACTTATAGACAACAGCACAAGCTGATGAGAAGGAGTGTTGGAGCTATGACCTTGGCAGCATCAGCTCTCAGCTGCAGTGTCTCATAGTGACCACTGGGGGTTTCAGGTTTTTTGGATAAAAGTGCTGGACTCCTCCCCTCTTTTTTTCTTCCAGTGTTAGTCTCTATTTTGTCTCTCTAGAAATGGCTGCTTGTTTTGGTCTTTCTCTTTAGCCATGAGCTGCAGCTGAAATTAAGCTGCAGGCTTTCTCACATTCGTTTTCTAACCTTTTCTTTAAATAAATCCTTGTAGTTCTTTAATACTAAACTGTCTCAAGACCTCTTGCTTTGCTGCTTTCTCACCAAACTGGTTTTGCTCTGCTATTTGGGGACTGAACTGCCATTCTTCCACTTCAATTCCAACTGAAAGTGCATTCCAAACCCCAGAGGCAGCAACGGATAAGGCCTATCCCTGAGTAGCCAGCCACCAGACGAGCTGGTGGTAACCATAGATGAACCTCTCCAGATGATCTCAACACTGGCCGATATGTTGAGCAGCCATCCAGTGTCATAGTGGAGCTATATCCCTGTACAACAAGACTGCTCAGAGGTCAGCCAAAGTCTGACGTGGGGGGCTAGGGTAGGGGACTGTTCTTTGTCAATTCCTTCATTAGTGCCCTTTGCCTTCTAGAAATAGGTCTGAGGGCTTTGCAGCCCTCACTGTGCAGGATCACAGCTCCATTACAGCACCAGAGAGCTGCTTAACAATTCAATCTGCATATTTTTAAACACCCATAATCATTCCTCTCAGTGGCTAATAGTGCAACAGATAGTCCTTAACAGAACTGGACATAAACATTGGGGGGATGGTGTTGATGTTGCTGTGGGTATCTGTTTTTCTTGTGCCATAAATTATATATAAACACACTGCTCATGTCTCTCTTTATCAGTAGTGAGCCAAAGGAGAGTTGTGAAAAGTCAAAAACGCCAAGCAGAAGAAACTCAAGAACAGAGGAATCTTCAGCAGTGCAGGAGACTGTAGAGAATGGTCAGCGCAAGAGGTCCTCCAGACCAGCATCGGCGTCTAGCACTGCAAAAGGTAAGGTGTTAAATATGATTTAGTCTTTACAGCAAAGAAGCAATTTCTGTATAAAAATCGCACCCAATAAATTTGTTGTTGCTTGTGGCTAATTTTCTGTGGTGTTCAACATTAATTAAGAACAAACAGGAAATTTTTTGCATCCAAGTGGATAATTTTTTAATAGTTTTGTCTTTTACTCTTATGTATAATGCTTGTTATGTGAAATACTTGTTACTGAAGTAAATAGTTTGACTAGATATCTACAAATCATTAAGTGAAAAATATTTAAAGAATTATTCAGTTAAACAGCTTTCCTTCCTAAAGTAGGAATGGCAGAAGACAACTGTTAATTGGCTAACATCCTGACGACTGATGCACACTTGTAACAAGGGACTGCATGGACATGACTGCAGCTCATGTGCGACTCCTCAGTCCTTCTACATGTGCATTATTGAGCCACTGGTAGAAACATCCCCACTCTGCACTCTGGAAGTGAACTGGAAGAGAGGAAACATGTCACTTAGGGTCAGCAGAGGACAGAGCAGGGACATTTTTATTGCTTGCACAACAGCACACATAGAAAGAGACTGGGTGAATTGTGCACATGCCCCAGTTGCGTCTCCACATTCCCTTGTTACACCCACACTTGAGTTGTCAGGATTTCAGCCTGTGTCTCCAGCTGCAAAACTGGCTTTGCAAACTGATTGGTTTTATTGCTCAAGCTGACCTACTATAATCAGTATGTGTATGCACACACACATGCACACGCATACATGTGCGCACACATGCATGCACACACATATATATACATATGAACATAAACATGTACAAAAATATCCATGTACATATGCACACATGTAAATACAGACATGTACAGGTACACAGATATGTGTGTACACAAATAAAAACAATGTGTTAAAGTTTTATTCATGATTTAAGGTTTTAATTGTTAGGTTTTAATCTTATTCATGATTTAAGGTTATAATTGTTAGGTTTTAATTTGAAAACTGCCCAGAGATTTTATATGGGACAGTATATAAATGCGGTAAATAACATAAAATAATAAATATGCAACACAAATGCACATGTTCATTCACATACAGATGCATGCATTACAGTATGGATGCACACACATCAACACACCCATATATACGTGCACAATATATATGCACACACGCACACTTACATGCGCACATGTGTGCACATGCATGTGTGAGCACACATGTATTTATTAGCTACTAAAATAAAAATGCATAGTACAGTAATTTGTTCCTATAACCATGAACACATTCTGCTTTGAACAAAACAAAATATATTTCAATAAATGTGAATGACAACTTAAGAAAGCAGCAGAGTGCTGGTACAGCTGTTTCACCTAAGATGATGGGGAATCTTTTAATTACTTAAGAATTTGGATTTGTTGATGGATTACCCATGGTATAATCATTGTTGATTGGTTGTGGGGGAGCACCCTGATTTTTCAAATAGTATCTTATGACTTGCTATGACACATTTTTGTATGTAGCTGCTGGCTGGAATCAACACTAGAACACTCTTGCCAGTGTTCGTTCTGTCTATCTATCCTGTCTGTCTGTCCTGTCTATTTGTCTAAATTATTAATACCCCACTCCTCCAGTACACTACTGCTCAGGGCAGCTCACAACATAATAAAAAGATACAATGTAAAATAAGACTAATAAAGTTAACCAAATGTAAGTTAAACAAGTTAAAAGACCAAGCTAAAACCATACTTAAAATTACAATTTTTTTTAAAAAAGGTTCAAATTAAAAGTTATTTTAAAAGCTGAAAACTGAGAACTATAAGAAAATAAAGAACCTACCAGATATAAACAGAGATGAAACATTAAAAAGCCTCTTTTAAAAGATGTTTTTTCAATTAGTTTTTTTAAAAACACTGAAGTAGGGACCATGGCAAAGCTCTTCAGGGAGGGCGTTCCAAAGCCAAGGGGCCTGAAAAGGCCCTGTGTCTAGTCCCTGCCTACCGGATCTCTGTTAGTGGCAGGGCCATGAGCAGGGCCTGCCTGAGATGCTGAGCTTAGGGCCCTGGCAGGTTCGGATGGGCAAATGAGGTCTGGCAGGTACTCCGGCCTCAAGCTGTGTAGAGCTTTAAAGGTCAAGACCAGCACCTTGAAACTAGCCTGGAAGTGGACCGGTAACAAATCAAGCTGCCACAGGATGCGTGTGAACTCATGAAGCGACTTGCACCCTTGAACATTCTTGCAGCAGCATTCTGGACCAGCTGAAGCTTCTGAACCATCTTAAAGGCCAGCCCCATGTAGAGTGCATTGCTGTAGTCCAATCTGGATGTTACCGAAGCATGAGCAACTGAGGTCAGGTCCAATTTCTCCAAGTAGGGTCACAGCTAGTGTACCAGCCGTAGCTGATAAAATGCACTTCTGCACACTGCCACCACCTGTCCCTCCAAGGACGGTGTTGGGTCCAGGAATACCCCCAAGCTGCAGACTGTCTTTCAGAGGGAGTGTGACCCCATCCAAAACCAGATTTACCTCACTACTCGGATGATCAGTTTTACCAACCTAGAGTACTTCCTTGCTATCTGGATTAAGTTTCAGCTTGTTTTTCCCCATCCTTCCAGAACAGCCTCCAAGCCCCAGTTCAGAGCATCCACTGCCTCCCTGGTGTCTGCTGACTCAAAAGATAGGTAGAACTGAGTGTCATCCGCATATTGATGGCACCACAGGCCCCCCCCCCCCATACCACGGATGACCTTTCCCAGAGGTTTCATGTAGATGTTAAACAGCATAAGGGACAGAATAGATCCCTGTGGTACCCCATAGGCCAAAGGCCAAAGGAGTGGAGCAGGCATCCCCCAGCATCACCTTCTGAGTATGACCCTCTAGGTAGGAGCAGAGCCACCATATAACCGTGACCCCAAGTCCCAACCCGGAGAGATGTGTCAGAAGGATACCATGGTCAATGGTATCTAAATCCGCTAAGTGGTCCAGGAGAATCAAGAGTCTCTCTCTCTCTGTCCTATCTCCTAGCATAGGTCATCCACAAGGGCAACCAAGGCAGTTTCCATTCTGTATCCAGGTCAGAAGCCAGACTGGAAAGGATCTAAATAATCAGATTAATCCAGGGCTGACTGGAGCTGAAACCCCACCACACACTCCAACACCTTGCCCAAGAAGGGGAGGTTAGAGACTGGCCGAACGTTATTCAAATCATTTGGGTCCAAAGAAGGACTTTTTAGGAGGGGCCTGATGACTGCCTCCGAGGGGGCACCACCCCCACCACCCATGGATCCAGTCCCTCTCTTGCAGCCTTCACCAACCATGAAGGGTGAGGGTTGAGCACGCATGTGGTAAGCCTCAGCCTTCCAAGCAGCCTGTCCACCTCCTCGGGCAACACATTCTGAAACAATCCAACATAACAAGACCAGACAGTGCATTGGCAACATTCAGTTCTAGTGCCACAAAAACCTTAGTATCCAAGTCAGAAAGGATGCAAACAATGTTATCATAAAATGTAAAGCAAATTGGTCACATCGGGCTGCCAAGGGTTCTGTTTGATTATCTTTGTGGTCCTCACCTAGGAGGCCCCGAACCATTTGAAAAAGCTCTGCTGGACAACATTGAGCAGCCCCAATGGTGGCAGATTTTTTCACCACCGTAGAGTAGGCCTTAATACGGGCTCTAGCCATCACATTTATTCTGAGTTTTTTCCACCAATGGCGTTCAAGCAGTCTACCAGCTAGCTTCATTGTCCTCAACTCACCTGTACAGTATACCAGGGAGTCGCCTGGACTCAGCAAGTCGGGAGAGGACGCCTAGGCATGACCATGTCAATCGCCCAACCCATCTCCTCATACCAGAGGGAGACCAGGGCATCAACAGGATCATCCACACTCTCAGCAGGAAACGCCCCCGGAGCCATCAGGAATCCATTCGGATCCATAAGCCTTCAAGGGCGGACCATCCTAACTGATCTCCCACCCCTGCAGAGGTGTATTGTGTCCACCCCTCAGTCCAGTTTTCACTAGATAGTGATCCATCCATGACAACGGTATTGAAGCCTCCTGTACAATCCACAGAGCACCGCTGTTCACCATTGACCAAATCAAGTGTGTGGCCTGCCACCTGTGGGACCAGAAATCAATTGAGACAAGCCCATGGTTGTCATGGAGGACATGAAGTCCTGAGCTGCACCAAACAAGACGACCTCAGCATGGATACTAAAGTCTCCCAAGACAAACAGCCTCGGGGTCCTCAATGGCATGTCTGATACCATCTCAAGTAGCTCAAGAAGGGAGACTGTTAGACAGCGGGGTGTGTGGCATATCAACAGAATCCCAACTTTGTCTTGCAACCCTATCACTGCATGCCGGCACTCAAATTGGTTAGAATGATGGAGAATGAAAGGACGGTGTTCCTTTCTGTTTCAGTCTGCCCCTTCTCCTCTAGAATGTTTAAGAGAAGTGGTAGTAGGTTGGTGGGGGGACATTTTAAAACAAAATAAAATAAATCTGCCCTGCCCAGTCTGCCCACTTCCCCCCAAAATGCTTAGTTGGCAGATCAGTGTTTTTCTGTGAGACAGAAGGTAAATGGCCACAGGGTTGTATCCTAGCCTGCTTTTGTGCTAATGGAAAACACTTTCATTACTCAAAGGAAGATATTTGCTATTATCCTTGACAGTCCCTTGTGCTGCATCCTGACCTGCTCTGAGGATCAGTGGATCCTTCAGGGCTGAATTTTGGGGGGCTGTGGAGGTGACACACCATCAGTGAATAATGCATACTAAGATTATCTGCTGAGCTAATTTCAGAAATCAAGTTATTAACTATAGAATAAGGGTAAAAGGTCAACCAGATGGATCAGTGAATGACTTGCCAGTTTCTGGCCCCCAGGATCAATCTGTAATGAGTAAGTGTACATAATTAACCGCCCTGAGCCATTTTTGGAAGGGCGGTATAGAAATTTGAATTAATAATAATAATAATAATAATAAATAATAATAATAAACAAACAACCTTGGCGTGGTTGTGGGGCTTGCGTGCTCTGAGGAAGGTGAGAGCTATGCCAGAGGTCCAACCATACTGGACAGGTCTCACCAGAGGAGCCAGACAAAGAGTTCCTCTCCCATCAACAATATGGTGAGACGTAACTTTAATAAATCTATACCGGATCGGTCATCGCCTGGGTCAACAAGGACCGCGCCAGGTGCTGGAGTCCCTGGACATCTGGTGGCAAGTGGGCAACAGCACTCAGGATCTTCAGTTGAGCAACCAGGGCTGAAGACAGCAAAGTTACTGGAAGAAATGTCGCTTAACCGAAATATATATACGAAAAATGCCAACAAGGAAATAATGATCTGCTATTACAAGTCTAGTCCAACTAGAAGAGGTTATTTTAAAAGAATGTACCAAATTTGGAAAGAGAAGCATCCAGATACAGAAATAACAGAACAAAGGCTAGCAGACCAGAGAAGATTCATAATAAGAAATAAAGTATTCACAGGAGTAGAGCTGGAAGAACTGCAAAGAGCAACACAGGCTCAAGATATGGAAGAAGAATTACCACCAACTGAAGCAGTTGCTCAGGCGCAGGTGGAGGAGGTGTTGGAAATAGAGGATGCCACTGTTGCTGAACTGTTTCAAAATCAAAACCGGGCAACCTCCCCTTTGCCTTCACCTCAATAACCCGAATGCCGTTTAACAGAAAAGCAACAAGAACTAAAGCAAAAAATAACTGAGCACATGAACCAAACAACCACCAGGGTTCGACTTCCAGCTCTAAAAACAGTTGCCAAAAAACAACTTGCTCAGGCATTAAAAGATGTCAATGCTATACTTGCAGAAGTAACAACCAATAATTTGCAAGAAATAAACCAACTAATGTACAGTGCAGCAACAATAACAACACAAGAGCTCGGATATAAGATCAGTGGACCTGTAAAAAAAGAAAGCAGTACATCACCTAAATGGAAGATTAGATTAGAAAATAAAATCTACAGGCTCAGATCAGATGCTAGTAAATTGAAAGATATGAAAGACAAGAAGCTGAAGAATGAAAACACCAAACAGTATCTGATCCAAAAATACCACCTATATTCAAGGAAAATTAGAGAAGTCCTGGAAATAATAAAGCATGCAAAAAACAGCAGTGTCAAAGAAGATTAGCAGATACGAAGCCAGAATCACACAACACAGGCAGAATCTCCAATTCCAGTCGTATCAGAGACGTTTCTACCAAAGCATAGAAGGAGAAACTGCAAGAAACCTAGGAACACCAAATAAAGAAGAAACAGTGCAATTCTGGGGGAAATTATGGGACAATCCAATAGAATATAATAAAAAAGCAGGCTGGATGAAAGAGGTCGAAAAATGTAACCAACAAATGCAAGATCTAATAATAACACCAGAATTAATAAGTGAAAGAGCAAAGAAAATTAAAAATTGGACTGCTCCAGGCGACGATGAATTGCATGGCTTTTGGCTTAAACACCTAACAAGCCTTCATAAACAACTATCAAAACAGTTCAATCACATTTTGCAAGGAGGTGATATTGAACAATGGCTAAGAACTGGGAAAACTCATCTCATCATGAAAGAGCCAGCAAAAGGTGCAGTTCCAAGTAATTATAGACAGATCACCTGCCTGCCAACCATGTTCAAATTATTAACTGGAATAATAGCAGATGAAGTCATGCAACACTTATTAACTAACAAACAGCTTCCAGCTGAACAGAAAGGAAATTGCCCAAACACCAGAGGCACAAAAGACCAGCTGCTGATTGACAAAATGATTTTAGAAAATTGCAAGAGAAGAAAAACAAATCTGTGTTGCATGGACTGACTACAAGAAAGCCTTCGATTCATTGCCTCACACATGGATACTAAAATGTCTAGAAACAACTGGTGTCAGCAAAAACATTCAGATATTTATTTAAAAAAGCCATGAGCATGTGGAGTACACAGTTAACAATCAATGGCGAGACACTTGGACAGGTTAGCATTAGAAGAGGCATTTTCCAAGGAGACTCACTATCCCCTCTGTTGTTTGTAATCGCCATGACCCCACTTTCACAAATACTAAACAAAACAGGCCTCGGATACCAAACATCTAAAACATCAAGTAAAATCAACCATCTGCTGTACATGGACGATCTGAAGTTGTATGGAAAGTCCCAGTCAGAAATCAAATCACTGCTAAACACTGTCCGTATATTCAGTAGCGATATAGCAATGAGTTTGGACTAGACAAGTGTGCTGCATTAATAATGAAAAGAGGAAAAATAACAAAAACTGAAGGAATAGAACTGCCCAATGGAAGCAAGAGCAAAAACCTGGAAGAGAAAGAACCTTACAAATACTTGGGCATTCTCCAGGCTGATAACATTGCACACACTGAAGTTAAAAGAAAAATTGGAAGTGAATACATCAGGAGAGTTAGAAAAATCCTCAAGTCCAAACTCAATGGCGGGAACACCATACAAGCCATAAACACCTGGGCTATACCTGTTATCAGATACACTGCAGGAATAATAGACTGGACCCAGGCAGAGCTAGATACGCTAGATCGTAAGACCAGGAAAATAATGACCATCATTCATGCTCTGCACCCCCGCAGTGATGTAGATAGGCTATACCTCCCTCGCAGCTCAGGTGGAAGAGGAATACTGCAAGTCCATCAAACAGTAGAGGAGGAGAAAAGAGGCCTTGAAGAATATATAAGGGACAGTGAAGAAGATGCACTTCAAATGGTCAAGAACGAGAAACTATTCAACACCAATGAAACAAAGCAGGCCTACAAGAAAGAACAAGTCAAGAACCGAGCAGAAAAAATGGAGAAATAAGCCCCTGCATGGTCAATATTTGCACAATATTAGTGGAAAATCAGACATCACCAAGACCTGGCAATGGCTTAAGAATGGTTGCTTGAAGAAAGAAACAGAGGGTTTAATACTGGCTGCACAAGAACAGGCACTAAGAACAAATGCAATAAGAGCCAAAGTCGAAAAATCCACAACGAACAGCAAGTGCCGCCTTTGTAAAGAAGCAGATGAAACAGTGGACCACCTAATCAGCTGTTGTAAAAAGATCGCACAGACTGACTACAAACAAAGGCATGACAAGGTAGCAGGGATGATACACTGGAACATCTGCAAAAAATACAAGCTACCTGTAGCCAAGAATTGGTGGGACCATAACATCGAAAAAGTTGTAGAAAATGAAGATGCAAAAATATTATGGGACTTCCGACTACAAACAGACAAACATCTGCCACACAATACACCAGATATAACTGTAGTCGAGAAGAAAGAAAAACAAGTTAAAATAATCGACATAGCAATACCAGGGGATAGCAGAATAGAAGAAAAAGAAATAGAAAGATCTACAAATTGAAATGGAAAGGCTGTGGCAGAAAAAGACCAGAATAATCCTAGTGGTAATTGGCACCCTCAGTGCAGTTCCAAAAGACCTTGAAGAGCACCTCAACACCATAGGGGCCACAGAAATCACCATCAGCCAATTACAAAAAGCAGCTTTACTGGGAACAGCCTATATTCTGCGACAATATCTATAACAGCAACAACACTGACAATAAAATTCTGGCATCCCAGGTCCTTGGGAAGGACTCGATGTCTGGATAAAACAAACCAGTCAGTAACACCTGTCTGACTGTATAAACAACAACAATAATAATTTTATTATTCTTATTATGGTCCAAGACCAGAAAACAGCAACAGAACTATTGTACTGTATAATGCCTGACAAAGATGTTTTGCCCACAGTTATTTCTTTACAAAGAAATGCAACCTTTTATAACTTGATCAGTTTTAAGAGGAAATCCAGATTTCATTGCAAACCAGGCTCTTCTTTAAAAGGCATGTATTATTGCTGATACTTCTTGAAAAATCCAATTTACATCTTTAAAATCCAATTTTTAAGATATTTTTTTTAAGATACTGATTTTTATCCACCATGATTTGTCCAAGCCTTGTAACAGACTATAATTATTAATGAGGCCATGCCCAAAACGGGGATTCTGGTAACTATACGTACTTCATTCCAGCTTCTATGCATGATCATTATCTTCTGTGGAAAAAATGTATTTGTATGTTCTACCATGAATAGTCCATGGCTAACCTTCCCAAACTGTTTTTCTTCTTCCTCAGAAACAAATGCCAGTGCTATGCAGTCAAAAAGAAGAAAATCCAAATGAATTATTGGGTGGATATGCAAGACCTGTAAATGTGTGAATTTTATCAGTAGAAGTTCTGAGCTGTGATTTCTCACTATCGTAAGAGACTTCCCCCGCCCTAAAATTCTGTACAGTAACTCATTTTAATATTATCCTGCTCCCAACAAATGCAAAGGATTTTTCTAAAGACAAAATGATTAAAAAATCAGGTTATTTGTTAAATTTTCTGGTTTTGTAAAGTACATTTAGCACACTAGATTTAGCGTGTTGTAAAAAATCTAAGGAGATAATTGTAAATTTATTTCTACGTTTTCACTTTTCATAGGACAAACTAGAGTAAAGGATTGTCTTTTTTTAGATATTAAAATAATGTATTGTGCCGTTGGTCAAGTACTGTATGTGAATAGCAGTCAAAGGGTTATATATGGCCCAATCTTGGAAATGTAAATAGTTTTATTATACAGTAGGCTTCTTGATGTATTTGTTGTAGAAAAGGACCAGTGGAACAAAATGAAATGGAAAGGTTTGTGAAATGTGGATTACCTAATGCTCTGAATAAATGTTATTGACCTAAAACTTGTTTGGTATATTATTTAGCATGATCATCCTGCTATGTAGGGAATGAATTATTTTGAAGTTCAAAATAGGCCAAACGAGACCTATTTTGCGAGGCCAAACTACCGATATTCTAGCTGCCATGTGTGTGCCCGGGGGTGGGGTGGGGGTTTAGGTGAGCAGGCCTCCCCCTGCTCCATGGCTGCAGGTGGAGCGGGAGCAGCCATTGATCCTGACTGTCCGGCTCAGCAGGCTCTGAGAACTGTGAAGTGATCAAGTGTGGCTGTGCAGTTAGAATAGTGCTGCAAACTCATGATATCACGGGCTTGTGACACTCTATTCTAACTGTGCAGGTGCACTGGAGCGCCTTGCAGTTCTCAGAGGCTACTGAGCCAGAAAGTCAGGCTCAGTGGCTGCTCCCGCTCCGCCCGTCGCCGCCACAGTGGGAAGGCCTGCTCTTCCCCCACCCCCACCCCATGGCTGCACACATGGTGCCTAGAATATTGACTGTTTGGCCGTGCGTCGGTGGGGGGAGGGCCTGTGGTGGCAGGAGGCCGCCGGGCCTTGGACGCCACGTGGCATGGCCCCTAGGTCCAGGGGTAAGAGCACTTCTGACTACCACTGTGACTCTCAAAGTCATGTCTAAAAAGAACTGCAGCAGTACTGCAGAACATTTGACTACCCCAGCCCAGAGCTATTCAAGTTTCTCTTGAATTAAAAATTGCATGCTTGCCCATTTGTTTTGTGGATTGGGTGGTAGGTAGCACCCATCATGCCCTACCATGCAACCCACTTTGGTGTCCCTAAGAGCTACCCATGAGAAACAATGGAGTGTTTCGAGTTCTCCATTATTCCTGATGGCCAAAATAAATTGCACCAAAGGTGCACACAAGTTTTGCATTGCAGTTTGTATTGCATTTTGTGTTCTTGCATTGTGAAACACTGCAGATTAGAAGCACACAGTTAAAGGAATCTGTCCCTCCCGGCACAGAACACACATTTTTCAAACACAGTCCAAAAATTGCCAAAAAAAGAATCACTGACGCAGAATCCACTGCCAGCCATAGTACCTATGCTGCAGTAATATCATTGGCACAAGTTGCTCTCTCAAACACACAATTATGACTCCTTACTTTAGCATTGCAACAGCTGCCACAGTAGCATCCTTAGCAGCAAGGATAACCATAAGCTTAACTAGAACAACATCTTCATTCACATTTTGACTGGGTACAGCTTGCAATATAGATTGCAAGGCAGACCAGAGTAACAAGTGAAGCATAGGTTAGTCTCAAGGCCAGATATGGGGCTCATTTCACAGCAATCACCAATAAAATATTATGCATGTGCACACACCACTCTGAGCTGCCATTGTCTATTTCCCACCACAACACCATCTCACAAACCACAACTCAAGGCAGGAAGGAAGGCACCCAAGTTCTGCCTCTGCCAATCTGAGATCCAGCAAAACCAGATAGTTGTTAATATAGCAGCAATAGCACAGTATATTCTACTCAGTGTTGAGAAAAGAAAACCACAAAGTCAAATCTTCCTTGATTCCTTCCTTCCTTCCTTCTCTCCTGATGTATCCTCTTCAAGGACACACTAAGGGCTCTCTCTGCCTCCCATCCCCAGGGCATTTGACAATATTTTGAAATCCCCTCCTATTGTGTTCCTCCTCCCTCCCTCCAGCCAATGGGGGCACAGTTGCCCATGACAACACTTGTTTTGTATGATAACAAGCCAACCAAGAAGCAAAGTGATCTCAAGCCAATCAGGAGCCAGTGCCAGGAAACCAATCAGCAATGGGGGAAAGCCTACCAGAATGGCACACAAACTGATTCGCACTCGAATTGGGGTCATTTAGATCGTATTTGAATCAGGCCTTTTAAGGGCATTTCGTTTTGAATTTGGATCACTTGAAATGGCCCAATTCGAGCTTGAATCAATTCAAACTCAATCAATTTGCACATCTCTAATGCAGGTAAAACATAATCTTGGCATCTGTAGTATTATAAACTAAATAAAGCTATAATGCTTGGATGAGAGTCCATTTAGTCCGACTGACTTTAATGGTGTCAGTTCTCCTGGCTTGGCAATTGAGCTGCTCCGTAGTGTCAGAAACCCAGCAAGAGGAGTGAGCCAGTTCTCACAGGTTAGCTTGTGTATGGCTTCCCACACTGACCAGATTGATATCAAAATGCAATGAGCTTCAGGATGGATTGGACAGTACATAAAAGGGAAAAAAATAATGAAAATAGCATCACTGCTTAAACCTGTGTTTGTATATTTACATGCCCAGAAATTGCAAAAAAATAATAATTATATATTCTTCTGCATGGTCTCTGCTGTTCATACTCCGGGGGTTTCACACCAGTGTGGTAGCCAGTTCTGGAACCTTTCAAGCTCTGCTTGTGTGGTGGTAGCTACTCCTTCTTCACTAGTGCTGCTTCGGTTTCCCCTCAGTTTTTCACCATCCACCAAAAGAACAGCAGCAGTTAGGTGCCTTCCGTTTTCAGCTTTACAAAACAAAACAAAACAAACCCTCTGCTCTTTCTCATATATCTTTTTATTTTATTTCTTATTTTGTTTCACCATTTTGAATTTTTGTTCCTCCCCCAGTACCCGCCCCCTTTCCTCAGGACATTCAGGATTACAAAAGCTAAAAAAAAAAAAATTTAAAACCCTTTTTGTGTATCTTCTAAAAAATTCTTTGTTGGGTCGCCATTTTTCCTGTATGGCTGCTAAGGTCTCATGCAAATGCTGCACTGCTTGCCACGCCAAACTACCATTAAGTGACAGGCATTCGCACTGCCTACTCAGGTGAATACCACTGTGTAGAATCATGTCTACATTGCCTCAATTTTACAAAACAGGTGAGGAAAAATTGGGCATTGAGACTTCGGACTTTGGGGAAAGGAACTCTGTCAGGTTGAACGCAATGTCTTCAAATTCCACAACGTCTAGGCATTTGCCTTCAGCGGCAACTGTGGCTTTGTTACCAACCATGGCCTGTATCTTTGGCTGTATCTTAGGCGTTGGCCTTGCCTGAACCACGCCCGTTACAAGCAGATCCACCCCTTTCGGGGTGTCTCAGGCCTAACTGTGCTCAGTGGACCTTCTTGTCCCGACAACTTCAACCTCTGCTCCAGTGCCTCAACCCTTGACTTCGTTGACTCTGAAGTTCCCACCTCAGAAGCCGACTGATCCTAACAAGCTTAGCTGCACAACAGACCTGACCACAGAGCCACCAAAGAAAAAGAAAAAGGCTACCATTCTGGTTTCTGAAGTCTCCACCCTAGTAAAGCTGCACCTACCAGCTGGTCAGGGACTCCCCTGGATCCCTAAGAGAAGTGGCCTAAGACGTCATGCTTGAGTAATCTTGCTTGCCCTTGATCCCCGGTATGCAGTCACGATCTCATTAAACCCAGCCAGTTCCCACTTGAACCCAACTTTTCTGCTGAGCCTGATCTACCCATCGAGCCAGAAACCCTGACATGCTCTTCAGTCCAGACCGAGGTGGGGTCTTCCTGACTAGTATGGGGGATGACTATGTCCAGTCCAAGGGATAACATTTGCCTTGGGATCGAGATCTAAACTCTGCACCACCTGATCATTGTTATTGCCCTAGATACCGACACCAGGGAGGAGATTACCACCCAAGGGATCAGCATCTCCATGAGAATTGGACCCATTGGTCTCCAATTTCCCATGGTTGGGTAAGGTGATTGAGAGAGTGGTGGCTAACCAGCTCCAGGCGGTTTTGGAGGAAACCGATTATCTAGACCCATTTCAAACTGGCTTTAGAGCGGGCTACAGGTTTGAGTCTGCCTTGGTCAGCCTGATGGATGACCTTTACCAGGGAATCGACAGAGGGAGTGTGACTCTGTTGGTTCTTTTGGATCTCTCGGCGGCGTTCGATACCATCGACTATGGTACCCTTCTGGATCGCCTGAGGGAATTGGGGATAGGAGGCACTGCTTTGCAGCGGTTCCGCTCCTATCTCTCTGGCAGATTCCAGATGGTGGAGCTTGGTGACAGTTCCTCTTTAAAATGGGAGCTATTAGATGGAGTCTCTCAGGGCTCCATTTTGTCACCAATGATTTTTAATATTTACATGAAACTCATGGGTGAGGTCATCAGGAGATTTGGTGCAGGGTGTTATCAGTATGATGATGACACCCAAATCTATTTCTCCTTATTATTATTATCATCATCATCATCATCATCATCATCATCATCATCATCAAATGGCATTCACTCCCTAAATGCCTGCCTACAGACAGTAATGGGCTGGATGAGGGATAACAAATTGAAGCTGAATCTAAGCAAGACAGAGGTGCTCGTTGTGGGGGATCGGAATTTAAGGGATGAGTTAGATCTTCCTGTGCTGGATGGGGTTACACTCCCCCAGAAGGAACAGGTACACAGCTTGGGAGTGCTCCTGAATTCAGACCTCACCATGGTATCTCAGGTGGAGGCTATGGCCAGGAGCGCTTTCTGTCAGCTTCGGCTGATTCGACAGCTGCGTCCATTCCTTCAAAAGAACGATCTCAAAACAGTGGTGCATCAGCTGGTAATCTCCAGGCTCGACTACTGCAATGCGCTCTGTGTGGGGCTGCCTTTGTACATAGTTCGGTAACTTCAGTTAGTTCAAAATGCGGCAGCCAGATTGGTCTCTCTGGTAACCTGGAGAGACCATATTATGCCTGTCTTAAATAGCTGCACTGGCTGCCGATATGTATCCGAGTGAAATACAAAGTGCTGGTTATTACCTTTAAAGATCTGAATGGTTTGGATCCGGGTTACCTTAGAGAGCACCTTCTTCGATATGATCCCCATCGCTCGTTGAGGTCATCTGGAGAGGTCCGTCTCCAGTTACCATCGGTACGTCTGGTGGTGACTCAGAACCAGGCCTTTTCTGTAGCTGCTCCTGGTCTATGGAATGTACTCCCGGCAGATATCTGCAGTTTAGGCTCGCTTTCGGCCTTTAAGAGAGCCCTAAAAACCTATTTATTTGGCCTGGCCTTCCAAGGCTTGTAAAGTATTGTTGTATTTAAATGTATTTTAATTGGTTTTAAATAGTTCTAATCATTTAAAAATTGTTTTTAGCATTGTTTTAATGGTGGGTTTTATGTCTTTTTAAAAGTTGTTGTACACCGCCCAGAGCCTCTGGATGGGGCAGTTTATAAATGAAATAAATAAATAAATAAAGGTGGCTGCTCTCTCACCATCGACACAGAAATTGCAATTGTGAATGGGATGACAATGTGACCAGATACTCCAGGTTGCCATCACCCTACTGCACCTTGCACTCCTCTTAGGGTCATCACTTCCATTACCATGACTCATCTGGATCACCAGTCTACCAGCCTGATACTCTTTGCAGGGAACTGAGCTGTTCTTCTAGAGGCTGACTAGACTCCTGAACCTGTTGCTCAGAACTGACCCGATCTCCCCACCAGTCACCTCCCAGCCACCCTTTGGCTCTGACCAAGAAGGACCAGGGCACTTCTACATCTCAGGAACTGCCCATAGGAGCTCCTCTCCAGCCACAACTGCCAGAACAGCTGATTCTCAAGCCACAGTCTCCTGCAGAATCAGTGTCACCCTTGTTGGACCAGGCGGATGATGCTTCAGATCCTGAAGCATTCATGATGCTTCATATTCCCATTCATATCCCTTCCATTTGGACTTACATCAGCCCCTTGTGTTCATGAATGTATGGCCATAGTCTTGGCTTACCTACAGGAAAGAGAGATATTCAAATTCTGCCCTTAGATGATTGGCTCCTCAATTCACAGACACTGCTCCAGGACTCTGCTCTATTCTAGACCTTCTGAGACATTTGGGACTGGAAATCAATTACACCAAATCCAACCTGACACAAAACCATACAATTCATGGGGGTCAACTTTAACTCAGTTACTGCCCATTCTTATCTTTCCATGGACCACATAGAAACCATCGCCACACTTTTGCAGTGTCTGGTGAGCCATGACTGTCATTCTCAGAGGATGATACAGCAGATGCTTGGATTAAGGGCCTCAATTGCATTGGTTCTCTCCAAAGTGAGGCAAAGGATGCACATTCTCCAGTACTGGTTTACAGATCATTTCAATCTGCAAACCAATCATCAGTCCAAATCAATATCCCTACGTGCACAGGGACGGGCCTCTCTCTGATGGTAGGCCATGAACAAGAATCTGGAATGCAGAACTCCTTTTGTACCTTGGCTCCCACTCAGAGTCATAACTAGCAATGCCTCACAGGCTGGGTAGGGAGCTCATTTTCTGTCTATAAAGATCAACGGTCAATGGTTGTGCAGTGAGGCAAAATATTGCATACATTATCTAGAGCTCTTCATGATCTTCAAGTACCTGAGAGGCTTCTTGCTGCAGATATGTAATTGCCGCATTCAGGTTCAGACTGACAATATGACAGGCAAAGTCTATGTAAACCATTGGGGGTGGAGGGACCTCACCCACCATGTGGATCTGTTGCTGTGTGGATCATATTCAGGGTCACAGAAATGTCCTATGATCAGCAGGACAACCTTGGACTCCCACGAATGGCAGAGAAGGTCCTCCCTTCGCTCTCTCTTCCAAAGATGGGGCATACAATCAGACTTTTTTGCATCCCCAGTCAAAAACCAGTGTCCCTGCTTTTCGTCCAGAGCAGAGAAGGGAAAAGGTTTGTTGAGTGACACTTTTGTTATCAGCTGCTACTTCCACGGGCTGTACATTTTCCTTCTGATACATTTCCTCCAAGTCATCCAAAAGATCAGTCAAGACAGGGCTGCTGCTATTCTAATAGTGCCTTGGTGGCCAGGAGACCGTGGTTCCCTATCTACGTCTGCTTGCCACATGGGGTTGGTAGGGCTTCCAGCCCAGTGATGAATCCAGTAGCTGAGGGTGTGGCAGTGATGTAGTGGGTGGGGCAGCATCACAGCCTGGCTGATGTAGGGAGCAGGGATAACAAGGCAGGGGCACGTTCTTTGCTTCTCACAGCATCCCTCCTTGAGCCACCCCTGAAAACTTGGCACACCACTTATGAAAGGTTGCCAGCCCTTGCTCTGCTGCTTACTCATGTCCCAAAAAGATCCACAAGCACTACGTGAGTTCATATGTTGCTATATATCCAATCTTTACACACAGATTTATTGAATGTATATATGTGAAGAGAATGTATTACTTTTTTTTTGGACACTACCCAATAGGACCCACACAATCACACAAGAATGTACACTGAAATGCTAGTTGCAATTCTGAGGACTTGTTTCAGTTTTCCTTATGTATTGCCTGAAGAACTATAAAACTCAGCAAAACTGACCCAGACCACAATGAGACAAAATCATTGTGTGCACTAGGGACACTGGGAGCTCTACAATGCCGCACCCAACTGTTGTGGAAACTATTTGTGTACAACCAACAATTAATAAACTGTCAGAGCTTATTTTGCTTCAGTCATGAGGCTAGGAAGGTCAGTGGAGGGAGTACATGAACCTAACGAGTACTTTAAGGAGCCCTAGCACAAACCAAAGGCACTTCCTCTCACGCAAGAGGGAAGGGCTGTAATTTCCATTGGCTTTCACCCTTGATATCCCTATCCCCCATCCATAACTCTTCAGGATTTCAGGTGCCTTGAAATGTACCTCGATACAGATCCTCCAGATTGTGTTTCGGGGGCACAAAGAGTAGGGAGGGAGGGGGCAGGGAGCCCGTTTCTGGCAGCAGAATCTCATTTGCAGTTGTTAGGATCTAATTCTAGCTGTTCCTAAAACTGAGGGGGGGGGGAGAATTACCAAGAAGTAGCTGTTGCTCCCTTTCCTGGACAAAAGATGGGGAATTGCTCAGTTGGTCTCCAGCACCCATCAACCAACAAAGTGATCAGGTGCACACTGTTGCTCTGATTGGTCAGCTTTTCCCTGGTTCCACAGAATCAGAAGCCCAGTTGAAAATGCATAGATGACCAACTAAGTAGAAACATAGGCTATGAATATGAATACGATGAATATTTATATACTGCTTTTCAACAAAAGTTCCCAAAGCAGTTTACATAGATATAAATAAATAAAATGGCTTGGCCAGTGTTTTGACAAATCAATTCGAGGATTTTGCAATTCGATTCAAGCTCAGATTGAAAGGCAAAATCCAGTTTGTGCACATCTCTAACCTGCATTCAGCTGCCTCTAAACTTATATGTGTTTTTGTGTGAATTATTTTGCCTGTGTTCATTTTTAAAGTGAACTTGAGTACAGGCCCCCTGAAATGCAGGATACAGATAGGAAGTGTACTGTGTACCAATGTTCAGCAAAATTTATAAATAACTGTACCTGTGAATGAGTGCTGAAATGTGTGAATAGGGCAGAAGGGTCTTGCCTGTGAGAGATTCAGGTGTCTTGAAGTTTGCTGAAGCACCGATAGTGGATTTCACAAACCCAGCAATCTGTATTTGACACCAATGACAGCTTTCCTCTCAGGGCAAATAGTCACAGGAAACCTGATTAAATCAAGACCATAATGGGAGCAAAAGGTTCAAGTCATGCTCTCCTCACACCATGGTCCCAGTCCTCAGTGCCGCCTCCCCACAGTTGCAATATACAATGGGCTGCTTCTCGCAATCAAAGCACCACCTAAATGTGGGTGGAGGAGGAGATATATGTGCTCCCCATACTTGATCATCTGGTCAGCGAAAATGTCAGGTGGAGCACAGCAAGTGATTGTGTGTGAAGTGTAACTGTAGTTGGTCGGCCACAGGCGGCCAACCTCCTCCCCCCTAAATCAAATCTAAGATCACCTATATCAGGCTGCCCATGCTGACCAACCACAGTTGATATCTTTATTTATTTAGTACATTTATATACTGCCACATACAAAAAAAGTCCCTGCACAATCACTTCATTATCCCCTGCTTGACATTTTCGCTGCCCAGACTATAGAGTAGCAGGGAGTGCACACACACCATTGCCTCCTTCCACCTCCATTCAACTTTCAGCAGCACTTTAATGGTGAGAACCAGCCCACTGGGGAAGGGGGGAACCCACATACACAACCGACTAACATTGTGTCTAGTTTGGCTCTTAGTGAGAGGCTGGCTCCTTAGCTAGGTGGACCACTGGTTAAGTGTCATGTATTTTAAGAACTCAAACTGCACATTAGTTATGGTTTAAATATATATTTTTATTTCTTGTGATTCCCCCCCCCATTATATTAGATTTCTGTCCCCCCAAAAGGACAGCATTACAGTCTAACAACCAAAACCATGTTACATACACACAGGCACACCACAAACACTTTGAGGCAGTTGTGTCCTTTGCTCTGTCAACACATTGCAAACATCTAAACAGTGCCCTACAAGCAATGGGCTTTCTCTTTCCATTACCTATCCTTATGCTGCTTTAGCAGGTAACACACAATGACACTTTTTGTGTAAATTAGGTTTTCATTCTACCGTAGAAGTGATATAGAAAAGGTTGGGTGGGTGGGGGGAGTTATTTTTCCTCTGGTCAGAATCCCCTGTTGTAGTAATAGTTCTGCTATTGTAAGGCATACAAGAAATAGGAACAATGGTTTAAAATCATGCCCCACCTCCAACAGCTGTTTAGCAGCTGAGAAAAAACAGGAATTAATTTGCCTTGGATATGTGAGTTTGGGCTCCTGTCTACCATGTACATTCTAAATGCAAAATGTTAACTTTTGAAAAGGGTTGTATTCTAAAAGGGAAAGGGACGGGTGTGTGTCTCTAAAATAGAAGATAAACATTAGCACATTTTAAAGTAGGGTGGGTTTCTTTTAAGGCAACCCTGTCAAACCCAAATAGCACTTTTTGTTTAGACAAGCCTTCAGAATGAAACAAAAGGTGGACATCCTAACACAGTTTTGGCAAAATGCTGGTGGTAATCATGACATCTTAATACTTTCATCATGCTTGCATACTAGTACTTAAGGGGGGTTGCAGCTAAGATTTTTCATATGTCTAGGGAAAAGAGGTGGTGAAATCTCATATTCTTTATTATGCTTTTGCCTGCAAAGATATACACAGGTCCATTGCCAACTATTCTTGATGAAGTCAGTGACAGCTTTCTGTGTTTTAACCATTCATTCCCATAACAAAAATTGTAACATTGTTTTGTGAATTCAACTCGATTATGAAGAATTGGATCTTAATATTCCGCATTCTTGTTGGAATCATGGGTAAATGTTGGTATAAATCAGAGATAGCCAGCCTTCAAGAACTGAGTAGAAGTGGAAGATTTCAGCAGACGTATCGTGCCATGTCACAGTGCTAAAAGGGTTTGAAAATCTGCACCTGCTGAGATCTCTCATCTATAGAGCTATGAAAGGTAATGGTTGAAAGGCTGACCATCCATAATATAAATCTTTCTCACATTAAGATTTTCATCATAAGAATAGCAAGCGGTCACTGAAACAAAAACTATTATAAGGGAAGCAACTCTTAGCTTGCTAATGTGTATATGTAGTTATGCATGGCAAGTATTTGCTGAATCAAGCCCTTGGTGTTCTTTCCGAAAGTCCTAGCCTGACATTTTAAAATGTTATTTATATATATAATATGCACACATAATCTATAGCATTCAGGTTGCCAGTCATCTTTGCATAGTATGGCATTAACTATGGTTGCTGAAGTCAAATTCTGCTGTTTTGTGTGTACATTTTCATAGTACATAATAGTATGCCAAATCATGTAAAAGGGTGAAAGGCACATAACACAAGTCAATACAGCAGGAAGAGATGTAATGTATTCAGAATAAAGTAATATGAGCAGAGTGCTTAGTTAACAGGTCAGGTAGATAAGAGAAAATAAATATTTAAACACTCAAATGCTACTTGTTAGGCAAAGTTAGGATATCATAGAAGAGATTTAATATATGGATGTTGCAGCATGAACTGTTTTCATCATATGAAAAAACCTAATTGAGGAAAAGGTTAAAAATACAAGGTTACTTCAGTGATGGTTGAGGCTACAACAAGAAAGTAATTTAATGGTGGGAAGACAAATTTTAATAGAAGGTATTCTTAAGAGGGCAACTCTGTGTCTCACTATTCACAATGTAGGCCTGGATAATAGTGTAAAGTCCTAAAAATTGTGTTTTTAGAACAATAAAGGTCAACATATAATGCCTGTGATTTAGGAAGAAGTGGATCTGCAAAACAAAATAAAGCATGTTACAACCTATTGACAAAAAACAAACACCCAATACAAAACAATGGATTATTCCAGCAAATTATTTTCCATGCAAAATGTATGCATTTTATGACTCAGGCTTTACTTTGTGTTCTCAATATTTGTTTCTGTCTGGTAGATGATCTGAAATGTCGAAGAACACAATCCACTGCTGTGCAAGGTCCAATGAAATGGATGGAAATTGTGCTTTCAAGTAATCAAAATAATGGTTTTTAGCCACCTGCTTCAGCTTTTATCTCTGCAAATCAGTGCTAAAAATAGCAATGGGTTATTGGTTGGTTGTCAGCAGGATAGAATCTTTAACCTTCTATAGGAATTCTTTTTAAAAGGAGGAGGAAGGGAATACTGCAAATGAATTTATTTTATTTTTATATTTATATCCCACTCTTCCTCCAAGAAACATACATGATTATGTTTATCCTTGCAACAATCCTGTGAGACTTAAGAACAGCCCTGCCGGATGAGGCCCAAGGCCCATCTAGTCCAGCATCCTGTTTCACACAAGCCTACAGGCAGGAGTAGGGCATGCCCTCTCTCCTGCTGTTACTCCCCTGCAACTGGTACTCATCCTGTCTTTGAGGCTGGAGGTGGCCTATAGCTTTCATGTACAACTTACCATGGGCTCTAAACAAAATGGATAACAAATGGCTATAGAGCAGGCATCATCGCTTAGGTGACGTGATGGATGAAGGAAGATTTTTCTTATATTGGACCGCTCAGGAATTCTGTGGCAAGACTGATAAGGCAGGCAAGCTACTGTTTTCCATTACCAATCTTCCTCTGCAGTGCACAGCAACAGGGAATTATTGGACATGTTCCAGAGTGCACTCTTAGGCTGCTTGGGTTGACAAACAGGCCCAGCAGGCCTTCATGGTACCTCGTGTGAACTCAGAGCATACCCTAGAATGCACTCCGGAACCTTCTGCAACCCTCAAGGGGTGTGAAGCAGACAGATCAATGTGGAAAGGGCTTCCTGAGGTAGGAAGTTTAAACTTCACTAGTCTATATTATGTAACAAGCTGGCATTAACAACTGTATATTTGCAATAAAGACCTATGGGTGTATCTACACCACAGATAAAATTTAATTTCTCACTGTTGCATTTTGCCTCATGCTAAAAGTTGACTACTTTATGTGCTGGTTGCCTCCATTCTACCATGAGATGAGGTCTGACCTTCAGACCAACCTTCTGTTCTAACTATATTTAACTTGGGCAAACACACATGTCCTCTTGAAACTACAAAGAACACATGACTGAAACATTTTGGAGTATTATCTTTTCCTGTAGTATTCAAGGAACATTTTGCCTAAGCATGTTTACTCAGAAATACGTCTTTTTTATATAGGCCTTACATCTTAGTAAGTGTGTGGTGGATATGGCTTCAGTTTCTTCCATACTGCTCAATAGGCAGGATCTAGCAGGGTGCAGAAAACCGGCTGGCCCAGTTCGGTTCGAGTCAAATCTCCCCAGTGGGCATAAGTACTAAAAGGAATTAACTTTTTAAAAAAATAACTTGCGAACCCCCTGAATGGCTGGGGTGGGGAGGGTTAGGTCCAGACCGAAAAAAGGGGGGTTTGGTTCGACCCCAAACTGTTGAACCGAACTGGTTTGACGTTGAACATGTTTGCACATCCCTAGCAGGATCTATAGAAGCTAGCAGTACACCACTCTAGTAACCAAAACAATTTAGAAGTGAGAAAATGTCTGTCATGGTCTATGTTTGGCATTAATTCCCCTCATCCCCACTTATTAAAAAAATACAAATAACTAATGAAATTATTACTAAACATATCAAATTAACATTGAGGCACCCTTTCCCTATCCTCTCTATTGCAAACATCAGAATATTCCCCACCAGTGAGGTTCTATCTTGTTCCCACTGAAGTCAGTCATGGGCGAGAGCTAACCCATGGTTTGTGGTTCAATGATAGGCTCTGCTATGGTTTTACCTAGAGCATAGGTCTTACCCCACTTTGCCTCCTCAGCACCCCTCAAAATATTGGGGGGGGGTGCTTAGGTGAAAATATTGCTTAAATGTATTTATATTTATATTACGCTATATACAAGAGAACAGGCCTAAAGGAGAAAGTGAGTCACAAATGGCCATCTTCACTTTTCCAACTTGTTATCCACATATTTGATGTGGGAGTGCCACAGCATGGCTGTGCCACTATAAAACAGTGGCCACACCCCACAGACTGGCTTTCATGCTGTTATACAGCCAAGCCAGGGGCCAACAAATTTATTTTTCTTGACCAAAAGGCAGCAGCTAAATGCAGCACATGTTGCTCAATTTACACAAAGGTATTTTAAAAAGAACAAAAACAACATAGCAGTTCTACTAAGTTCATAAATTCTTTAGGACATGCAGATTAGTATCAACAGGTTCTCACACACACAACAAACCCCATCCGGATCAGACAGTTCTGAAACACGTATCTTGAAGGTAACAACACACTGTGATTTGTCCCTGAGTCCATGCTGTTAATTTCCCCTATATAAATAAAAAGAAAAGAAAAGAACTCAGCCTATCCCATTACATATGTCATTACAGCACTCTCCCTCATTCATTCAGGACTCAGCATTGCACAGCTAACCACAACTTAAAATATTGATTTTTTTTTTTAATGCTTACATCCTCTCGGTGTGGTAACATATTTACACATGTGCATACACACATACACAAACACGCACAGAAGTTATTAGTTTTAAGCACCTTTCCTTTGACTTAACATAGGAAACTCCTGTATTGTTGGTGTTTAGAACACCAGTCTGATCATTGCATTACGGGATGGGAGCATTTAATGGCATTCCTGAATGAGTAGCTATCGCTAAATGATGCAGGCATTTTAGGGATCATATTTTAAATTATGATGCATCTGAGATGTTTACCAATGACAAATAATACTTGTTATAATTTGACATTTGCTTTGAAATGGGGCATTTCTATTTACAATAAGAGCCAGAAATCCCATGCTACCTCTCAGAGTATGAGGTACTATCACCCATTTTACAGGTGGAAAACTGAGGCATGAGGATTTGCTCAAGGCCATCTGAGAAACATCGGCTTGAGCTGGTATTTTCTGAATTTGGCTGTAACACAATCAGCACTTGTGTCTGTTTCTCCTTCTCAGGACTTGCATAAACAGTTGCATTTTTGCACTGCTGGAGCTTTGCTCCTAACTTTTGCCTGGTGGTAGATCAAGCCCTAGATGAGAGAGAAGATTTCTGTTATCAAAGCAGCAGATTTTGAAAGAAAGGGGTACGATGAATTACCTTTGTCCAAATTATTTGTTTTTCTAGGAAGCTCATAACACATTTGCTTCTTCTACATCATAAGAATTGCCTTGCTGAACCAGAGCAGAGGACCCTCTTGTCCAGCATTCTGTCTTCAACAATAGCCAAGCAGGTCCTTTGGGAAGGAACTCTAGCTCAGTGAACACCTGCTTTTTATGCAGAAGGCCCCAGGTTCAGTTCTTGGTATCCAGGTGGTAGGGCTGGGAAAGACCCTTGATTACTAATAGCCTTGTGTCCTGGCAGGATCTAGCACTCAGAGGTACACAATCCTAGAGGGAGGAACCCTAGTACTGCAGTCCTAAGTGCATTAAAGGCATGTCCATGCTTTTTTGTTTGTTAATGATGTGGTGTGATGATTTTGTGAATCAGATCATTCCAGGCCACACAGCACGTATTTACTTCAAACTGATCTCCCAATAGTCTTCACACCAGACAGAAAGGACAATTATGGGGTCAGCACTCACAGTGAAATGGACACCACTATCTTGGGGAGCTTTTTTAAGGTCAAATGCTAAGGTGTAGGTATTTTTTTTAAATGGTGGAAAGAGATGCAAAATCTTGCCTTGCCACCATAGTACCTCTTTTTCATATTATTGCTCTCTGCAGTCCTTGGGTATTGCTAAAGCAAGTAAGAAGCGTCAAAGACTGCAAATGGTACTTCTAGTAGGGCTGGAAGAGGTTGCAGCCAGACCCAATAATAATTATTAATAATAAATTAATAATAATAAACTTTATTTGTTAGCCGCCCCATAATAAATTGTTCTCTAGGTGGCTAAGCCCAAGATTTAGATGCCCATAAGGCAGGGCGTCTAAACCTTGGGTCCCCAGATGATGTTGGACTACAACTCCCATCATCCCCAGCCATAAAGGCTGGGGATTATGGGAGTTGGTCCAATAACATCTAGGCAACCAAGATTAAGAAATCCTACCGTAAGATATCATCCTGTTTGCTCAGAAGGAAACATCAGTCATATTCTTGTCCCCACGTAAGGAGGCCACATCACTAGAGAGCATTAATGCTGTTATCCTACGCACACTTGGAAATAACGACCTCTGAAATCAGTAGAACTTTCTTCTAAGGAAATAGAATTACATACTGGAACTTCTTGGTCAGAAGAAAACAGAAGCTGGGCTGGGAGGCAGAAGTAATGAAAGCTGTCTAATCCAGTTATTACTTAGAAATGAGACTATCTAGGGTTCTTTTGGAAACATGAAAACAATTTGAATTCTGCAGAACAAGGGGCAAGAGAGAAGATTGTGGGGATGAGGGCTGGATCTCAATTAGCTTACCAGAATCGACCCTTTTAATTTAATCGCCACAAATTATTAATTATAATGCAGATGTAGAGAAATCTTTCCCTTTTCATGTAGAGAAATCTTTCCTTTTTTTGCTTCACAAAGTTCATTTGCAATCTAAACTGAGATTCATTGAAAATGAAACAGCTGAAATGAAATTTCATATAAATTTTTGTAAATATATATTAAATTTACAAAGTAAATTTCTGAGTAGGTGTCTGATTTTAAAAGGGGCAGGTCTTCTGTCTTTGGGATGTCACTTTTCCAAACACCTTGTGTTGCATTGATCTGGGATTGAATTTGCTTCAACAGCCTAAAGGGACAGAATCCTTGTTATGGTGAAAGGTTTTATCCCAGAATTAACTTATGCACTTGTGAGAATATTGGAGAACCTAACAAATACACTAGAAGCCACTAATATTTCTTTCTTTCCCCTTAATGGACTTTCTGGTGTTCAAAGCACAGTAATTAGACATTTGAGATGTAGAAATGACCGGGGGATATGTCAAATTCAAGCTTTATCACCAGAGAGTTTGAATATTGTCATGCGCAGGCTCACCAAAAGGTGAAATCCACCTCAAAATTAAACTAAGAAGGTTACATATTCAACAATGACATTTACAATTCAACTTCTGTTGTTTTTGAATTGTCAGATTTCTTCATGGCAGTTCATGCAGACCTGGGCCACTGCATGATCATTTCCACAGGCAAATTCAAATACTCGCATAAAGAACTTCTCAGTTCCTTAAATATACCAGCTTACCAGGGGCGTAGCAAGGTTGGAGTGGGCCCAGAGACAAGATTTTAAAATGCCCCCCCCACTGAAGTAAAATGTATATCTATCTATCTATCTATCTATCTATCTATCTATCTATCTATCTATCTATCTATCTATCTATCACCTATGTGCCACAATAGAACAACATCCTAATTTTTTTTTTTAAGATGTTGTAAGTTGTGGACGATGCAAGTCATTTCATGGTACTAGAGAAAGACATGCTGTTCTGGTAGCTCCAGGTCTTAACACTCATGTCAATTTCAGAGGATGAATACAACTGAAGGAAGCCCAGGTGGGTGTACGCCTGGGGGAGTCAGTCATGTGATTTGCCTCTGGGGGGCCCCCAAGGCAGTGGGCCCCCAGACAACTGTCTCCCCTTGCCCTATTATAGTTACGCCCCTGCAGCTTACTTCTTCCCTACCTCCATCTGCTTTAGTAAAAGGCATTTAGTGTGAAATTAAAGAGGCAAAAGAATGTAAACACTTCACAAAATTAAAGTGTTAATCTCTTGTCTGAGTCAGATGCAAATGAAACCAACAGTGACTTTTGAATGCCACTGTACATATGACTACAGTTCAGAAGAGCCAACTATTATTTTCCCAGTAAGTCACAGGAGAAGTTGAAAGATGCAATCAGTAACTGCAATTGTTCCTGTTTCAGTTCTGGATCAAGTGAGTCTGCCCTGGAGCCAAGATCAAATTAATTACATTTGCTAATCACATCTTCTGCTTTTAACAGGTCAGTCCCATGGCTTAGGAGGGAAACAGGAGAATTAGCACAGATGACCAAATTTAAGAACTAGTATGGGTTTATTTTCTTTGTTTCTGAAAAATCAAAATTCTGACAAGCCTATCTCGGCTGCAACTCCTGGTGGTAACATGGAGCTGGGGTCAAGTCAGAGACAAGGAATGACAGCAACCAAGTTTTGGGGTTCTTCCTCTGTCCCCTTGCTGTTAGGATGCTTTGCCAAGTGCTCTGAATCAGTAACGAGTGATACTGATGCCTTTTTAGGAGCTGTTAAAGGCATAAAGGCAACTAAGAACTGATCCTATATCACAGGGGTTTCCAGCCTTGTGTCCCCAGATATTTTGGACTAGAACTGCTATCAGCCCCGGCCATGATGGCAAAAGGCTGGGGATGATGAGTTTTAGTCCATCGACATCTGCGGACCCAAGGCTGGGAACTCTTGCAATATGGGAATTTTGCCATCAATTTCCATTACAGTAAGAACTGGGCAGTCAACATCAGCTGCTTCCTGAATACTTAGCTTAAGTTTGGGACTGAAATTGGTTTAAAACATGGAGAAAGCAACTAAGTAGGTACAGGCAGCAATGGTGGGAAGAGAGAAAGAAGTCACCATTAGAAGATTGGAGCTGATCTTGCTAACAGTTCAGTCTGGACACACAACAGAGCCTGCAGTTTCCTAGCCATAAGCCTGGATCTATTGTTTAAAACTTGGAGAGAGGCATTCAGGATTACCATCTTTGCTCTTTTAAAAGCAACAGCAGATGCAGCTTTCCCAGGTGTCTTCATGGCTGGCAAAGTTGCATCTGTTGGATTTTTGTCTGCCATGCTGCTGTGACAGGGATAGCATATCTATCGAGGGTGGGGGGTGGGGGCGAGGAGAACTGACAATCCTAGGTGCAGGGTACATAAGAACCAAGATAGCGAAGGCTTCTTTTCTAGCTCTGATGGAAATGTTCTGTTCAGTAGTGCCATAAGGATGCAGCTGTTAGCTTAAGTAGTATATAGATCAGAACTCAAAGAACCAACTATTAGTTCCCCAAACCCAAAGGGCATTTTCTCAGATAACAACTCCTCCCACGACCATGCCACATGGCAAACCACTTTTGAAACCACTTTTGAAACAAGAGGTATTTCAAAAGCAGCTTGTGATACAGGATGAGGGTCTGCCATTAAAAGCGGGGGGAAGTTCAGTCCCATTGAATTCAGTGGGGCTTACTCTGAAATAAGTGGGTATAGAATTGCAGCCTTTGTCCCCACCCCCCTCAGAAAATGTCCATCAGCAAGATGGATGGACTCGATTACGACAGCAATGAATGCACCACCAAGAGACCTTAAAGGCCAAGTTGAAGACCGATCATCCTGGAGAGAATCTATCTATGTGGTCACTAAGAGTTGACACCAACTTGATGGCACTTAATCAATCAATCAAACAAACAAACAAACAAACAAACAAACACACACACACACAAACACTTGGGTGCATCTAAAGCAGCTTTCTGGCTCCAGTGATTAGTGGGAGAAACATGGTTTCCAGGTTGGATTTTCTTAGAAAAACAACTCAAACAGATAATATTAGTCTACAATCCTAAACACATTTACCTGAGAGTAGGTCTCATTGAACTTGAAGGGACTACTTCTTAGTGAACTTGCTTAGGATTGTGCTGTCAGAAAGTTAAATGCAGAAGACAAATAGACAATAATGGACTAGAAATGTACAAATATGAATCACTCTCCTATTTGCTGCTATATGCGGGGGAAGCTCCTCCTGTACCACCTGCACTTTAGCAAGGAACATTAGCTACACTTAAGACAAACTGTCCTTTTCAGATTTGGTGAATAAATGTTTAAGCCAAAGGCTGAATTTTTTATTTTTTAAAAAACCATTTTAAAGTTTTCCCCTTTACCAATCTCAATCTGGGTTTCAAGGAGAGATTTTTAGGCTTAGTCCAAAAATGTACTAAGTACATTTAGTACAAAAATGTACATTGTTTACAGCCCCAAATACAAGCCAAATGATTGTCCTGAGGTTTTCCAAAGGAAGTTCCAACCATCAGCACAAGAGGTGAACTGAAGTATTGCTGTGAGAATTTAGCTCTCAACCATATTGGGCAAATGTTCAAGATCAATCATAATGGTGGCCATTAAATGGAGGTGAATGTTCTAATTCCCTTGAACGGAGAAGGGAAGCACAACTAACAAATAAAACATATATAAGGGAAACAGTTATTCCCCTCTTTCCGTATTCTTCCAGGTGTTTCATATGCAACTATTTTTAATTTGGCAACCCTTCCTTAACAGAGCTGCATGAAACCAAATTAATCCTAAAATGATCTTCATATGCGTAGATACTTTCCATGCTACAGACAACAGACCAAGATTTCTGTATCCCATGTGACATCTAGAGGTTTTTCTTATAGGAAAGTTTACAATTTGTAGTTTCTACACTCTAGAAAAGGCAGTCTTCAAAATGCAGGCACATGCTACTCTACTCCCTCTGCTCTCTAGGGAGTCTAGAGTGACCTCCACATCTTCAGCTTACACCTGTTCAACAGTTCCAAGTCCCTTCTTGTCTCATGTGCAGTACAATTTCTGTGCATGCTTACTTGGAAGTAAAACGCACTAATTTCAATAGAACTCACTCCCTACTAAGCACACACAGGCTTGTAGCCTTACTTTTACTCTCTGTCTTCTATCCTTTCTTTCATCATTTCAACCCCTCACCATATTTTTAATTTAAAATAAGCCTTCACTACTCTCTTCAACATACTTTGTCATCGCTATCATCAATTTGTGTAAGCCCCTTGCTCTGCTGAGGTCGTTGACATTAGCACCAATGCCAAAACAAGATAACATGGATTAATATGAAGCATCCTCTTGATGGTGAATGACGAGTTATGCATTTAGTGTTTGTGCATGATCCAGCCAATGTTAAAGACTTTGTGTCTCATTGAAATCAATAGGAGAAATTTAACTACATGCTTGACCCTCCCCCATTGAAAACAATTGCAGTTGACTGGGTTGGATTGTGCTGTTCCAATGTATGTTTACTTGGAAGTAAGTCACATTTGTATTCAATGAAGCATAATCACTAGTAAGTGTGGTCAGAATTGCACATGGTGATCATCCAAGGGGTACCATTGCCAAATTTCTGCTTTGATTTTTTAAAAACAGATTACTTATAACTATTTCTTTTTCTTAGAATAAGAAAATTGTTTCATTATTGGAAGTGTCCTATCAACATGATGGTAAAATGCATGAAAAGGTGTGTGATTTTAATTTTATTTTTGTATTTTCTTAAAAAATATATTTTTGCTCTTATGCTTATGAATGTCCATGACAGTTTTACTAGGATGTCTCTTCATGTCTTCTTAAAAATATCACATCTTCGCATTGTGCTCTGCACACATGGCTTTAACGACGTGATCATTATGCTGTGGAGCCATGAACGATACTGCGAGAAATAACCATGCAACTAACTAAATGGATGAAGAGCCCACTGCATGCATTTTGAAAAGGCCATGTATGATTAAGAACTGCAATAAAATATACTTGACCTTTTAATAATCATGAGCTCCTGCAATTCCCATTAACCACCGTTGAGAACTGCAGCCACAAAGGACTTCCAAAGGTTCTCTATTACATCACATGACACATCTGAACAGAAAACTCAGTCATAACCCATTCTCCATTAGTAGTCAATGGCAAAACTCCCATAGCTATTCATGGAGCTGTTTTGCAACCCCTGTACAGTTAAGGATATGGCGAGATGCCTCATGCCTAGTCATCAAATCAACTAGTGAGAGGAACAAATATATAATTCATATATTTTTAAGGGAAGGAAGTTTTTCACAAGATATATTTTAGTTAGTCTATGAATTGGGACCTAGTTGGTTCATTTATTGTTGTTGTATTCCAGTATGCACATGAACCTGGTAGCTCCATTTGTGACATCACAGTTTTCCACTGTGAAGAGTGTGATGTCATAAAGAAAGGCACTGATGTCTCAGGCTCCTTAGTGCAACAACAAGGGGCAAAAGGAAATGATAGGCCATGTCAGCCCTCCTATATATCATTTACAAAAGAAAATAAATGTGATATATTCACTGGAAGCACCAAATTAATCTACCACTGGTAACGGCTATGAGACCCAGTGTGTGGATTCATGCTACTTCGGGACCAGGGAAAATATCCACCCAACTTTTCTTTCTTGGTAATCAAGATATATACATGTTTCTCCAACACTTAAAAAATAGACCTGCAGCCTTGTTGCTTAATATTAGTGGAACATGCTGAGTTCTCTCACTTTAAGATCCAAATAAAAATCCACATTCATGGAAGCAGGGAGGGAAGTGGGGGAGATTAAAACCCAAAAAGGAAAGAAAGTCATAGATCAGAAAATGTATTTCTTGATGACAAGGGAAATAAAGCCCACAAAAAGCCCAAGAAAGAACTACCACTGAATGTTGTCAGTTCAGGAGAATGTAGGAGGTTCTTTCACAGGGGGGATGGATTTATTTCAGAAAATGGACGAAGACGACCCTCTCAGCTGAAGAAAGCATTGTGAGGAACTGGTGAAGCTGAAAGTTAAAAAGGATAATGCCCCACAGTATAGACTTCCTGAAGTAGCTTAGTAGTTGTACTGGCGCTGGCATGGTTGATAGACAAAGCTGCCTTGGTGTTTGGCCCGTCGTGGGCGGCACTCTCTGGTGCGGTTCTGCCGCTGCATGACTTTTGGACTGAACTTGTGCTTCTCCACCAGATGCTTTGCCCGCTGAATCCGTCGTACTTGGTTGACCTTCTCCAAGATGGCGGCCTTGGTGGCAAGAGAGGTGGAGTGGTGTGGGGCATGGCGCTGCAAACGGCGTTCAGGTAGCTCACTGCACAAAGAAAGGCACACATGCACACAACATTCAGGATCATTGAAGGATCTCGATAGGGCCGGGCAGATTTCAGAGGATGAGAGATCACGCACACAAGCAAATAATGTACAGCTTTTGCACTGAAATATTTTGTTGTTGAGAAGATGAGATTCCCCATACCCATGTAGAATGTAGTAGTACAAGTGTTAATACTGAATATTACTTTACCACATTGCTAGTGACAATTGACACAACTGACAACTGTCTCTCTCCACCCTACTGTCATTGTTATACCTATTATTGTCTTTACATTGTAGAAGGAAAAGAGGAAAAAAGACTTTGGGCATAACTTCTGGTGGCTATGAAGCCAGAATTCATCTTGGTCAGCTTCTATTTCCCCCCAATGGGATTCCTAGCTCCCTATTAGCAACCCTCTCTTTCTTCCTTGCTTTCTCAGATCCTTGTACAAACACTGTTAACAGTGCCACTCTGGGGTGTATGTTTATGTTTTTAGCACTTACAATAGCAATAGCACTTACATTTATATACCGCTCTATAGCTGGAAGCTCTCTAAGCGGTTTACAATGATTTAGCATATTGCCCCCCAACATTCTGGGTACTCATTTTACCGACCTCGGAAGGATGGAAGGCTGAGTCAACCTTGAGCCCCTGGTCAGGATCGAACTTGCAACCTTCTGGTTACAGGCCAGCAGTTTTTACCACTGCGCCACCAGGATTTAAGAACTAAATTAATGGACTGGAAATCTTAAAATCTTAAAGAGGGCAATCAAAATGCATTTAGCAACTCTTTTGTCTATTTTTTCCGGGTATGGGCCAAGGGGTGCTCTTGGCAAATTACCTGGAATATTTTCTTGAGGAAGATGGCCTGCACTAAACTTACCCTTCACTGATCTGCTCCTCAGGACTCTCCACAACGATGCTGCTGCTGGTGACGTACACGGACATGCTAGGATGTTCAATCAAGAGGTCCTCCATGGGGTTGCTCTCCATGCTGACAGGATCAGGACCTTCTGCAGTAAAACAGGGGGGAGGGGTAACAAACCAACTCTCGTCCATCAAGCAGGGGTCAGGCTGAGAGGGCATGGACCTGCTGACACAGTCACTGAGGGGGTGGGGCGAAGACGTGGTAGGTGGAGGGGACCCACGGTGGCAACGAGAAGTGCAAACAGAATCCTTCTCACCTACCCACCGCTCTTTGCTGGAGGCTGAAGCATAACTATCTAATGAGAGACAACAGGAGTCACCACCCACACGGAATGGGAGCAGCCAGAACAACCAAAAACGAAACAAAATTCAGAACCAAACAAAAAGGAACACCATAGTTCAAAGCCATGCAAAGGGTATGCAAGGCAATGCGGGGTGCAGAAAGGGTTAAAGAAGAAACAGTGGCGCACACATTCAATATACAATGGATGGGGAGGAAGGGGTGAGGGAGGGAGGAAGAGAAAGGGGGGGCATTATTAGTACAAACAACACCCCAAAGGCATCATTATAACTCATCCCAAAACCTTCCCTGAAGAATCAGGGCCGGCCCAAGATGTTTTGCTGCCCCAAGGAGCTGCAGTCCGCAAGCCTCAGGATTGCCTGCGAGGACAGCTGTGCACCACCTGCTCCCCAGCATCCTCAGCCACACTCCCAGGGCTCTGGAGGGGGATGCCTCAGACTGGGTACTGCTTTGCTGGTGCCGCTAAAAACATGGCTGCCCTGAGAGACTGCTTAGGTGACTTGTTCCTGACAGTCCAGCCCTGAGAGTGTGTGAACCACCATGCTGGAAAAAGGAAAGAAAGGGGAAAGAAAAAGGAAAAGGGGAAGAAGAAGAAAAGCAAAGCAAGGTATTCTTCCCAAGGTGGGTTATCAAAGAGCTAGAGGAATATATAGCCACAAAGAGCACTAACAAATAATAGAGTGGCCAATATGGAAGAGAGGGAAACCCAGCTATTGGGCGTTTGCATATGGTAACTTATTGAAATGTCTACAAATCTAAAATGACTGAATGATTAAGAGTTTCAAAAGAAGAAGGGAAAGAGATAACAGTGGAAGAAAAATGGGTGGGGAAAAGCAAAGAACCAGCAACACTGGTTTAAAACTGCTCAAATGTCATCACTAGAGAAGGGCAGGAGAAGGTAGTTTTACCAATGAGACACCCCTTCCAACCCATCCAGACTTATCCAAGGCCCCCTCTTTGGACTGAAGAAAGCAGAACATTTACATTCAGGCTTCAAGTCTACCCATAGTTATGAACACACACACCCCCAAGTCCCACTGAAGTGAATATATACAGTTATAAAACGTTAAGATCAGTGTTGGACACACAAGTGAGCAAAATTATCCATAAGTGCATTCATAGAGAGAGCAGAGCTATAAAGATGGGGTGTGTGTGCGCGCGCACACACACACACATTAAAAATATGAATATCGACTTTATTTTGGGGGTGGGGTTAATACAGGAAATACGGCAGCTCTAAAACTAACCCTGCCCAGGTGTTATGAAAGTGGGGGTGCTGTACACGGTTACAGCACACCCAAGAATGTGCCTGCAAGTTCCACCCATGACATGTTATATACTAACCTCTCCCTACCCATCCACCCCCGACGACAGCATTTGTCCGAAGAGACAAACATTGTACTCATGGATAGATTCTTCATGTGATTAGAACACTGGGGCATCCAAGCATTCAGAGAAACACTGGAATCATGGAAAGGAAGAAGGCATTAAAGAGCATGTTACCAAGGGTTACAAGCATGCTCTCATGGACACTGTACTCAGACAGCATCAAGAAGCAGGACAGCTACTGTCTCTCAGTGGCAAAAATCATTGTGTCCATATATAGCATCTTAGTCCTCAAGAGTAGCTTAAGTGTACTTCAATGAGTGCATAGTCATGTTCTGTTACCCTGGCTTCTCCCTTTCCTATCTATTCAGCCCTCCCTCTGTTCTCTCCCTCACTGCCATAATGTAAACTGTAAATTCCTTAGTTTTCTCTTATGTGACTATAAAACACCATATGCACGGATGGTGCTAAATAAATAACAGCAGTCTCACCTATATGAGACATTAACAACTTTTAGGGTGAGTTCAGTTTTCTCAGTGTATAGATCTATGGTGAGAATTGGCATAGTTTATCACTGAATGTGGAGTTATCCCAAAGATAACACTCTCCCATTACTCTGTTTGGACTATCCATATAGAAAAAGAAAAAAGTTCAGAAGAGAAAAAAGGAGGAGGAAAAAAAAATAGGTTGCCTCAGTCAAGATGGATGGAGTTTGCAGCCAAGATGAAGTTTCAGTTTCAATAAACAGCAAAATAGATGAGGCTGCATCAAAAATGGGGCATTTTAACGAGAGAGAGAGAGAGAGAGAGAGAGAAGCAGAAACACAAAAGATATGGATATCAAAATGTGATAACAGAAAGGATTCCACCAGTCTACTTTTGGTAAAAGAACTATATAAAAATGGTTGATGCAAGAAGAACAAGATCTGTTCTTGATCTGTTTCTTCGGCATGAAGAAATCCTGAAATGAAGGCAGGGAACAGGTACCTTTATTGTCACTCTGGGGCAATGCAGTCTAACAGAAAACCTTCTGTGGGGGAGAGAACAGCTTCCCAAACACAGCACATGTGATCAAAGCCACATCCCCATTGCAGTGCCACCAGGTCACAAGGCAGGTACTGTACTAGCCAAGCAGATACAGTTGGCCCTCACAACTCAGCAGGTGCAAGTTTTTTTAAAAAGCAGCCAAGGCTCTGTCCTAAACGATTGTATTGTATTTACTTTTACAAAGACTTACATGCAGTGATGTAATTGCAAATTCAGAAGTGCAGGCACTCCATGAAAGCCCCCATGGCCATGCCCACCCCAACAGCCATAGAAGCCGAGAAGTACCGGTGTTCCATCTCTTTTGTATTAAAGAAAGTATTCATAGTGCTGACATGTCCCGCAGCATAACACCGGCAGGCAGTTCTGAACCTGCCCACACCATTGTGGGGCTCTAAGACACACCATGCCACCATGCTGTGCAAAAGGGCTGTTCCTTGCATGATTGCAGGGCGTGCACTACTTGCATTGGGAATAATGCAAAGTAGCACATGACCTATGATTGGTCAAGGGCAAGCTGTACTGGAACAACTCTCTTGCGCAGCAGTATTGCGTGGTGTGTGTTAGAGCCCTGCAATGGCATGGGCGGGTCCAGACCTGCCCACATTACACCGCAGGACACGGCAGCCACTATCATGCATTGGGTCTCTTTATTGCTGGTTTGTTCATTTGGATTAGGACACACTCTAACTGTTGATCACTAAGCACAGAGCTCATATTATTTCATGGATTACCTGAACATCATGACCACCCCTAACCAGAATTGGCTTTCCCCAACCCTTGAGTGGGGAAAGCCCAACATACCCAGAAATCTTGGCAGGTGTAATTTCTTTGGCTTCCACAAGAGGCTGTAATGTGTAGCAGCTGCCTGATAAGGAAGGAATGATCAAGACCAGATGCTACAATTGGATTTCTGCTCCAACTTGCCCTGAATTTTAAAAATGTGAAGAATACATTCTGTACCTTTGTATTATTTTCCACTAGTATTTAAGAGATTGTCTAAAAATAATCATGTAAAAGGTCACAGTGATGAGCATTTAAATGAGAGCAATATCTGTAAAGTTGTGACCGTAATATTAGCAAGGTATGGCATTTGGACGTACAAGTAGCTAGAAAGACAGGAGCACCCTCGCAGGGTGCAACTAGATTATAGAGGTAGTGCCATAAACTCAGTGAGCACATGCTTTGTGTGCAAAAAGTCTTATGCTTGGTCTGTGGCATCTCCAGTGAATCTCAGCCTGACCTACATATTCCAGAGGTAGTAGAATGGACTATTCCACCACAGGAGAGGAATGCCATTTTTTGAATGCTCTCCCAGATATTAAATTCCCTGAAAGTTAAAATTAGCACAGGGAGGAAGAATGGTTCTAGCCCAGCCTATGCCTTATGTGTTGGTTTTCTACTTAGAGGCATTAAAACAAAAAATCAGGGAACATTAAAATTGTCTCTATTCATCCCATCATAGCATCTTTTCCAGTGGCTGTTGCTAGTGTCTCCCTTGGGTTTCTATTTTGATTGTGAGTCCCTTTGGGACAAGGAACCTTTCCCCCCCTCCCCCATTTCTTTTACTATTCTTTAAAATGCTACATATAGATAAAGAATGTGACTACCAGAGTGTGAGATGGAACATTCTATCTTAGCAACTCACAACCCTAATCCTTCCTGCTTCAAACTGCATGTGTAAATCAGGAGCAAGGAGTGAGGAAGGCCTGATACCAGTTGGAACAGACATGGCTGGGTTAAAAAGGACCAGTGGTCTGACTCAGTGTTAGGTAGCTTCATATCAGGCTGCTCACGGTCTGATCAGACCTGATGAGGAAAAAGATGTATCACACCAACACCAATCCACCATTTCCCTCTCATCATTTGGTGAGTGGTTCTAAATGAGGGAAAGTAGTTTCAAAGCTTTCTTTCCCATCCATCCCCCTCAGGCTTTTCTGTGTGCAAACAGAAGAATGGTGACAATCTCAGGAAGCCTGAAGTCCGTGGTGAGTCCTTGGCGCTGGCTTTTCTGGGCCTGACCATGACTACAGTCATGGTTGGCAGCAGTGTTCTCTCTAATTTTTTTCATCTGTGTGCGGAATTTTGTTCAGGGTGGCAGTATCAAGGCTGTGTGTGTGCATGTGCATGTGGAATGGGGCCTTCTTGATTCAACCTGAGCAGGATCTAAAATTCACTGAGAAGACACCAAAAAATGTGTGAGTGCACGCGCGCACACACCTTAGAGGGAACACTGGTTGGCAGTCTATATATAATGGTCTTGAGGTATTGAAACACAGACTGTCAAGTATCTGTTCCTGCCTTAGCAATAGCAACATCCTATTTGTATTCTTCAAGAAATATTTCATTGATGCTCTAGAGCCCTTGGGCAATACTCATTCTTCTGATTAAGGGTTTAAGTTGGTAAAAGGTTGTTAGACTTGAAACAGCATGTCTACCTTATTATCATTATCATATTTTTTCAATGTAAACTGCTTTGAGAATTTTGTTGTTGTTGAAAATCAGTATACAGTATCATCATCATCATCCTTCAGAAGTGTGTTTGGTTTCACTCACTCTCTTTAATTCTGGAGCATATCTTCTAACTATATCGATTCTGTTTTCCTATGCCACATATGTGCTATTGTGCTATCACAGCAGAACCAATGGCATGACATAATGTCCTAGTTTAAGCAGGAACACTGTGTCATGGGATGACTCCACATGAAAATTGTCCCCAAGAGTACTCTCTGTAATGACACCATGCTCAGCCTTCCTGCAGTGCAAAAAATGTGCTGAGTACAGAGCACAGCACAGCACAGAATGCAACCATCTGATTATGTGCCTCCAATGTCCATAGAGACCACACAAGGTTCAGACAAGGACTTACTTGAGCATCAGGAAAAGCATCGGCAAAGTTGATCAGCTATAAACTTTGCTAGAGAACTGGTCTTGTGGTAGCAAGCATGAATTTCCCCCTTTGCTAAGCAGGGTCTGCCCTGGTTTGCATTTGAATGGGAGACTGCATGTCAGCACAGTAACCATGGGGAATGGGGCTGCTCTGGAAAGAGCATCTATATGCTTGCATGCAGAAAGTTCCAGGTTCCTTCCTGGCATAACACTAGAACCAGGGGTCAACCCATGAAACATTGCCAGGAAATCTAGGACCAACAAACGGAAGTACTTTTTCACACAACGCATAATCAACTTGTGGAATTCTCTGCCACGAGACGTGGTGACAGCTAACAACCTGGATGGCTTTAAGAGGGGTCTGGATAACTTCATGGAGGAGAGGTCTATCATCGGCTACTAGTTGGAGGGCTAAAGGCTACCTCCAGCCTCAAAGGCAGGATGCCTCTGAGAACCAGTTGCAGGGGAGTAACAGCAGGAGAGAGGGCATGCCCTCAACTCCTGCCTGTGGCTTCCAGCAGCATCTGGTGGGCCACTGTGCGAAACAGGATGCTGGACTAGATGGGCCTTGGGCCTGATCCAGCAGGGCTATTCTTATGTTCTTATCTCCAAGATAGGGCCAGGAGAGATTCCTGTGTGTAACCTTGGAGAAGTCGCTGCCAGTCTCTGTAGACAATGCTAAGCTAGATGGACCAAAGGTCTGACTCAGTATAAGGCAGCTTCCTATGTTCTGATGTCCCGAGTATCTGGGAGAGTTAAATTATGGACCAGGGGTTCCCAATCTTGGGTCCTCAGATGTTGTTGGATGACAAGTCCCTTGTATAGACCAGGGATTCTCAACATTGGGTCCTCAGATGTTATTGGACTTCAACTCCCATAATCCCCAGCCCTAGTGGCCTTTGGTTGGGGATTATGGGAGTTGAATAACATCTGGGCACCCAACATTGAGAATCCCTGGTATAGACGATATAGCTGTCTGGTATCTATATGTAGAAACAGTGATCTGCCTGATGCTCATCATTACACCTCTGAAAGCTGCACTCCAGGGCTGCTGTGGATTCAGGACACAGACCGATGCCGGTACGATCGGGCAGTTGTGCTAACAGTGCTACCACAGTTTTCCCCATTTGTGACAATGGGGAAAACTGGAAGCACTGCTAGTGCAACTGCCCAATCTTACCTGCGACTTCTCTGCATTTCAACTCTGCAGCAGTCCTAGGGCACAGCTTTCAGTGGCATAACACTGCCCCTCATGTGGGCATCATGGCAGCAAATGTGTTTTGAAGTGACAGGGAAGTATCCATTCTGCAGTTAAGAGTTTCATGTCCTTTTAAAGGAGGTCTTTATGGAATCTATCACAAACTGCATTCCCTGAATTGTGAGGGGTGCATATCTTCTTTAGGATAACATCAGCACTCAAGCCCCATTTGCAGTGGGGTCTAACGCTCTGATCAAATAATATTTAAAGCTGGCATCTGAATCTGCCATGCAACACAGTGATCATTCAACGGGTGCTTGGAAGCCCAATAATGGATATTATACACATGTGTGCAATGATGTTAGCACTGTTCTTTTTAATGGGATATAGGCAGCAAAGTTCCTGTGTGGTGTGCCCAAGGTTCCACCACCATTGTTTTGATTTGCTAGTTCAACTGTTCCTGAGATGAGATTAAAGGGCCCGGGCTGGGCTGACACTTCTCAGAAACTATGAGACAACGTGTATTTCCAAAGAGCTTTCGACAGACACTAATTTGAATCACCATGGCAGGTATCATCCCCCAGGTCACTGGATATGGCACTATTCTTAGCTGCGGAGAGGTGCTGTCCAAGTGAGCACTCCACTAAGGGCCAGAATGATGCAATGGGAAAGATCCATGACTGGATCTCCCAACATGGGTTTTTTGTTTTACTTTAAGGCAGCTGCAGGGTGTGTAGACATATATTAATTTTGATCCAAGCAGTGGAGGCACTTGGAGGCAGGGAATTTAACTTTCCCTACCCTGTGCTATTTTCCTGAATTAAACTGCCCCCAAAACTGCTATTAACTCGGTGGGGGGGACACATTCAGGTACCTGAATCAGGTGCCTATACAAGCCCCCCCCCCAATCCCCACAGAGCTAATAGCAGCTTCAGTGGTAATTTTGGTAAGGAAAATGGCATGGAAGGGAGGGGTCAACTCCCCTTCCCCTAACACCACTTCAAGCAAAAACAAAGCCCACTCAACATGTTGAAGTGGGAAAGAAATCTATTCACAGATCCTCCTCATCACTTCTGTTTCAGCCCCTACTAACCCTGAAGTCTTGTAAAAAATTTCATACTATGAGAGTTTGGTGCTTTGTATATAGCCTGGCCATCTCACACATGTATTTTTATTATTTATTTATTTTTACATTTTATATCCCGCTCTTCCTCCAAGGAGCCCAGAGTGGTGTACTACATACTTAGGTTTCTCTTCACAACAACCCTGTGGAGTAGGTTAGGCTGAGAGAGAAGTGACTGGCCCAGAGTCACCCAGCAAGTATCATGTCTGAATGGGGATTTGAACTCGGGTCTCCCAGGTCCTAGTCCAGCACTCCAACCACTACACCACGCTGGCTCATACATGTGTATGTGAGGTCATACATGTGTAAAATCACACATCTGGCCATGCTGTTTGCACTGGCTCAATTTCATTAGTGGAGCAGACTGGACCTGTGCCTCATCAGAAGTTATGTTAGGGTGTACTGGCTCATCCCCACAAATATAGTATCATTCTGCAAGTGGAAGCTCAGTAACCATCTTCTTGTGCAATTTCAGGTCCAGGAAGAGAGCAGCAACAATTAGATCACTGACTAACAGGAGGAATGAAGGGGTTGTTTTTTGTTTGTTTGTTTTTTAAAGTATACAGCATTGCTTCTTGTGGATTCTGGTCAGAGTTTTTAACAGGAAGGATATAGAGATCAAAATACCATCAGGCAAACTTGGAACACTTAACCTGTTTCTAGGTTTAAAAACAAGAGTGCACAGAGAAAAAACACAGTGGAGTTCTTGTGCTAAAATTAAAAACAAGTGTCCCTGACCGAGGCTAATTAATATGCTTTTCTTTCAAGGACTTTCTTGACTATCTATTAGTGTCTCCGAAACTGGCCATCTTCCATGATTTCTTTGGCTACAAAACACCGCAGTCAGCAAAACCGTGTAGCGGTTAAAAAGATGGAGAATGGCAAACATACCACACACCGAGCTATCTGTCTAAGCGACAGGTGAGCTTGCTGCTTCTGAGATCTTTAAACCCTGCCAGTGTGGCCTGCAAAGGCAGAGAGACCCTGTGGCTACCAAGGACTGCATCCCATAGTCACTCCTGCTGCTACTCCCATTATTCCCAGTGGTGAGCAGTATATGAGCCTCTGACATCAAGGCAGTTATGAGCTCAAGAGATCTGATTTTGTCCTGGACTCTGAAGCCTTATGCGGTGTCTTCTATTTTAAAGAGGTTCCAGCCTGCACAGTCAAGGCTAGAACTGCATCCTGGAAGCCTTTTTTCCATCATCCCTAACATTCATGTCCCGGCTGTGATCACTTAGTGGTGAGGGAAATGCCATTCTGCACATGTTCAGAGGCACCCTTCTGTCCCTTTTCACACCTGAGCCCTGGCTCTGTCAACAGGACCTTGGCTAAGCCCTGGTGAGCCTTGACTATTAAACCCTATCAGATTAAACCCTGCTCTGAATTAATCCTTGCCTAGCTATACTGTTTCAAGAGAGGGATGGGAGAGTATGAGGAAGGGAGTTAACTCTGTGTCAGGGCACATATTCTGCATGCAGAAGGTGTTGGGTTCTAGCTCCAGTTAAAGGGTCTCAGGTACCAAGTGCTAGGAAAGCCAACTGGCTGAGACCATGGAAAGCAGCTCAGAGTTGGAGTAGAAAAAATATTGGGATAAAACCATAGTATTCAAGAGTTAGAAGGGACTTGGGAGGTCTCCTAATCCAACCCACCTACCTAGTGCTGAAAATGGTTACAGCACTGGCTAATTAGGCCAACATTCTGAATAAAGGTAGCTTTATTCGATCATATGTTTCCCCGCCTTCTCCTGTACACCACCTCTGTTTTCCAGCTACAGCTTCCATTCCTGCAGTAAGTACTCTTGGGCTTCATATCACACAATAATGAGCATACCAGATCTATGGCACACAGAGATATTGGGCCAGCCTGATCTTCCTCTCTCTGCTCAACAGGTTTTACCACTTAGTAAAGGTGGGGACTGGGAGTGAAGCTGGGATAACTCTTGCGGCATTTGTCACCAAGCAGCAAGTGCTACACGTGGCTTTCCAAGCTGTTTGTTTTTCCCCTTGGTGTGCAAGCAAATGGCTTGGGGCAGCCTTGTTTTGATATCAGGCTGGGCTGGCTGTGCAAGTTGAGAGGGAGGTGGCTAAGGAAAAGCAAATCTTGGGCTTGGCCTGGATTTCTGATCACAATAAAGCTCTGAAATTGCCACTAATGGTGAACACAAAAGCCCTTTTCGGGGCTTTACCCCACATTTGTTTCATGTAGAATGAATGCACCTGGAGGAGTCATTGTGGCAGCAGGTCCCAGCCCCAGTATTGTTCACAATATCAAGCCATTAAACCTTCCAGGATCACTGTCAATAGTCAGCTGGACATTGATGCCCAATCCTGGAGGGTTGGCAACCCTATACAGGGGCTTTCTACCAGGGGCATAGCTATAATTGAGCAGATGGGTTCAAAGAACCCAGGCCCCCAAGCTCCTGAGGGGGCCCCAGATCCACCCCTCCCTACCTTCTTCATTATCTCTCTCACTCCAAGCGGCCGCTGGAGAGAGGCCCCCTCTCACCAAGCTATGCCCCTGCTACCTACAGACATTCTCATGCAGGCTTCAACTTATTTTCTTTGGCTCTAGAAACCAGGTCCAAAGTTTAGGAGCCAGACTGCCTCTCACTTCATGCGGAGGGGGCAGACTCACTGCTCACCTCCAGCAATGCCCTTCCTCCATAATGGAGGCTGACTGACTCAGTGGTGTAGCTACCATTGGACAAGAGGGGGATAACTGTCCCTGAGCCGCTGGGGTTGGGGGGCCACCATGGTGCCCCCTCACGAGAGAGAGAGAGAGAGAGAGAGAGAGAGAGAGAGAGAGAGAGAGAGAGAGAGCGCAACAAGTCAGCAATGAAGCGGTGGCTGGGAAGGAATAGGAGAGAGGCTACATGGCTCCTTCTGGTGGCCATGCTATGTGGCCATGCCCCCTGCATCGGATGTCGATGCAGAGGGTGTGCCTGGTGCACATGTGCAGCAGTGAAGGGCAAGGTACCAGCTGAAGTCTGTCCTTGGGCTGCCACCAAGCTCCCTATACTCCTGAACTGGCTACTCATCCTCATCAACCCCCTCCGCTCCATGGAGGGGCAGACTTACTACTCACACCTAGTTTTTATGGCTTTTTATTGATGCTTAAGAAACTTAGTCATGACCAAGCCCTATCAAAATGAATGAGACTTACGTTAATCACAACCAGGGACAGTCATTCCATGAGGCAAAGTAAGGCAGTCATCTCAAGTGGCAGGTTATTACAAGATGCCCTCTACTGCTCCTTACCACCTCAGCTACCTCCCTCTGATGTTCTTGTCATTGGAGCAGCTTTTTGCCAAGTGAAGTCACTAGCCACCACTTGTTAAAGAGCGACTCCAAGATGGTCCTCTCCTCCTCTTTTCCCCTCTTCATGTCTTCAGCACCCACTGCCGTTGCCCCCTGACTTAGCTCAGTATGCTCCCTTCCAGTGTTCCCTCTAACAGGGATTCCCAAATGTTGTTGACTACAACTCCCATAACCCCCAAGCAAAAGCCATTGCAGCTGTGAATTCTGGGGATTGTAGTCAACAACATCTGGAGATCCCTGTTAGAGGGAATGCTGCTCCCTTCTCTCAACCTCCTCCCTCGCATGCCACTGGGCTGGTTATGAAAAGAGGGAGGAAGTGGAAGAGGATACATGGAAAGGTCAGTAGAGTAATAGCATATCTCTGCCCTTTCCACATTCCCTATTCTACCCCTTTTCATAAACAGCCCAGTGGCACACAAGGGAGGAGGTGGAAGAGGGCACATGCACTGCATCAAAGTGGCAGAGGGACGAGCAGGTGAGTGTGTGTAAATGTCTTCAACATATAATAAAAAGAAATAGATTTTTGTACAGATAGGTAGCTTAGATTCATGCCAGGATATCTAAAAATATCCTGGCATGCAAATATCCTAAAAATGCAAACATGAGCCTGGCTTATCTCTCTTTTAAAGGAGGCTGCAGTGGCGAAGGATTGGCAGCAGGAAGGGAAGGGGAGTATCTGTGCTACACAGAGCCTTGTTTACTGAGTTTTCTGCTTAATTTGCAAGCAAAAGGGTCATAGACCATTGCTGCAAGTAGTTGAGTCATCCAACTTCCACCCAACAGGAAGGCAAAGACAAAAATCAGGAATAAATAAAACTGAAAAGCTCTCTGAGTGGTCTGAGAAACTGGACTGGGAGTCAGAGGCCTTCAAGTTAAGGCATGGGAAGGCAATCTTGGCTCACCAGCTGTTGAACTACATTTCCCATCACTCCTAGACACATTGTGGCTGGGGATGATCGGCATTGACCTCTGAGTTACGGCTTGGTGTAAGGGCCTAACTAGATGTGACTTTAAACATGTCATTTGGCCCTCCATGTTTGGAATGTCTTGTGTTTTCCACTAGCCACAGGGGAGGCCCTGATCTGCATCCAGACCATGTTGTGAGGGGGGAGGGAGACTTAACTCTTTGCCTCCCCCACTGTCCCAATCCGGATCAGCCCTGCCTGCCCCCAAGACTACTATCAGCTCTGGGAGATAAGCTGCTATTGGTGCAGATCGATGGAATTTAATTTTGAATAAATATATTAAGAATTTGGTGAAAGAGAACTTGAGGTAGTTGTCAACCCTGACAAGTGATTTGTAACAGAGGTTATAAATAATATCAAAAGCAGTATTTTTTTTTAAAAAAAACAGTAGCTGACATGATGAGCACAATGACTCAAACAGCCTTGCTGAAATTAAAAGGACAAGTTAGGCAGTGCCTTGTCCTTTCAATTTTAATAGTACTATTTTGAGTAATTTTCCTCATCTTGTCAGTCAGTGAGGCTGTTCACACAACCAAATACTGAGTAGGTCAAGTGTCCTACCCAGGTCTGAGAGCTGTAAGCAGTCCCAACCTTTGGTTGTGTGGGAGCAAACAACTTGGTAAGAGGAGGGAGAAGAGACTGTGTGGGAGGCAGGAGCTGAGTAGATTAACTTTTCCTCCGACCTTGGTCAAACACTGGATATGAAAGCTGGTTAGTACAATGTTGTCCTACTCAGCTCTTGTCACCCACACAATCACTTCTCCCTCCTCCTACCTAGTTGCTTGCTCCCATGCGACCAAAAATTGGAAGTGTGCACAGCTCCCATATCTGGGCAGGACACTTGTCCCACCCAGTTTTCGGTTGTGTGAACAATCTCATTGTTGATATTAATACTCCTCACAATGGAGCAGAATTGGAAACTATTTAATTACTTATGAGACAAAGCTGGTTTCTGTAACATCTCTGGAATTACAACTGAAGCATGGTTCCAAAGCCCTTCACAAAGCATCATCTGAAGAACATCCAGGTGGCGTAAATGCCTCCTCTCCCCAAGAGGGCAGAAAATATGCCTATTGCTTATTTACATGTGTTAATCCCTTAATTGCTTGCACATTTTGATTGCTCACTATGAATTAGGATTGCCAACTGGCCACCCCTTGTCTCTTTAATAGAAGTCGGACATTCAAAAACCAGGAGATGAACTTTTTTCATGCAGTAGGCCTCTGTATACCAGTTGCAAGGAAGCAACCACAAGAGAAGAGTCAGGATCTCTTCTGCTTCCCAGTTGTGTCTGGTTGGTCACTGTGGTAAACGGGATGCTAGACCAGATAGCCTTTGGTCTGATCCAGCAGGGCTCGTCTTCTGTTCAAGACATGAGGCTAAAACATTAGAACCTGCTAATCGCTGCAGGTTGGATTGTTGTTACAGGGCCTGCTATAGGAGCTGGCTCAAAAGCTGCCTGAAAGAAGGGGTGTGAGTGAAGGTACCCAAGTACGCTTTCATTTCATGTCATAAATGTTATTCTTCCTTAAACCAGGCTTAGGAAGAAAGAAGGTGAAAGTTCCTTCATCCTAATCGCACAGCAGGGAAATGCTTGACTAACAAGCAGAAGGTTGCCGGTTCGAATCCTTGCTGTTATGTTTCCCAGACTATGGGAAACACCTATATCAGGCAGCAGTGATATAGGAAGATGCTGAAAGGCATCATCTCATACTACATGGGAGAGGGCAAAGGCAGACCCCTCCTGTATTCTACCAAAGAAAACCACTGGGCTCTGTGGGTGCCAGGAGTTAAAACTGACTAGACGGCACACGTTAATGATATGACAAATATAATATGGCAAATATTTATATACCGCTTTTCAACAAAATGCCCCAAAGCAGTTTACATAGATATAAGTAAAGAAATAAATAGAATGGCTCCCTATCCTCAAAGGGCTCACATTCTAAAAAAGAAACATAAGATAGACACCAGCAACAGCCATTGGAGAGATGCTGTGCTGGGGGTGGATAGGGCCAGTTGCTCTCCCCCTGCTAAATAAAGAGAATCACCACTTTAAGAAGGTGCCTCTTTGCCCAGTTAGTAGGGGATTTTTTTTTGTGTGTGTACTATACCTACATGCTTGTTTGACTGTATAGAAATCATAATTAGTAGGAGTAGGCAGAAAGGTATGTAGCTACCCTGGAAAAATTAGTCGTTGTTTATCATGCAAAACGATCTAATATTGTAGTGTCTATTCTCAGCTACGTAATTTATATTATGATATAATATATCTTGATCTAGTATTGCAATTGTAAGATGAAAACATTGAAAAAATTAAAAAAGTAAATCAATGTAATCTACTTTCAGCACTGGTAATATTTTTAAACAGTTGCTAGACATGCAAAAAAACCCCAAGCAGGTGAAACTTTCCCCATCATGTTACTCCCTGCTAGGATAAGTTTCACTTTCTTAATTACTGCATGTCAGGCAGAGCTTTGCCTGAGAAAGAGTGTCATAAATGCTGTTGTAGAAGTAACTTTAGGCAGTAGAAGTTGTAGCAACAGCAGTAGTAAACACAGTTGTCCTCTTTCTTACCGACTCTGTTTCTATGCATTTAACAACTGTTGCAAGCAAAAAATTCAGACTTTTCATGGCCTGAAGATGCAGCGATGGGAAAAGCTTCCCCTACCAAAATGTCTGCTGCTGGTCATGCAACTGTTAAAGGCACATGAGCTATACAAGGGGTGGGGGACAACTGTCTAAGCAGTAGAGGCCACAAAGACTCAACAAAAACTGGCTATTTGTCATCAAGGTATGATGTAAAGCCAACCGTTGGGCAAGGGAAGTAGTATGAACGTAGATTCTAGGTGTTGGGCCCATATTTGCATATTTGGAAACAGCTGAAGTAATCCTTTGGTGCACTTTGTTAGTAAATCAGAGAATCTACAGAAGATACATAGCTGGGGTGGCTGCTGCTTACATCAGCTGATGTGCCACATGAGATGCACTGGTGCTGCTACTGGGTTCATCAGCGCTCATGCACTGGGACCAAATTTTTACAGCCTTCCCTTTCCCTGGAAGTTCTTTGTGCCATGCGCAGATATGTCCCCAAGAATCATGGAGCCCTCCAGGACATATTTCTGGGTGGTACAGAGGGCTTCTGGGGCAAGGGGAGGTTGTCAAAATCCCCCTGCTGCATTGTAGTTGTTGGGAATACACACACACACACACACACACACACACACACACAGCTTTTCAACCAGAAGTTCTGAAAAATAAAGGTGTTCCCTGTGTGATACAACTAATCAGCTGTACTGGCCCATGTTGCATAGTACTGACACTTTGTTAGTCAGAATGTCAGCCATCATGCATATATTCAGGTTGCTGTCAGAGCAGACACTGCTTAGAAATGGGACCTCTAAAAATGTGATGTACTTTCAGCCACTTAATAATTGGCCTTAATTAGCTGTCTCCTCACCAAACACATGCTCCTTGAAGAGCTTATTCTAGAAAAATGCAGAATGCAGCTGTGGACATGCTCTCAAATGTTATGAAACTGGCCTAGACAACAGAGATGCACTATCAACTGGATGGATTGGATGTTGGTCCTGAACACCAATCCTAAGGCAGGGCACTCCATAGCCATCTGATGCTCTCACTAGTGCTGCTGTTGTCAGGGGAAGCAGCATCAGCAAAGCAGGTGCAAGGTGGCAATGTTGATATAGGTTGAAGGTATGGATTGCACAGCAAGATCTTGCACAAGGGATACAAGCTATAGAAAATAATTGTCAGCATAAAACCCAGGCTTCATCCAAGGGGCGATTTAATGGTTAGGAAAAGCTGTGTCACAATAGTTCTGTGCTGAGTGAAAAGGTAGCTAAATTGCCAACCAGGCCTACACTGTGGGTGTGCCAGGAACTGCCTAGAGAGGCAGAGCTGATCTGCACTTGGCAGCCAACCTCTAGCTCTTTACTTCCATTTAAGGCATACAGAAAGGGCTGGACACACAACACTGAGGCAGAAAGAGGTTTGAAGCTGGGGACAGATAAGTTGGAAATAGCCAAATCAGGAGGAAGTTCATGTTTGTTTCGTTAAGACAAGCCCAAGGGAAAAGCAGTGCCTTGACGGCTGCTTCTTTCCCCTCTCTACTATTTCAAGAAACCAAGTCCAGAACAGCTGGGAAAGGAGGACAAACAATATCACTGGAGCAGGGGGAAGTAAAACCTGCCTATTGACTACCTGCAGGCTACAGACTTGAGGCTTAGATTGATTTAGCGGTAGTACTATACACTTAAAGCCAGGGGTGGCCAATTGAGGTTCTCCTGCTATTGCTGGACTGCAATTGGACTGCATCAACCCCAGCTGCAATAAATTGCAGTACAATAAGTTGCAGCTGGGGATGATAGGAGTTGTAGTCCAACTGTAGTTGGAGAGCTTCAGGTTGACCAACCCCGCTTTAAGCGTTTGATTCAGAGCAAATTTTATATAATGCTCCAGCAGCTGCATGTAACTGGGATTTACTGATCGTATCTCCCACATCAGGTAGTCAAACAAAATAAATATCCATAAGAACTGCCTTGTTGGATCATAGCAAAAGGCTATCTAGTCAGCCAAATGGTACCGGCACATTAGGAAGTGTTTGCCTGTGTGTCTGAGCAATTTTCAGTTCTGCCTGATATTGCCCAAACAAACAAACAAACAAACAAACAAACAAACAAACCAGAAAACAAAAACCATAGCAATTGCTGTTTCTGTTGAAGACACAGCAGCAGCTTTTCTCCCAACACTCAGAGGAACCAGGGGTATTTAGAAGTTCTGGCCTGACAGGAGCTGCCTACTCTACCATCTGCCTCCTTTTAAGCTGATTTGAGTATTGCAAAAAGTACAATAAAGGGGTGGCATTTTTGCACTTGAATTTCTCCAGTTTGGTTGTTCTTAGCAATGTACCAGAGAAGTTGGGAGAAGTTGCCTGAAAAAAATGAGACAATGTTGTGTGCGACAATTCCATGCCAACCTCACATCTTGGACAGCAGGGGCATGGACAACATCGCCAACACTAGTCTTAACAGTATCCTGATCTATCTGCGGACAGATGTCACCTATCCATAACAATCTGTGCATGCTGAAGACTCACAGGCATCATTCTGAATGATGGGAATGAGAGAGCCTCCAGGAGCCCCACTGAAGCCATCACTTGAGAATATAACAACATAAGATGCTGCCTTATACCGAGCCAGACCATTGTTCCATCTAACTCAGTAATGTCTACAGTGACGGGCAGTGGCTTCTCCAAGGTTTCAGGCAGGAGTCTTTCCCAGCCCTACTTGGAGATGCCAGGGATTGAACCTGCGACCATCTGTGTGCAAAGCAGATGCTCTACCATTGAGCTACAGCCCCATCCCCAAAGGTGGTGTACATGGGTCTCCCACCCAGGAGCTGACCACACCAAAACCAGCTTCGCTTCAGCAAGGTGGATGTATCATGTGGCCTAAGGCCATGCTGCTGACATACCAATGAAAGAAGAAGGGCTACAGATCAGCAGTAGAACTCATGCATTTCATACTGGATCTCTCCAGTTCAACCCCTGGTGTCTTCAATTAAAGATCTCAGGTATCGAGGCAGGACAGAGTACCATCTAGGACACTGGAGAATCACTGCCAATCAGAGCAGACAATACTGGGCTAAATGAACCAATGGTCTGACTTGGTGGGAGGCACATTTGTGTGCTTAAAAGCCAGCCAGCTGTGGACTCTTAAATGTGCAAGTCAGCTTGGCACACGATTGCTGGCTTGCAAGGAAGCTGAGTATGAATCCAGACAATTCCAGCACCAGTAATAAGAGAGGGTCGCATTCTGCCAGGGGAAGAAATGCCCTCCCTAAAGGTTGGGTGCTATGTCTCTCAACATGTATTTGATGTGCACAATGGGGATGGAGGCCTCTATAAAGTAGTTTCTTAAAGCAACACTTCTACCCTCCTGAGCTTCCAGGCAGGCAGGGACCAGAGCCTCTGGCATGCCATTTGGACAATGCTGCATATGATCCCAGCGAGGAAAATAAAAATACACATTGAAAGTTGAGGAGGCATAGCCATGAACAAACTTAACCTAGAAGTTGGAATGCAGCAGCAGCATGGTGCTTATTTCAGTTGCCCCCTGCCTCTACCATCACCTCACATCCCTGCAGGTAATGGTTTTGAGGCTCCTCTTCCTTTGGCTGGTGCTCAGCTGCAGTGGCCTCTTCCTACCCATCATTGGCTGCCACTGCTCTACAGTCACAGGGTGACCAAGTTCTGCACCAGAGAAGCCTGCAATTTCTAAACAGAAGGGAAGCACATTGGTGCTTCCCTCCCCTCAGAAAGAGCTTTGGTCATGGCACATAAACTTGGTGTGCTGGGCCTCAGAGGGGAGCCCTGGATCCCATTAGGGATGTGCACTGAACTGGACTCAAACTGGTTTGTGCATGTTCAGTTTTGGCACCCCCAACTTGGGGCCCAGTTTGGTTTGAATTCGAAGCAGTTTGGGCCTGGTTCAAGGGTGCCAGACACATTAGAATTAGTTTTTTTAGTTTTTTTAAATGGCAGACATACCACTGCTGAGGGCTTCAGGGGGCCTTGTGGGGTGCTGCTGCAGCAGCTGTGGGGGCAGTTTCTGGCAGTTCCCCCTCCCACAACCAGCCTCCCCTGGTCTCCTACAGGTTGTTTAAGCCCATTTGGGGGCTGTTTCGGCCCTCTGTGAGTGCATGGCAGCCATTTTTTTTAGGCCACCATGCACGCGCAGACCATTTGCATCGTAGGGTCATGACTTGGTCAAGCAAATGGCCTACATGCATGCATGGCTTCCTCAAAAATAGCCACCATGCACTCGCAGAGGGCTGATACAGCCTGTAGGAGACTGGGGCGGGGACTGCCAGAGACACCCCCCACGGCCGCAGCAGCATTCCCCGAGGCCCCAGAAGCCCTCAGCTGCTGTAAGTCCACTTTTTAAAAAACAAACAAACTAATTTTAATGTGTCTGACAGCCCTGAACTGGGCCCTAACTGGTCTGCAGGCATTCAGCTCGACCTCAGGCCAAACTGGGCCTGATTTGGTTCGCACATCCCTCATTTCCATTAGCAACTCCCCAAGGTTCTTCCATTCACCACTCTGAGAATTGCAGCTCTAGGTGGAACTCAATTATTTCCTCTAATATTTCTCACCTGGTAGGTCAATAATGAGCCATCCATCTTCTTCTTCCTCTTCAGAGACAAAGGGCTTGGGTTCCTCAAGGTCCTCAGGTGTGCTGCTGTCACTGAAGAAGAGGCTGGTGAGGCGCTGGAACATGGCTAGAGAATGGTGGTTTTAGGATGAAAGATGGAAGTGAGTTGTTAGGTGTCTGCTTCAGCGTGTAGAGATGGAAGTTGCTGATGAGGAGCAAAAGTTGAGAGAGCTTGATGGATGAGTCCTTCTAAAGGGCAGAAGCTGCTTGTTTGTTAGCGGAGTCTTATCTGAGTTGAGTTACGTATAGTGCAATCATAAGGTTCTTCACTTGGCTTCAGTGCAAAGGCCTGCAAAGAAAGGATAAATTCATTCAAGCCCTCTGAATGGCAAGAGCTCTTTGAATCACGAGGAACTCAGATGGCCTGGAGAAAAGAGGGGAAGGAAACGCTTGCCCTCAATAGCCTCAATTAGCCATGGTCACTTTCTTTATACAGCCTTCTGTATACAGTGCCTTTAGCTCAATGTCCACAGGGCTGCCTATTTAGCTTTCACACCAACCAGCACTGTTACTATATAAACAGCATATAGTAGCCAAATGGAAGGGAAGCACATTGCTACTTCCCCTCCCTCGGAAACAGCATTTATGGCAAGGTTGAATTCCCTCCCTCCCTCTCTCTCTCTCATACTCTCTCGTACTCTGTCTTCCCCTATAAGCTATCCTGTAACCCTGTTTCCTTTTATTAACGTTAACCTACTTCCCTCACAAACACACAAACAAACCCAGCATGACTTTGCCTTGAATTTGTTAAGCACAAGCTCAGGGCATATTTATGGGAATAATATAAGGCAGAGTAGATAATCACATTGGGAGTTCAGACTCCAGCTCTGCCACTACCGCATGGCCTCAATTGCCTTTCTGTATCCCTCCTAGCTCCTTTCTCAAATCACAGCAGTGGAAAGGTTGCCATCAATCAGTTAGTCCAGCTCCCCGTTTTAAGGCAAGACATGCTTGAAGGCCAGATGCTCTCTCAGGTTCCTCATAAAGACCAATCTATTCTTTTCTTGAAAAACCTCACAGAAGGAGATCCCACACCCTCCCTGGGCAACCTGCTTCCACTACTGAACAGCTTGCACAGGAAGCACAGTTTTCATACATTCATTCATCCATTTACTGAATTAGTCTTCAGATAATATCAAAGGAAAGTCATCCCACAACAGATCATTCAGATTCGATTATCTATCTATCTATCTATCTATCTATCTATCTATCTATCTATCTTGTATACCGCCCAAAATTTCATCTCTGGGCAGTTAACAACATAAAAACAATGAAAACAAATATAAAAGGTTAAAACAGTTTAAAAACAATATAAAATTTAAAAAGTATAAAATTAAAACTACAAATTTAAAAAGCTGAAAAAGCTTGGGGGAAGAGGTGGGTCTTCAGATGTTTTTTAAAAATAGTCAGAGATGGGGAGGATCGCATCTCAGCAGGGAGCGCATTCCACAATCTTGGGGCAGCAATCGAGAAGGCCCATCTCCGTGTGGCCACCAGACGAGCTGGTGGTAACTGGAGACGGACGTCCTCAAGTGACCTCAATGGGCGGTGGGGCACATAACGAAGAAGGCGTTCTCTTAAATACCCAGGGCCTAAGCCATTTAGGGCTTTATGAGTTATAACTAGCACCTTGTATTCTGCCCGGAAACCAATTGGCAGCCAGTGTAGCTCCCTCAGCAAGGGAGTAATGTGGTCTCTCCGAGATGACCCAGAGACCAATCTGGCTGCCGCGTTCTAAACCAGCTGAAGTTTCCGGACTACGTAAAAAGGCAGCCCCACATAGAGCGCATTACAGAAGTCAAGTCTGGAGGTTACCAACATATGTACCACTGTTTTGAGGTCATTGATCTCGAGAAACGGATGCAGCTGGCGTATCAGCCGAAGCTGATAGAAAGCACTCCTGGCCACCGCCTCAACTTGAAAAACCAGGGAGAGGTGTGGATCCAGAAGTACTCCCAGACTGCAGACCTGTTCCTTTTGGGGAACTGTGACCCCATCTAGAACAGGTAGGTCAAAATCGTCTCTGGAGTTCTGACCCCGCACAATAAGTACCTCCGTCTTATCTGGATTCAGCTTCAGTTTATTCTCCCTCATCCAGCCCATTACTGCTTCCAGGCAGGCATTCAGGGAAGATATGCCATCTCCTGAAGAAGCTGACATGGAGAAGTAGATCTGGGTGTCATCAGCATACTGGTAACACCCAGCTCCAAATCCCCTGATGATCTCTCCCAGCGGTTTCATGTAGATGTTGAAGAGCACTGGAGAAAGTATGGAGCCTTGAGGGACACCATACTTAAGCTCAGATTTTGAAGAACAACAATCTCCAGTCGACACCATCTGGAATCTGTCCGAGAGGTAGGAGCGGAACCACTGTAAAACAGTGCCTCCAACCCCCAATCCCCTCAGACGTTCCAGAAGGATACTATGGTTGATAGTATCAAAAGCCACCGAGAGGTCCAAAAGGACCAACAGAGTCACACTTCCTCTGTCAATTCCCAAATGGAGATCATCCATCAGGCCAACCAAGGCAGTCTCCACCCCATAGCCCTCCCGGAAGCCAGTTTGAAATGGGTCTAGATAATCAGTTTCCTCCAAGACCGCCTGGCCTATATTATCTAATGGAATGATGAGCTTTCTTGCACAGAAGGAACAAATGGATCCAGCACAAAAGCTAACATATCTCAAATAAGGGGCTAACCTAGAAAGAGAACACAGCTCCAAGCCTCCTCTCCTGTAGTCGTGCATTATTGCTACTTTATTAATGTCCATCCCTCTTCCTTCAAGGAGCTCAGAGTGGCATAGATGCCCCCCCCCCGCATCTCCTCACAACCATCCTGCAAAGTAGGTTAGGCTGAAAGAGAGTGACAGGCCAAAGGTCACCTTCCTAAATGAGTGGGGATTTTAACCTAGATCTCCATGAGCTAAGTGACACACATTAACCACTAACCACACCAGCTGTCTAAGATGGGGGTTCTCAAACTTGGGTCCCCAGATGTTGTTGGACTACATCTCATCCTCAGCCTTCCGTTATTGTAGCTAGGGATGATGGGAGTTGTAGTTCAACAATCTGGAGAACCAAGACTGGGAACCATCTTAAGGCCATGCAATTAATCCATTTCTCAGATATGCAACAAGCCACCCGGACTCTGATGCTAGCTGTGTATCATGCACAGAGCAGTACAAGTCATACAGAAAATGTATCACTAAGGCTGGCTCCCAACAAGACATGAAAGAGCCATAGAATCCTCATAAGAACATGCATTTTAGCATGCACACCTATATCCCTTTTCACCCTCAGATTGTAACACATTTTTGACAAGGGATTAACATTAGTTTCTCAGCCAATTTGATGATGTCATGATGCAAAATACATCACAAAGGGGATCTTGGGTTTCAGAGCCCAGAAGTTATAGTTATAGGTCACAGCTGGTAGGATGAAGTTTCCTGGGCAGAAGTGCTGATACATTCAGGCAGCTGTTCTAATATGTTAATACTTGCCCCAAATCCTATTGAATAGATGCCCCTTTTCCTGGATTCCCTCCATCACCTCTGCTGACTACAGAAGGCCTAATCTCCACATTCTGCTGGCTCTATCCAATCGGATTTGCACAGGACTATTGCAAGATTTGGCTCAAAGGCAGATGGTTGCTCCTTCCTCCTTCATAATGACCCTCATCCTGTCCGAAGTCTTTAGCTCAATGTCTTTTGGGACTTACACATGACAGTGATGGGTTGCATCAATTACCTAGGTAGGGAGCTGCAATGGAAGTCATTATGATGCCAGCAAACACATATACACCCTGGCACCAATGGATGAATCCTGTAGGACTGGCAGGCAGCAGAGGAGAAGCTGGGTAGGGTGGTTTATCTCAGATGTATGAGTCAGATAAGCTTGCACTGACTCTGTATAGAGCTAGACAACTTACGCCTCATTCCTGTAGTTGTTTACTCAGAAGTGATCCTCTTTGACTCCAAAGGGAACCAGCTTCCAAAAGAAGTATATTTAGGAGTGTATCGTTAGGCACACTGACATAGGTGTGTGCCTATACATACTTTCTTGGGAAGTCGGGGGAAGTCTCACTTAATGAAACAGAATTTGTTTTCAGGTAAACATGCATAGGATTGCATGGTTAGTTTGCAAATGCAGCTTGCTGTGTGGTCAAGGGAGGGTGTTTCTGTTCTCAAGAATTTATTTGGGACTTCTCGAGTGTCTCAGCCAAAGACAGACTAGATTTCCCAACAGATGGTAGGTTTAAGGTTGCTGGGTTTCAATACAGGCTTTAAATAGTTGTACAGAAGGAAAACATTCCTCTCATCACCGTGTGGCAGTGGTGAGGTTGCCAACATCTACTTTTCTGGCACGGAAAGCTTTTGTGTTTTTAACAGGAGCAATTTAGCTTTTCCTGGCACACAGATAACATAACCGGAAATGTTCTGCCTGCTAAGCTTCTGTCCAAGGGATGCTATAGGAATCCTGTCTGAGAAAAAGTTGGCAACCATAGATGGGACTGGACAAGTTAGTTCTGTATCTGGAGGTGGTCTTACTTTCCCCATTGCCTGTAAATGTGTTTGAAGGTTCTTGCCTAGAAATTCTTCAAATCGGAGTGTGGAGAACTGCTGATAAGGCCTGATCACCAGCAAGAAGGGGTGGGAGAGGAGGGCTGATACATTCTTGATTGAAACCTGAGTCCTCTGGTGAGTACCTGACTGTGTCGGGGTTCCTTTAAAGCCCATTCAGCTGCAGCCTTGAACAGAGTCCTTCACAAACAAGCTCAGCTGTGCTCTTAGCAAGGACAATGATGGATTTTCAGCCCCTCAGCCAATCAGCATCGCCCTCCTGAAATTCAGTCACATTAGTGACATTGAAAAGAGGAGTGTGTGTGTGGTGGGGGCAGCATAACATTCATGTTACACAGCCCTGAGACAGCCAAGAACAGGAAATGTGAGCAACACAGATGGCACACGCACAAGTGGGTGGGTGGGTGGAAATACCAGATCATCTGGATAGTGCAGAGGGGATTTGGACGTGGAATGTTCACACCTGAAAAAGCAACCCCTGTATCTTGCCCACATAGCACTAAGGGAATTGAGGGATTTGCCTCTGTGGAAAACTGAATCTCCAAAAAAGTGATGAAGAGAATCATAAGTGCCTGATCAGGAGGGATGGAAGAACTGGCTCTGGAATATGAAGGCACTTCCTCTTACTAGACGGTACCTCTTGAATGCCCTTAATTGTTAGGTGTTTTCCTCTTCCAGAGGTGCTCTTATGCCCTGGACTTCAGGGCCGAAGTCCAGGGTCTCCACAGACCTGGGGGCTCCCCAAATCCTCTTTAGTCTGTCCTGGGTGATGTGGTCACCTGGAGGAGCATGATAATGTTTAATTTGAAGTGGAGGGCTCCAAAGGCCTTTAGGTCCAGGCTCAAAATTACCTAGGTGCACCTCTGTTTGTACTTAGAAGCTGATCCAGCCAAAGCTAAAGAGTAAGTCTTGCTGATTTCAGTGGGGGAGATTTAAGCACAAGATTTAGGCTGCAGTCCTATATACCAGAGATTCCCAGACTTGGGTTCCCAGATGTTATTGGACTTCAGCTCCCATAATCCCCAGCCCCAAAGGCGTTTGGATGGGGATTATGGGAGTTGAAGTCCAACAATATCTGGGGACCCAAGGCTGAGAACTCCTGCTATATACACAGTTGCTTGGGAAGAAGGATTGAATTGAATGTGACTTGAAGCCAATAGGTGGTTTCCTCCTGGGACTGGCATGGGGGAGGGGTGATCTGGATTGGGACCCCAGCAGAGGCAAAGGGCTAAAGGCCCCTGCTGCAGTCCTTATCTGGAATTTAATTTGAAAAAACTACAAGAGAGCACCACTCATACCATAGCCGTAATTTGGCTTACTTCCAGGAAAAACCCCTTCAGTGAAATCAGAGAGACATGCAGCCCACTTCTATGCATGTTTTCTTAAAAATAAGTCCCACTGCATTCAAAAGGTTTTACATCCAAGTGAGTGTGCATAGGATTGCAGCCTTAAAAGTGCTTCCGGATACTGGCTCACATCCAGAGCAAGGATACCACTGCAGCGAAAAAGCAGCCTAACAACATCCCAAGTAACTGCATCAGTGCAGTGGAGAAGCTGCAATTTTTGACACACACCCTTCCCTAGTAAGTCCTCTGTGTTGCCTGAAAACATGTCCTTGATGGTTGTGCAGCCCTCAAAGACATATTTTGGTTGAACAGAGGGCTTCCTGGAGAAGGAGAGAGTGACAAAAATTGCCCCCTTTCCACTGCACCAGTGCAGTTAGTTAGGAAATTCTGTTAGGCTGCCTTCTTGCTGCACCAGTGTCTGCAGTCAGGGTTACTGCAGTCAGGGAGACTTCAAAGAGGAGAGGGACCTGGCTGTGCGGGTTTCCTTCTTGCATGAAGGACAGCCTGCACAGTCAATCGCAGCCAGAGAGAGGGAGGAGCCTCCTCCCTCAACTCCAATTTCAGACAGCCCAGCCTGCAGTTCTGCATTAGGACGTGCTGCAGTAGGCTGTTAACCTCGGACAGGAGTGGTGAAACTCACTACAACCTGAGGGCTCAAATTGGAGTTTGGAGCATAAAACCTCAGGTCATTATCTGTGCAGGACTGGAGTTTCACACATTTGGAAATACAAGTTTGGCAACCTCTGGCCCCTTCAACTCCGGTTTTCCATTATGTGCGAATGGGGCCATTGCTTTTAGTCATGATTAGTCTCCTGAGATGGAAATATTAGCCCAAATCACTCAATCTGAAGGGATCAAATTCCAGCCTGCAACAAGTAAAAATAGTGCCCCCACTCACAAACAGCACAGAAATCTATCTCTGCAGTTTCCCATTATAGTCTCATGCATACCTCCCATAATTTTAGATTACCCAGAGTACTACTGTCTCATTAAAGAAGACATTTGAGAATTTACTACATTATGAAAGGTGATAGGGCTTTTATACCATATTCCTCTCTGTCAAGATGAACCAGAGCTGTTCAAATGTGTGCCCTTCTATGCTAAACATAATTAACCCCTGCTAACTGAGCAAAGAGGCCCCTTTTAAAGTGGTGATTCTCTTATATTAAGCAGGAGGAGAGCAATGGGCCAAATTCACCCACAGCATGGTGTCTCTTTAGTGGCTGTTGCTGATGGCTACCTTATAGATTGTGAGCCCTTTTAGATTGTGGGCTTTTAGATTGTGAGCTCTTTTGGGACAGGGAACCATCTTACTTGTATATTATTTTTCTATATAAACCACTGTGAGCACTTTTGTTGAAAAGTGGTATATAAATATTCATCTCAATCATAAACATACCTCTAATATCCCTGACTGTCACTACATCTCTGATTTGAACCTACTTTTTAAGCTGCCCACACTAATCTTTCTAAATCCCTAATTTTCATGTGCCTGTTTTTCTAGATCTGCCAGCAATCATGTCTAATGATTGTCTAATAATCACATCTAATAATTATGTGACTACTGCAATGCCCACCAGATTAAACATATAGACTGACATCCTCACACAACAGCAGCAGCACACCAGGAAGATGCATCTGCACTGTGGGGAGCTTTTTGTAGCTGCATAGAGTTGGAAACACAGCAATGGGGGTGAAATTCACCTCTCTCTGCTTCCCCTGGAAGTGCCCTGCGCAGCCTGAAAATATGTCCCTGAGGGTTATGCAGCCATCAGGGATATATATTTTGGGTGGTGTAGGGCACTTCCAAAGACAGAGATTGGCGAAATTCCTCCCTCCTCCATACACATGCACCTGATTCTGCAGGACTCTGTAAGTTCTCTGCAGCACATGTCTTCCTGTCACACTGCCACAGTTAGTTAAAATGTCAGCCATGGTGTCTTCATGTTATCCTGTTTTTGTATACAACTTGGCACAGTTGTTGGGAAATGCCCTGTTTGAAAAGAATATTTGTTTCAAAGGATATTAGCTTACAAGATATGAAGCATTATGGAACTGTAATGCTGCACCTGAGTCTGCTGTGGGCTTCTGAGGATAGCCCTGATGCTGTTCTGAAGCAGTGGATGCAGAAGCAGCAGTTCCGCAGTTTCCCCCACTCGTGACATCTGGGGAAACTGGGGAAATGCTGTTTCTGAATTGCCTGCCTCAGAACAGCATCAAGACTGCCTTAGAAATCTACAGCAGTCCTGGAGTGCAGTCTTATGGCTCCATAATGTTGAGCATCGTCACCATATAACTGAGGATATATAAATCACTTTTTAACAAAAGGTTCACACAAAGTGGTTTCCTTGCTCCCAAATGTCTCAGAAAGTAGTTTTGACTTCTATGAATAAGCCTCAAGACAGTATCACTTTCAATTTTAACAGCAAGTTTTATGCCTTTCATTCCATGCCTCATTTCAGTGGGGTTTTACCACTAACAGCCTTCTCACAGTCATGACAGTGTATGGTTGTTATTGTTGGTTGTGCCATTGAGTTGGTGTCAACTCCTGGCGACCACAGAGCCATGTGGTTTTCTTGGTAGAAGACAGGAGGGGTTTACCATTGCCATCTCTCGTGCAGTATGAGATGATGCCTCTCAGCACCTTCCTATATCGCTGCTGCCTGAAATAGGAGTTTCCCATGTTCTGGGAAGTACACCAGCAAGGATTCAAACCAACAGCCTCCTGCTCTCTAGGCAGGTTACTTCCCTGCTGCACCATTAGAGGAAAAGTCTAATCTGTTTGACTTCCAGCTTCTTCATCCTGTGCTGAGCCAAGCAGGTCATCTGCATGTACCACCATGCACTGAGTTGGGCTGCTGTCAAGCTAGAGCAAACCACCTTAAATCTGAGTTAGTAGCAGTTGTATGCCAAAAGCAGACATTTAGCACATTATGGTACATCCACACTACCATCTCACATTTGGAAGGCAGCACAGGCCAGGCTTTCTCTGTGGCCAGGCCAGGCTTTCTCTGCAAAGTACATCATTCTTGATGGTCCCTCATTTGGAGAACTTTTGTCACTCACCTTAAAGTCCAAGCTTTGAAAAGTATTCTGCTAAGAGAATTCTCAAGGAGCCCAAGACTGCTACCTGTTTAATCTTTTGAAAGGGAGTTTCTGAAATCTTTTCCCATTCTTACTTTTTGATAAACTGTCTTCAGGATTTAAGAGGCAGTAAAAGTCTTCAATAATCCAAGCTGCCTTTCAGAGTGTCAGATATGTTGTGGGGTGCCAATAGCAGAAGTTTACAGAATTTCATCAAGGTACATTTCACCAGATCTCCTTTCACAACATCCTTCTAAAGAATTGAGCTCTGTACAGAAACTAGGATTACCAACAGTCCCTTATTAGCAGGGACGTCTGTTATTTCAGCCAAAAATTGTCTGCTTATGGGATGCCATTTGTCTCTTATTTTCAGCTAGTGGGAAGGACTTGTGGCTCAGTTATTTTCACTAATAATGAAATAATTAATGAGCTCCAACTCCCTTCTCTTCTCCCTCGCTGCCATTGTACTCTGTGATTCTGGTGGGCTGTAGGCTTAGTGTTGCCAACAGTCCCATACTGGGGACATCAACAGCCATCAATAATTGGCTGACAGCATTATCCAGGTATCAGGGTCATGAAAATTATGCAAGTGATGACTACTAGATAATGCCCATGTGTGAAACCTATTTTGACTGGCTAACAACAATCCACTTTCTAGAATACAAAATTTCATCACACCCAGTTTGGCTAACTTATATCAATAAGCAGAGGAGAAGCAATCTAAGTTGTAATTTATACCAGAGTTAAAGTTGAAAGTGGTAAAAACACATACAGCACTCAGGCTCTCAATTACTCCCACCTACTCCCTGCTTTGTGTCCCTTATTTGGCCAGTGGAATATTAGCAACCCTAAAAGAAGCTTGAAATGGTACAACACAATTGCTGTTCTTGAAACAAACAAGGGAAAGGGGGATGTACGTTTACCAAATTATGTTGCTCCGTTTTAAAAAATGGAGGTTTTGCGTCTAAATAATCAAGCACTCCTGGAGTGGGGCAAAATCATCTTTTAAAAAAACATGAATATGAATACGAATACAACACACATTTATATGCCACTTTTCAACAAAAGTTCCCAAAGCAGTTTACATAGATATAAACAAATAAAATGGTTCCCTGTCCCCAAAGGGGCCACAATCTAAACAAGAGATAGACCCCAGCAACAGCGACTGGAGGGATAGGGCCTGTTGCTCTCCCTCTGCTAAATAACAAGAACCACCCATTTAAAATGTGTCATAACTTCTGCAGCTCTCTTTTATTTTGCAGGGAGAGTTTAGTCCATCATAGATTCCTCCCAGTGGCTCTTGCTAGTGGGTCCCTTGTGTTTCTTCTTAGATTGTAAGCCCTTTGGGGCAGGAAGCCATCTTCTCATTTATTTTGCTATGTAAACCACTTTGTGAGCCTTTTGGTTGAAAAGTGATGAAGAAATATTATTAATTAATTTTAAGTTTAAAAGCCATGGGTCATGTTTCAGATTATGTGCATGAAGTGAACACCTGATCTGGGGCACTGTACATCTTAGGCACAAGCCACTAGGACACTGTCATGTGTCGGCCTCATTCAAATGACTTACACAAGAGCTCGGATGAACTCTTGCATGCCTCCTTTTCATTTCAATAAGGTCTGTACAAACACAGTTCCTGACGGCTTGCACCTACAGTCAGGGACGAGATTTTGTCAGAGAGCCAGTCTTGTGGCAGGCAGCACAAATTCTTCCCTTTGCTAAGCAGGGTTCACCTTGGCTTGCATTTGGATGAGTGACTACATATGAGCACAGTCGCCTGTAAGATCTGCATGCAGAAGGTCTCAGGTCCAGTCCCTGACATCTCCAGGCAGGGCTGGAAAGGACTGTTCCCTGAAACCTTGGAGAGCCACTGCCAGTCTGTGTAGACCAGGGATTCTCAACATTGGGTCTCCAGATGTTATTGGACTTCAACTCCCATAATCCCCAACCAAATGCCACTGGGGCTGGGGATTATGGGAGTTGAAGTCCAGTAACATCTGGGGACCCAATGTTGAGAATCCCTGGTGTAGACAATACTGAACTAGAAGGACTAATGGTCTGACTTGGTATAAGGCAGCTTCCTATGTTCCTAATCCCTGGCTAATGCAACCCAGTGCCTGCAATAGACAGGCATAAGAAATCTTCATTGATTCTCAGTGCATGTTTTTTATTTCTGGGGAGAAATATTCTGATTGAGTTTAGATCCCAACCTCCAAACATGCAGCAATGTGTCTTTTTGCCAGCACATGGGACAGCAGCTGAGGCATACAGTAAGTTATGATGAGGCCATGGACAAAAGTCTACAATTTGAAGCTGGTTGCTATAGCTCCTGCCCCACTTCTAAATTGGGGGCAGGGCGCACAGCTGACCCTTTCATGCAGTGACATGAAGCAAGATGTGCAGGGTGAATTCGGGGGGGGGGCAAATTTTGAGCCCCTCCCCCCACTGGCTCATGCTGCCACCACCACCAGAGAAAGAAGAGGGGACTATAGTGCCGTCAGCACACAGGAAGATAGCAGGGTACTGCAGGATTACTGAACAAACATTTATTCATAAGAATCCATGGGAAAGCATGCAGAATAAGTGAACTTATCAGAGGCAGATCCTGGAAGACATCATCAGCTTGAATCCAGCCGCAGAGCAGCTTGCAGTCTAGCAGCAATCCTTAACTCCACCCTCTAGTAACGACGACTAAGCAGGTTGAAATCCTGCCCTAAAGCAACATTGGACCCATTCACACGACCAGGCAAGTGCGGGGGGGGGGGGGCGCAGGGGGGAAGGCTGCTCAAACCCAACTTCCCCCCAGAAAAGCACAAACCTGCTGGGTGCACAGACCATTCTCCCAGACAATCCGCACTGTGCCACACACAATGCACCACATATATATCTCACGCATATATTGATGGGTTCTCCCATTAGACAGGTGCTCTAGGTCAGGGTTTCTTAACCTTGGGCCCCCAGATGTTATTGGACTACAACTCTCAGAATCCCCAGACATGACCTTTGTGGCTGGGGATTCTGGGAGTTGTAGTCCAACAACATCTGGGGGCCCAAGGTTAAGAAACCCTGCTCTAGGTGCCCATCCCTGTGTCTTCTCAAGGTACATGCAGCTCAAGAATACACACGATCCCAGCAGCTGGTTTAAGGGAGCAGTTGCTCCCTTAATCTTGACAAAGAGCTGGGATTAGGAGTGGAGTTAGGCTGGGCAGGAATGCCGGGATCTGCATGGAAATGACTTGACTAACAAGCCAGAGGTTGCCGGTTTGAATCCCCACTGGTATGTTTCCCAGACTATGGGAAACACCTATATTGGGCAGCAGTGATATAGGGAGATGCTGAAAGGCATCATCTCATACGGTGAGGGAGATGGCAAAGGTAAACCCCTCCTGTATTCTACCAAAGAAAACCACAGGGCTCTGTGGGCGCCAGGAGTCGAAATCGACTTGATGGCACACTTTACCTTTTAGGCTGCTCCTGAGAACAGCCCCATTGTCTTTCGTTCCTCGGTCTCCATCACAGCTCTTAGAAAGCATGTTAAATTGTGGCTTTTTACCCAGGCTTTTATTTGATTGTCTCTTAAATTTTTAATCAGATTTGTTTTATATTTTTAGCTTAATATTTCAATTGTGTCTTTTTTACAATCTTGTTTCTAAATTTTGCTGTAAACCGCCTTGGGATTGTTTTAATGAAAGGTGATATAGAAATTTAACAACAACAACAACACACTTCCCAGAATACACAACAGAGACATCCCTCTCTTCTCCTCCATTTCCTCTTCTGCTCCTTTCCCCTCCTTCTCTTAAAATTCAGAGTGGAGAAAAAGGAAGCATGGCTACTTGTCCACCTGCTGGTTAGGGGCATGTACTGCCAATGTCACCAAGCCTGAGCCCCAACTGAGCAGCCAGGCTAGAGGGGAGCAGTGAGGGGCAGGATTAGGCAATCATCCTTGCCTCAGTCACTAAAATATCTTGGGTTGGCGGGGAGCGGGATGTGGCTAGGTACTTAAAAGATGGGCTCAGGCCCACAACCCTCCCCCCATACCCTCTAATAGAATCCAGTGCAAGTAATCCAGTTCTTGAAAACTTTAATCACCAATGCTTCTACCAATGTCAGGCAATACAGAGAAACAAGGCACTAAAGAACTCGTCTGGGGCATGTGCCCAGGTGGCCCGGCAGGTAGGGTTCTTGTCTCCTATAACACACTGAGCTTTGGAGCCTCTCAGAAGCATGTACACTTCTATTTCCAAGGGGCTCTGATGCCCAGTACACAATCAGAAGGAATCCCTCAGTCATCTCTTGCTTTGTGCCAGGGTTAGTGTTTCCCAGGCTAAAAGATACAACAACCTGATGAGCATTTTTGTGGACATGGATGAAGTCCGAGATCTAAAAATAGATCTGCACTGGCAGCTCTCCCATAATAAATCCAGTTACAGATCTCTTTAAAAAATCATTTATGTTGGACAAATGTAGCCCCCGATCTCTTTTTAACATAGCTGTGTTTTTGTTTTATTTTATCAGTATGTTTTTAATTGATGTTTTATTAGTGTTTTTATTTTGTTAACCGCCCCAGGATCTTCAGATGAAGGGTGGCATTAAGATATAATACAATACAATAAAATAACTAGCCCTTTAATGGTTGAGTTATAGATTATTGTGGGGGGAAACTGATTCCGGTTCTGTGGCCACTTTCATTCAACAATTTGAATAAATACAGAAATCATAGGAATGCTCATGGCTGTTAATCAAGATGAGCAAGACATTCATTCACCCACATACAGAAGAGTGTTTCTAGATGGAAGGATTTGTAGGCTTCAGTGTGTTTGAGATGTACACAGAAATTCTGCAGATTCATATGCTGCTTGCTTCTAGCCCAAACGATATATAATTGCCATCTAATTTAGGAATATTAGACCAAATCCACCTTTTTGAGAGGATAAAGCTCCAGCTGACAACATGACAAAAGGTTACAATGAACAATCTTTGCAGCCCTGTCATCCTTTATAGTTTTTGTCCTCTGTACCATTTGGAAATTCTCTAAAACCATCCTGAACTGTCAGAGAAAGAATACTGCACTAGATGGATCATTGGTATGGCCCACTCTTATTTTTTTGTCCAAACGTATAGGCTAGGGAACAGGGTCAACTGAACAGCACTCTGGGTAAAGAGTGCCTTCTTTGGTGCACACACACCTCCGATGGGTTAGTTTATCAGTATTACACCTCCAATGAACCACCTTAAGTGGCGCAGCAGGGAAATGCTTGACTAACAAGCAGAAGGTTGCCGGTTCAAATCCCCGCTGAAACACCTATATCGGGCAGGGCTCTGTGGGCGCCAAGAGTCAAAATAGACTTGATGGCACACTTTACCTTTATACCTCCAATGGGTTAGTTTATCAGTATTGCTACTCCCCGTCACACACACTGCCTAGCTCACTGTAGACAGTGGTCTCAACCAACAGCAAGGAGCAATGGCAGGAGAAGGGGCATGCCTTCATCTCCTGGGTGTGTGGCTTCCCAAGGCATCTGGTAGGCCACTGTGGGAATGGAAACAGGGTGCTGGACTAGATACGCCTTGGGCCTAATGCAACAAGACTCTTCTTATGTTCTGATGTACCAAGCTGAGCTTGACATCCTCTTCAGGTAGGCACCCTAAGTGACCACTCAGGCCACCCATCCCTAAGGCCAGCCCTGCTAGGAGAAGGTAGCTGATTTACTTCACTTCAAAAATATATGAAGAGAACAAGGTATATACTGCTTACATTTTAGGTCTATGTACTATAATTAATAGAATATATATAGTATGAAGAAGCAACTGGAGGCCTTGAGGCACTTATGCCTCTCAGACACCTTCTCCCAAGCAGAGATGCAGCTAAAGAGCTCTTTAGCCCCTTCTCCTGCAGTGTGAACAGCAAGAGAGTCTTTGGAAAGTCTCCCCCTGACTGTGTCCCTTAGCTGCTCATTCATATGCAGAAGCCAAGACAGAGGGAAATGGATGATAGTGAGCAGCTGAGCCAGTGTCTAATGAGCAACTCTGCCAAGGTCTCTTTTGTGTTCACACTGGAGGGCAAGGAGTTAAAGAGCCCTTTGCCTGTTTCAGGAAGTATTCAGCTGAGTCCTTAGGCAAAGCCATTGTTCTTTGCCTTTTCACCCTTGCTCAGTGGAAAATGTGACCTTTATTAGAATTTAAGTTGCCAACTAGAGATCTATAGCATTTTCATAAACTTGGCAGATGCCAAAATAAAGCTGATGACTCTGTCCCTCTTTTTCTACAGTTTTTGAAAATGCTGAATGTGATACTCTCAACAGGTGAAAAATCTAAGTCAGCCTTCAATTAACCTTGATCTTATCTATATGCTTGGAATTGTTACATTTTTAAAGCATTTATACTGTATTCCATTTGTGAACTTTAGCTTCCCCACCCCATCATATTTTTGAACACCTGTAAAACGATGAGGTTTAACCTTTTTTTTTTTTTTTAATGAAAATTGAGGTTCTATAAGCATCTGCAAATTGCCCAGGTAAATCACAGGGCTTCATGAAGTCTGTGCCCATGTCAACATTAGACATTTCTTAATTAATCTTCAGACCAGCAAAGAACTTAAGAGGTCAGTACAACCTCTTCTCCAAATGACACAGATGCCATCTAAATTATTTGAGAAGACAAAAGTGTGTTTACAGAGGCTGATATAGTACTGCACACCCTTAATGATGACTGATAACAAGGAATTTCAGATGACCAATGTTTGGATAATGAAGGTTTTACTGTAATCGTCTTACAGTGAGAGAAAATAAGGCACAGAGGTTAAATAGATTAAATGGCTTGCTCAAAGTTACACAGTCAGTGGCGGGGAAGGAATTAAAGTGGAAAATCTTGGCTCCCACAGGGCTGCAGCAGGCAAGTTAGTTCACTTCAACAGGGATGGCCTTAAAAGGAGACTCAGCAACACTTTATATTCAAGGACTCACTCACACCAGTACAAGCTGCAATCCACAACAACTAGAAATAGCAAGCAAACTCCAGTACATTGTTTTCTGCTGCTATGAAGGCTATAGCAGTTGCCTTCCCAGCAACTGCTATGGAAATGATTAATCAGCTGCCATCTCTATACGTTGCATAAATTCAAGGGCAACATTCTGGCTGTAGTTAGATCATAAGAAATGTCAATAGATGTTAAGCAACAGTCAGCGTTTTATCTGACGTGCACTTGCCAGAAACACAACAGCTACACATTGGCCTTGATTCACAGAAAGTAAATCTGGCTTGAGGCTGCAATCCTATGCACATTTACTTGGGAAAGTAGGCTCCATTTAATCCAAAGAGACTTACTTCTGAGGGAAAATGCACAAGTTTGTACTGTAAAATTTACTGAAATCAGTGGGACAAGTTTGTCACACAACTAAGGGTACAATCCTATGCTTGAACTGAATCCTCTGCTAACATCTTTGTTGACCTCCTCTGAATTCCTTTCAGTTTAAAAAGATGTAGACAAATTAGAATGGGTTCAGAGGAGAGTAACAAAGATTGTCAGAGGTCTGGGAAACAAACAAGGCCTGTGAGGAAAGGCTGAAAGAACTGGGTATGTTGTTTAGCCTGGAGACAAGTGTGCCATTCACACGTAACACAAACCCAGCATTGAAGGGGCCCGAGGTTCAAATTTTTGTATGTCCTAATGCATGCAACCACGGTTTGGACCCCAAAGTGACCCAAGGTTTCCCTCCCAGGACTCCAATTTAAACCTTCAGTTTGTAGTGGGTTTCGCTGCTCCTACCTGCAGTAAGACATGGCTGTATACTTCGCTGCTCCTTGTATTTTGCTGCTCCTACCTGCAGTAAGACATGGCTGTATACTTTCTCCTTCTTTATTCAATTTATATGCTGAACATATACTGAGAGAAGCTGGATTGGAAGAAGATAAGCATGTCTTTAAAGTTGGAGGAAGAAACATCAATAACCTGTGCTACGCTGATGACACCACTCTGATAGCTGAGAATGTGGATGATCTGCAAACTCTAGTAATGAAAGTCAAAGAGCACAGTGAAAAAATGGAACTATGACTAAATGTAAAGAAGACTAAACTAATGACAATGGGTACAGCAACCAGCCACAGAATTGACAATGAAGACATTGACGTTGTGGATAGCTTCTGCCTTTTAGGATCGACCATCAACAGTAACGGATCCAGCAGTCAAGAAATACACTGCAGACTAGCACTTGGTAGGGTTGCAATGAAGGCCTTGGAAAGGATATTTAGATGCTGTGATGTGTCTACACCTACAAATATTAGGATCATGCGGAATCTGTGGATGAGAAAGCTGGACTTTGAAAAAGCAAGATAGAAAAAGTATTGACGCTTTTGAACTTTGGTGCTGGAGAAGACTTTCGAGGATACCATGGACAGCCAGGAAAACAAACAAATGGATCATAGAACAAATCAATCCAGAATTTTCACTCAAGGCACAAATGACCAGGCTCAAACTATCATACTTTGGACACATTATGCGAAGATCCCTTGAGAAGTCCATAATGCTGGAAAAGGTTGAAGGCAAGAGAAGAAGAGGACCAACAGCAAGGTGGATGGACTCGATTACAACAGCAATGAATGCACCACTGAGAGACCTTAAAGGCCAAGTTGAAGACAGATCTATCTGTCTGGAGAGCATCTGGAGAGCATCTATCTATGTGGTTGCTAGGAGTTGAACACCGATTTGACGGCACTTGATCAATCAATCAATCACCTGCAGTTTGATAGTGCCAGCATTACGTCCAAAAGCTGCACTGCAGTCCCACTATGCTGCAACCATAGTTGAGGAAGGAAGCTCCTCCCTTGCCCTGGCTGTGGTTGGCTGCCAGAGTTGTTCTTCAATCCAGAAGAAAGCCCATGCAGCTACTTCAGCCTCCTCTTTGCAGTCTCCCTGACTGCGGGGTGGGGAGTGGATCTGCGAGTCCATTGGACCTGCGGTTCCACATAAGGAACATAGGAAGCTGCCATAGTACAGAGTCAGACCATTGGCCCTTCTAGCTCAGTATTGTCTACACAGAAGGGCAACAGCTTCTCCAAGGTTGCAGGCAGAAATCTCTCTTAGACCTATCTTGGAGATGCCAGGGAGGGAAACTTGGAACCTTCTGCTCTTCCCAGAACAGCTCCATCCCCTGAGGGGAATATTTTACAGTGCTCACACATCAAGTCTCCCATTCATATGCAACCAGGGCAGACCCTGCTTAGCTAAGGGGACAAGTCATGCTTGCTACCACAAGGTCAGCTCTCCTCCACATGTAAATGTGGCCAAAGACTCAGGGGATGAAATAGTATTCTTCAAATATCTGAATAGCTTCACACAGAAGAAGGCAAAGACTTGTTTCTCTGCTGCCTCAGAAAGCAGGCCTAGATCTAGTGGACTAAAGTTACAGAACAAGGAGCTTCTTATTCATTATAATTAACAATGGGACCAAAGTTATCTAGGGGATAGTGGGTTCAAGTAGAGGCTGGACAGCCATCTTTTCTGGGATGCTCTAGTGCTGGGTTTCATGCATCCAACAAGGGATTGGACTAGATGGCCTACAAGAACCTTCCAATCCAATTGTTCTACAAAAAAACCTTAGTTTGTGTGGTATAGGGTTTGGTGGAAGCTCCTTTCTGCTGGTGTATCTTTAGATATGGTTCCACTGGGACTGTGATGCCAGCACAACTGCACAGATATGCCTGCAGAACACTATGCCAACATAACAACAATGCTGGTGTAATTATACCAAAAGATTGCCCAACTCCTTAAGTTCAATTGAGCTCAATAAGTATTAACCCAATTTAATTTTGCTGGACTGGAGTCATGGTCTGTTTCAATAAATATTTCCCCTTCACCATTCTCAGAAATTTCTTCCTCAAGGATAAGGCTTTTAGGAAGGTGAATCAAATTCTCACCTTGAATTTGAAGACCAACAGAACAATCCTATGCATGCTTACTCAGTCCCACTGTGTTCAGTGGAGCTTACTCACAGGTAAAAGGACATAAGATTGCACCCTATAAAAATATTTAGGACTGAAAAGAGTTGAGTACATGATCATGAGGAGAAAGCATTTCGGGTTAGCAGCCCAATTACTTGTCTGTTTATAATTCAGCATTATACTAAACAAAAATCAGCACAGATGTAAAATTGTCCCAACTTAAGTTTCAGTGGTAACAAAATGGATTGGGTATTGCAAAACATATCTGGACACTGCACCACACTGACCCGCCCCCCCTTTTTTTTCCTTTTGCTACTTCACCATCTTGTTTCAAGATGGCAGCCACTAACAGTATAGGCAACACTCCTGTGTGACAGTCTGATACAAACTAAATTCAGAGCACATGGGAGGGGGTCCTAGAGAACTCCAATGTGGGGTGGTTGTTGTCGGTTTTTTGTTTTGTTTTGTTTTTTGCAGGGGGTGGGGGTGGGCAATTTACCATCTTTTTTCAAGATGCTAGCCACTAAAAGTATAGACCAGGGTTTCTTAACCTTGGGCCCCCAGAGGTTGTTGGACTACAACTCTCAGAATCCCCAGACGTGGCCTTTGTGGCTGAGGATTCTGGGAGTTGTAGTCCAACAACATCTGGGGGCCCAAGGTTAAGAAACCCTAGTATAGACAACAACACTCTTTTATAACCCATGTGCTAATAGACATAAACCAAATTCACAGCACATGGGAGGAGATCCTAAGAGTCACCATGAGAAAAGGAGCAGAAAGTAGACTCCATTTGTTCTATTTAGAACTACTTGTTTTAAGTGGTCAAAAGGCCTTATCTGGAAATAGGTTCTGCTCAACTCAGTGGCTCACATAATGCAAAAAATTACTTAAAGTAGTCCCATTGAAATTAGAAGGACACGTTAACAACAACAAATATTTATATACTGCTTTTCAGCAAAAGTTTTCAAAGTGGTTTACAGAGAGAGAGAGAGAGAGAGAGAGAGAGAAAGATGGCTCCCTGTCCCTGAAGGGCTCACAATCTAAAAAGAAACATGAAATAGACACCAGCAACAGTCACTGGAGGTACTGTGCTGGGGGTGGATAGGGCCACTTACTCTCCCCCTGCTAAATAAAGAGAATCACTACATTAAAAAGGTGCCTCTTTGCCCAGGTAGCAGGGGCTACAAGCATTGTCCTTTGGACTACAACAGTCTTGGCCAGTTTGGCTGAGGATGATGGGAGTTCTAGTCCAACATCATCTATGGACCCACAATTGGGAACCCCTGTCCTATACAATGGTTCCCAAATCAGATATAGATTTCAACTGAATCATTCACAAGTTAGGCTTGCCAGTTTTCTCCATTTCAACAGTATTCTCAGGGTGATCGAGAGAAAGCCAGGGGAGAACGAGATGGGTCTGTTCCTTAGAAGGCCCAAACTGCTGTGCAAAATAAACTTGCTGTGTCCATGTCCTCTGTGACCCAGTTCTGAAGAAATTTGCCCCAGCCCAAAGTGAGAAATAGGGGTTAGCTCTGTGCACTCCCCTCCCCCTTGGTGTATAAATAGGAAAGTGACACAGCTCAGACTGTATGTCAATAAGCCTAGCAAGGGCCATCTGCTCACAGCCGGAGGGGATTACACTATAAGGGGACAAAGGCTTTTAGGGGTTTCCTACCCCCACCCTTCTATCTCCAGCATTTTTTTTAAAAAACCCACCAGAAATGACTGGTGCCACCAACCACTGCAGTGGGAAACAAGCTCCTGTGTCTGTTTTTTTGTTTTTGTTTTAAATCCCTTTAATGACTCTGGATCATCTCTGTTTCTCGTGACAGGCTAGTTACATCTAAAGAATGTGCTGTGAGAGGCTCCTTAGTGCATGGCAAGAAAGCAGTAAAATAATGAAACAATGAGCGGCTCCCCTAGGACCCACTGACAGAGAAGGTGTGAGGGAGGGTCCCTCCTCTTCACTTCTTGAATTTCAATGGGACTACTGCCTGCTGCCCCTCTGCAGAATATACCTTTCCAGTCTTACCTCTATCCAAACAGCTAATTCAGTGGAAGGCAGATCACCTCTGCTTCAGGTGTGATTATCCAGTCATTCCTCCTCCTGACACAGCATGCAGGGCCTGCTGGAACTCTGAGTGACCTCTGGGCTTGCCTCCTTCCAGTCAGGAAGTGCGTAGCCAGACCACCACTATAGCTGCTTCAGGGGGCTACAGCTTAGTGGCAGATCACATGCATTTTATGCTGTAGGACCCAGGTTCACTTTCTGATATCTCCACCTAGGGCAGAGAAAGGCCCTAATTGGAAACCCTGGAGAGGGAAGGCAATCAGGAGAGGAGAACTGGCCCTGTGGTAGCAAGCACGAATTGTCCCCTTTGCTAAGCAGGACCCATCCTGGTTTGCATTTGAATGGGAGACATGTGTGAGAACTGTATGATATTCCCCTCGGGGGATAGGGCTGCTCTGGGAATCTAGAAGGTTCCAAGTTCCCTCCCTGGCATCTCCAAGATAGGGCTAAGAGAGACTCCTGCCTGCACCCTTGGAGAGGCTGCTGCCGGTCTTTGTAGACAATAGTGAGCTAGATGGACCAATGGTCTGACTCAGTATAAGGCAGCTTCCTATGTTCCTAATGTTCCAAGCTGTCCTGGCAGTGCTGAGCTAGATGAACCAATGGTTCAACTCAGTATAAAGCAGAGTCATATAGTAACTCATTCAGAAACACAGGGGCAGAGTGCCTCTGAGGGCAGGACATTCTTACACAGTTTCAAGGTAAATGTCACACTTTAAAGGTATTCCTTGTCAGTTGTCAAAAATAACAGTGAAGTGTGCCTCCACTTTTAATACGGTGGGGGGGGGAACACGCCTCAGTTATCAGCCATTTTGGAAACATTGCATTAGCTAAAGACACTTGGGATTACTGGCCTAGTCTAATCAATCCTCTGTGTCAACTGTTGCTTCCTCTCAAAGAAAGACGGCTGAGATCCAATCTGAAAGTGAATGGCATAGATGCTATCTAGCTAAGTCTTGTATCAACAACTATATTTGTCCCATGATATACAGGCACTGCATCTTTGTGCATTTAATCTTTTTTCCTCTATACTTTTATTTTTCTTTCTTTTCAGAACTGTACCAAAGAAACAAATTAATCAGCTCAGGAACAAGCAAATATGGCATTTCGCTTTTTGTATCATTACATCTCTCATTTAGAACACTTTAAAAATACAATTATAAAATTAAATAAAAATCATTTTCAGGGGTCCCCCCCTCAATAAAATCATTCTATCTTATATATAATCGTAAGGTTAAGGATTCACTGTGTCTTTTTTTTACAGGCAAGATGAACACTTAATAACATCCTCTTTTCCCTCCTTGTCAAAATTGTAGTGAGGATTTTAAAAAGAAATAAAGCAAAACTCTGTGTCCAATCCATTCAAATTCTGCACCAAAAAGATTGGACTGTATACATGATACAAGTGAAGGACATTTGCATAATTTTCTTATTTTGCTTTAATATATTTTGAAATTATTATTATTTTGCATAATTTATTCTGGTTTTGCTAGCATAGTTACTAGCTTCCCAGTACTAGCCTGAGTCTCCAGCAATCTGCAACTATTTCCCGGTCACTATTGAAAGCAATGCTATTTTAATTAATTATTATTATTATTACATTTATATCCCGCTCTTCCTCCAAGGAGCCCAGAGCGGTGTACTACATACTTGAATTTCTCTTTCACAACAGCCCTGTGAAGTAGGTTAGGCTGAGAGAGAAGTGACTGGCCCAGAGTCATCCAGCTAGTTTCATGGCTGAATGGGGATTTGAACTCAGGTCTCCCTGGTCCTAGTCCAGCACTCTAACCACTACACCACGCTAGCTCTCTGGTTAATGGTTTGATATGGTGAAAAATATTGAAAACAATATCAAGAGAGAAAAAATCTCTAGGACTAGCTTCAGTCAGCAACTCTAGCCTGATTCAGACATTATGCAGATGTCTGTATACTCATGCATGTGTTTGTGTGAATGATTGTACCTGTGTTCATTTTAAAAGTTAACCTAGATACAGGCCATTCAAGTACATGGTACAGAAAGGATGTCTACTTGTGTACAGGCATTCATCATAACATATGAATGACTATACCTGTGTACACTATATACTTGTTGTACAAGTGTGGAGCATAATGTGGGAATTGGCCTTCTATTTGTGAGCCATAAAGTAAAGTAAAATGTGCCGTCAAGTCGATTTCAAGTCATCAAGTCTATGATACTGCTGCTAACTTGGCAAAGAGGCACCTTTTAACGTGGTGATTCTCTATTTATCAGGGGGAGAGTAACTAGCCCTATCCACCCCCAGCACAGTCCATCCAGTGACTGTTGCTGGTGTCTATTTTATGGGGGGAGGGGTTTAGGTTGTGACCCCTTTGGGGACAGGGATCCATCTTATTTATTTGTTATTTCTCTGTGTAAACCGCCCTGAGCTGTTTTTGGAAGGGCAGTGTAGAAATCGAATGAATGATTTCAACTCCTGGCGCCCACAGAGCCCTGTGGTTTTCTTTTGGTAGAATACAGGAGGGGTTTACCATTGTCTCCTCCTGTGCAGTATGAGATGGTGCTTTTCAGCATCTTCCTTTATCGCTTCTGCCTGATATAGTAACAGTGGGGATTTGAACCAGCAACCTTCTGCTTCTTAGTCAAGCATTTCCCATCTGAACCATAGTAAGGGCCAAATTGCTATGCTGGATATTAAAGTCTGGGCCTCAGCCAGGGGTGTAGCTGTAATTGAGTGGATGGGTTCAACGAACATGGGCGCCCCAGCTCCTTGGGGCCCCCCAGTTCTAGCCTTCCTTATTTCCTTCATTATCTCTCTCCCTCCAAGGGGTCCCCAGGGAGAGGAGCAAACATGGGGCCCCTCTCCCCTAGTTTCGCCCCTGGCCCCAGCCACTGGAAATATTATTCAACCAGCTGTCTGGCTTTCAGGAAGCATTGCCCACACATATTCAAACATATATCTGCAGCCATGAGGGCTAGAAATTTTTTACCCCAATTAATCTATGTGCCCCTTTCCTCTCTATGTTATTCTTAAAGCACTGAGAGCAATGTTGGGGGTGTGTTTTACAGGAGTGACAGAAGGATTCCCCTAAATCTGAGCCGTTACTCAGAAAGAAAGCTAAAGAAAGCTTCTAGTTTATATACAAATCAAAAGGATTTATTTGTATATCCTCCTACAAATCAGAAAATAAAGAATATTTTAACTGCCCCGTAAGCCAATGTGGTGTAGCAATTAGGTTGATGGATGAGGACTGGGAGACCCAGGTTGAAGCCCTCGTTCAGTAATGAAGCCCTCACTCAGTCAAATCACTGGGTGATCTCGGCCATTCTATATTTTTCTGCCTAGCCTACCTCAAAGGATTGTTGTGAGGATAAAATGGGGGGAAACAATCTTGGGATACTGTACATGGAGTCATCTGCTTCTGTGAGTCGTGCTCTCTCTCTCTCTCTCTCTCTCTCTCTGACCAACTTTACAGGCTGTTGTGAGGGAAAAGATGGGTTTTTAAATGTTAGAAGCTTTTGACACATAGAGCATTGTGGGATAAGTGGGATAATCTTTTGTTTTAAATTGTGAAGCACCCAGGGACTTTTTTGTATGGGTTGGTATATAAATATACTAAATATTTTTTATTATTTTTTATTATTATTATTTCTTGTTTACACAGTCAGACAGGTGTTATTGACTGGTTTGTTTTATCCAGACATCGAGTCCTTCCCAAGGACCTGGGATGGCTGAATTTTATCATCAATACTGTTGGTTATTATAGATATCATCGCAAAATATAGGCTGTTCCCAGTAAAGCTGCTTTTTGTAATTGGCTGGTGGTGATTTCTGTGGCCCCTATGGTGTTGAGGTGCTCTTCAAGGTGTTTTGGAATTGCACCTAGGGTGCCAATTACCACTGGGATTATTTTGGTCTTTTTCTGCCACAGCCTTTCCATTTCAATTTGTAGATCTTTGTATTTGGTGATTTTTTCTATTTCTTTTTTCTTTTATTCTGCTATCCCCTGGTATTGCTATGTCGATTATTTTAACTTGTTTTTCTTTCTTCTCGACCACAGTTATACCTGTTGTATTGTGTGGCAGATGTTTGTCTGTTTGTAGTCGGAAGTCCCATAATATTTTTGCATCTTCATTTTCTTCAACTTTTTCGATTTTATGGTCCCACCAATTTTTGGCTACAGGTAGCTTGTATTTTTTGCAGATGTTCCAGTGTATCATCCCTGCTACCTTGTCATGCCTTTGTTTGTAGTCAGTCTGTGCGATCTTTTTACAACAGCTGATTAGGTGGTCCACGGTTTCATCTGCTTCTTTACAAAGAAGGCACTTGCTGTTTGTTGTGGATTTTTCGACTTTGGCTCTTATTGCATTTGTTCTTAGTGCCTGTTCTTGTGCAGCCAGTATTAAACCCTCTATTTCTTTCTTCAAGTTGCCATTATTAAGTCATTGCCAGGTCTTGGTGATGTCTGATTTTCCAGTTGTATTGTATAAATATTGACCATGCAGTGGCTTATTTTTCCATTTTTCTGCTCGGTTCTTGACTTGTTCTTTCTTGTAGGCCTGCTTTGTTTCATTGGTGTTGAATAGTTTCTCATTATTGACCATTTTAAGTGCATCTTCTTCACTGTCCTTGATATATTCTTCAAGGCCTCTTTTCTCCTCTTCTACTGTTTCATGGGCTTGCAGCATTCCTCTTCTACCTGAGCTGCGAGGGAGGTATAGCCTATCTACATTACTGTGGGGATGCAGAGCATGATTGATGGTCATTATTTTCCTGGTCTTACAATCTAGCGTCTCTAGCTCTGCCTGGTTCCAGTCTATTATTCCTGCAGTGTATCTGAAAACAGGTATAGCCCAGGTGTTTATGGCGTGTATGGTGTTCCCGCCATTGAGTTTGGACTTGAGGATTTTTCTAACTCTCCTGATGTATTCACTTCCAATTTTTCTTTTAACTTCAGTGTATGCAATGTTATCAGCCTGGAGAATGCCCAAGTATTTGTAATGTTCTTTCTCTTCCAGGTTCTTGATGTTGCTTCCATTGGGCAGTTCTATTCCTTCTGTTTTTCTTATTTTTCCTCTGTTCATTATTAATTATATTATTATTATTATTATTCCACGCTCCCCTGTGGAGCACTGCTTGTCTGGGCATGCAGCAGGCATGCCAAAAACCCAGGGCTTGGTCATCTGGGGCATCTGGGGGGGGCGGGGGAGATGAGTTAAAAGCAGCCTTTCCCCCATGCCCTCTGACTGCTCTAGGTGATCACCTCAATGTGTCCCACTCCCACCACAGCCAGGTAACCTGGAAAGCCAACTAAGCACTCTGCATGCCCTCCAGCAGTCTGAACATAAAGCTTTCTAAAGGTAAACTTCAGACAGAGAGTATGTTGATGCTTTGTTTCACAGAGAGGAAAGAAATTGAAATTTGCTACCATTAGTCAGCCACAGTAAACAAAATGGGACACAGACAGGGAGATATTTGTAAACTACTACTCTGCAAAACAACCTGACTAATTCTTAAGCAAGCTGCAAATTTATACAGAGACTGGACCAAAAGAATCTCAGCCTCTTCAGTTCAGGTCAGGTTTCTAGTTACACTGTTGAAGTAGAAGGACAGAGAAAATTTAAAGTGAGCTGTGAGGTAGGGAGTTCTCTTGTATCCAAAATTAGGGCGGGGGAGGGGCAGGGAGCTACTCCCTCTCCCCGCCCTGCACTCCCATGCCACCCTCACCCCTCATTTTGCATTTTACTCATAGGGAGAGTCTCTCTCTCTTGTCCCTTCGATTTTCATACTTGGCTGGCTGACCAGTCAGCCTCAGAGTAAAACTATTCAAACTTCAGGGGGCAGAGAGGAAGGAAGAGAGTACACACACAAGGATGCTTGGAAGTCAGTGGGCCGCCTGCTTACAATAAAAGTATTCTGGCAGCTCCTGAAGCAAGAAAGCAAAGCAATGATTGGCTGAGATGTATCTTGGTTTCAGCAATGTATTTCTTAAATACTAAATACCTGAGCAAATGTATTTTAGATACAAAATACAAAAGTGTTGAAAATATGTATTTTAAATACTTGTATTTTGGATACTGCCCATCTCCGCTGGTGTGTGATGGGGAAGGGGTGGATGTGGACACTGATACTGCTCCACAGACACGCCACAGACACTGTGGAGCATGAGAGTTCAGCTATTAACATAGTCACAAGGCCAGTTGCCAGTGCCACACACTGAAGGCTCCTCTGCCTTTCCCCCCTTTGGTGAGAGACAGGGGGAGCACAAAAGAATTACAGGGAAGTAGACAGAACAAACTACTAAGGCAGGGCTGCACAACTTTGGCTCTCCAGCTATTGAAAGAATACAACTCCCATCATATCCAAGCACAGTAGCCAATAGTGAGGGATGATGGGACTTGTAGTCCAATAACTGCTAAAGGACCAAAGTTGTATAATCCCGTACTCAGGCATCTTTTAATTCATCCATGGTTTCCAGCTGCAAAAAACTATCCTTCCTTCTTTTATCACTACAAAATCCACTCTGGAAAGTAGATATTACTGTATTGTTTTCTGTGTGCAAAGTAACTGGTTTCATGAATGTTAGATGGTTGTAATATTAATTTGAAGGATCCAAGGGAATCCCTGAGACGTTTTGGTTGAGCAATGGGGAACTAAACTGGAAATAAAATGAGCTGTCTTTCCTGCTCCCTACTAAGAATACATTGTTATCTTTGTCTTGTGAATCACCATCTCTCCAAAATAATCCTGTTAGGTAAGACCAGATTTTTTTTTTTTTTTTAAGAGATCTGAAACAAAGGCCAATGATGCACAAGGATGCTACAGTGCAGGCAGAAATGAGAGGGTGACTTATTTTTGTAATTAAGAGGGACAGAGCTTCTAGACTGGAAAGCTATAGTTACAATACTAGCAAAATAACAATTTAGAAAAATTAAGATGTGGCTTCCCTGCCGCCAACACACATACAAAAACTCTTTTCAATACTTCTGAACACTCAAGACAAGGCAAGGAAAAGCTTCTAAAACAAACCTAAGAATATCTCTTCAGTCATCATCACAGTATATGTAGCCAATGTGTGCTTATGATGCTGGAGAATTGCTGTCTTCATCAGCTCCCACTAAAATAGGACAGCTATGGAAAAAATGACTTCATTCCTCACTTTGGTATCTATATTTGATATATTTAGTGTCTATATTTGCATATGGAGATCTAACATGGCACAATTAATAATGGATTCTGCAACCTTCATCCAAAAATTTAAATAGAACAAAGGCTGAAACCCCTGACTAACTTCTCTTTGTGCAAGCAGCAACATTTCTGCCTCTCTTACAAAGGGACAAAATTATTGGCAGTATCTGAATATGACATTCACACCCTTGCAGCTTACAAATGGACTGGAGTTCATCTGTAGAACACTTGATGTGTTTGGATTTATCACACTTCTAGTCCTGTGGATCAGAAGAAATTCTGAGTAGTTTCCTAGAACCCATGGCTGATCATACTGATTGTATTTGGCACACAAAGAAAAGCTTGAAATTGGGTTTGTGATTCTGTTTAACTTTGACACACAAATCAATCAATGACCAGGTGTTTTAGCTTTAACACCAGATCTCTGGCCTTTTTTGTCATCCATAAATCCTGTTTAATTATGTCTTGTAAAAAAATAGATCAGGTGAACTTCCAAACTGACTGTGATACAGTTCTTCAGCATGTACACTATCATTACATATATAATGTAAATGCTTCTTTTGCAAACTAGCCAAAGCTGGAATCGTCCACCCATGGCCAAAAATGGGAAAATGTTAGCAAGCTGACTGAATGCCTGAGAATGATCTTGTGCACGTTGTGTTGGTTAGACTTGGGAAGGCTCCATCAGCTATTGTTATTGCTACTGTAGTTATGAGAGATGCACAATAGCAAAAGTTGGAAAGCAAAGTCTTTCATGAGTTATTAAACAGGAATGAATACCTTGATGCAGGAACTGCAGCCTTACTGACTGCATAGTACACTACACTATAGAGTAATATAGAATAATAGAATTTAGGCAATGTGCTTAATCTGCATAATTTAGGCAGGTTGCTGGATTTAGTTTGCAGAATGCTGGTACATTTCATTCAAAAGCTATAAGTACAGTATCCAAGTCTGACGTACATCCACAACATAGAGATAAATCTGCATTCAGATTCAGATAAAATGCCTGGAGGACTTTTCAAGAAGGGCTATGTATGCTGCTATGGCTTCACTCCAAAACCCAGTCAATTGGGGTAACATAAAAGTTTCAGATGATCTGGGTCATTAGAGCATAAGAAGAGCCCTGCTGATGAATCAGACCAGAAATCTTTCCAGTTTTCCGCAGTAGCCAACCATATGTTTATGGGAAGCCCACAAGCAGGACATATAGGCAAATAATAGCCCTCACCCACTATTGCTTCCCAGCAACTGGTATTCAGAGGCCTACTGATGTGGTACAGTAGTTAGAGTGTTGAACTAGGACTGGGGAGACCTGAGTTAAAATCTCCATTCAGCCATAAACTCAGTGGGTGACTCTGGGCTAGTCATCTTTCAGCCTAATCTAGTTCACAGGGCTGTTTTGAGGATAAGCATAACCCTATATACTGCTCTGGGCTATACACATACACGGCCTCTGAACACAGAAAGACATGTAATGATTAGCAGCCTAGGAGAGACTTGTTCTCCTTGATTCCTGCCCTGAATGACCATTTCTTTCCTTCTCTTAACTGCAGTTGCACATTTGGCCATTCCATTTTAATAGCCCCGGCAAGGTTCTGTTTCCCAGCTGCACACATGCTTAAATGGTACATTTTAAAATACAACCTGCTGAAAGAGCCTGAAATCCAAACGCCCTGCAAAGCTATATCAATAAGGTTGATGATTAAAGTGGAGCAAAGGACATCAATCCCCAGCCCTTATTTGCTATGACTCCCCGACCTTCTTGCTCAGCAGCATAAAGATAAAAATATGACATCGCCACACGCAGGCCTTTGCCGTCAAAATTATCGAAGGAATGCGCCGATCTTCAGCGCTCCGGTACAGGACAGCCTTTTCCACACGGGTCAAAGCAGGACAACTTCAATATGCGTGGGTGGGGGCGAGGGGAAGGATTGGAAAGGGCCGGCCTTGGTGACGTCTCAATGTCATATGCAAATAGTACCAACGTCACCACAGGCGTCTAACCCCAGGCAGCCAATGGGAACAGAGCTCAACCTTTAAGCTAATCCGTTGGTGAAGAAACAAACAACAAAGAGGCAGAGGCAAAGACAAGGGAATATTAAGGAGAGAAATCACAGTGAAAAACTCACTAACTGGGAGGTGGTTTTTCTCCCCCCGCGCCGCTCCTACAGGTCCTAAAACGGAATGTTTATTTGCCACTTTGAGAAGCCTGCTCTTTGTCTAGTGAAAGAGAGAGAGAGAGAGAGCGAGCCAGAGAGAGACACTATGCTTCACTCATCGGACGAAATGGGTTCTGGTAGATGAAAGCGGCTGTCATAAGCAATGTGTTAGCCTTTAAGATGCCGCAGAGCTCTTGGTGGTTTTTACCGACCGTGCAGTTGGCACGCAAATACATTTCTATAGCAGGATGAATTTGGAAGGTCAAGCACTTTTGCCTGCAAAAATAGGTTTTCTCCCAAGATTCTTTCCTCGCCGCACCCTGACCCACCAGGAAATGCAGATTTTATATTTAGAACCCGAGAGGCGGACCAAAAGGCGTCCGTGCATCCCTCTCCACCCAAGTAAGAAATCCTAACCCTATTGAAAGGGAACGGGGGGAGGCGGAGAATTCAGCAACGCCAAGGAAATGAGGGGAGGAGCGGGGAGAGACAACCAGCAATGCCAAGCAACACAAATCAAGTCCGCATCTTGCGATCTGAGTCCTTTCTACATCTCTACGTCGCGATAGCTGGCAGGACTGCAGCAGTGGGTAACGGCTCTTCGTAACTAACCACCGTCTCGCTCTCAAGGAAACCGCTGAACGAAAAGCAGCGGCCGGTGGCAGGAAGCAACAGCCATCTCCCCCCACTACCCTGATCTGCAGTTAATTATGATGAACATTTTCCATTCTCCTGTTATGACCTCAGTGAGCCACGCTCCACACAAACAAGGGGATGGCTTGCCTCTTCCTTCCTTCCTCTCCTCGCTCCCTCTTCTCTTGCCGTGCATTTATTAATAGCTTTTTAGTAGCCAGAGAAAGTCAAGACAAAAGGCTCCTTTTGCATTTGTAGCTAAGAAAAGGAGTCAGTTACAAACCAGCCCAGATCCCAAATGCATGATTTCTGGAGCTCTCCTCCAGTCTTTTGTTTAAGACGGAGGCCCTTGCAAAATGCAATAATATGATGGTGATGACTGATTGTGTAATTATTTACGTTTTGTATAAATAAGAGGATCCGGGTTTGAACTGGAATATTTTACTCTCAAGAACTTACACTTTGGTTATCTCTTTTTTAAAAACAACAACAACATTAATTTGCAAGTCAAAGCAGGGAGTGATTCTTGATGGGTTAAACAGGGCCCCCGCCAGAACGGGAATGCTCCTGCGTCTCTCTCTCATTAGAGGCCAAGCCTGCTTGTTTCTAAACTAAAAACAAAGCTAAGATCTTCCCTCCTGGTGTTTAGATGTTCTTCAATCCCAAGATAATGTATTCGCTATTTCCCTGCCAACCAGAGGATGAAATCGTAACGCGTCCATAACAACATACTGGGAAACATAAAGCAATGCTCTGTGCCGCACAGAGACTGCCAGATACAAAGAGGAATTAAAATGACACACCAGAAGGGAAATCGATATCAAAGCGGAATGCCACATGCCATAAAAATAACATCCATGCAGAAGGATGGGCGCTTAGAACGTCAATAACAAAAATGATCTCACGGAGTGTTCATTTTCACAAAGAGATAGGTCTCAAGTTTGAAAATAAACCAGCCACATTGCAGTAGGGAAGAAAACAGCACTTACCTTGCCTCTAATGTCGTCAAATGTTTTGTAAACAACTCCACACAAACACACACACACACACAAACCCACAAGATTTTTTTTAAGCACCAGCTTTAGGCAGAGTCTGTGAGGTAGTTTTAATTGAAATCAACCAAGATCAATAATAGAAATGATTTTTGTTAAAAGACACCCAAAAAAGGATGCAAGAGGTGGAGGAGGTGGTAGTAGTGGTGGTCGTGATGATGATGATGATGTGGATGGTGTCTCAGATCTTCTCAGAAGATATGCACCATTGCAAACTGCATGCAGCTGCTCTCCCGTCCAGACGCCCTCCTTCCCCTAGCTGTAGGCTAAGTATTATTATTTTTCTGTTATTGCTGAATCCCCAGTTGATCTCGGCTCAGAAATTAGAACGTTCAAACAGCTGATTGTGACGTCACAAAGGGGCCCGCCCGCCGCCGGAGCGGCAGCTGCTCTCAGTAGCCAATGAACAGTAGACAACGGCTGAAAGGCGGGGCTTTGGGGCAAGCGGTGGGGGGAGTTTTGAGCGCTCCACGTGAGTGCTGGGACCCGTGCAAGGGAGAGACGGGTAGGGCTTTGGGACACGGTGGCAGAGGTAGGTATCAGCACTGGGGACAATGGGGCCGATGGGCCTGGGGGTTTCCTCGGGAAATTGGAGTTCGAGGAGGACTCCAAAGCAGGGGACACACGCTCCTTCCTTCGATCCTTAGGACCAGATGGGAGGGAGCAAGATTTTCCTTTTCCTTCACCCGCTCAAGTCTGGGGGAGGGGGAGGACAAAGGGAAGGAGCAAGAAGCCTCCCCACCCCGGTAGCTCGCCGCTCCCCACCCCATTGCTGAACCCCTGTGGCAACTTGAAGGAAGCAAAACAAACACACACCACCTGTGACTGGATTCACTTATACCAAGAAAAAACACAAAAGAACCTAAATGTATGTATCTAATGTACAAAAATATATTATTTAGAATAACAATAAAAATAATGAGCTTTATTTGTTAGCCACCTCATAACAATTTGTATAGGTGTTAAATTACCACACCTATAACCTACTCCTAATATGTTATGTTACATACTCCTAAATTGTTAATTCTAGAGAGCTACTTCACAGAGCATAAAAATTTTACTTTTGATACAAGGATCATTGGTGGCTTACTTGATCTGGTGGGCATAGTGTATCACCAACACAGCCTGTATTTTGAAGCAAGGCCACTCAAGGTGGTCTCATATTGGCTGAAACACATCTGGCAGTTCATCAAGACAGCAGTCATTTTAGTGTTTGGACTTCTTCAACTCTGGAATTTACAACAGGAATGCACCACTGGATTCTTTATGGAATTGACTGATGCCAGGATATTGGATTATGTCCTAGGGATGGAGTAGCTATTGGTGGAACTGTGGAGTATATATTTCCTTTTCTTACTTTGTGGTGAGAGTAGTTTTCTTTTTGAATAAAACTAGTATCACGAATACTTAGCCACAGCACAGTATCCCTTCAGTGGCTGTTGTTGGTATCTACCTTATGTATGTATGTATGTATGTATGTATTTTATTACACTTATATCCTGCTCTTCCTCCAAGGAGCCCAGAGGTTGGTACATGGTTGTTTATCCTTACAACAACTATGTGAGGTAGGTTAGGCTGAGAGATATGTGACTGGCCCAGAGTCACCCAGTGAGTTTTATGGCTGAATGGGGATTTGAACCCAGGTCTTCCCAGTCCTAATCCAATACTCTAACCACTACACCCCCTTTGGGAACTGGGGACCATCTTATTTATTTTTTAATGTAAACCGCTTTGAGAACTTTGGTTAAATAGTGGTATATACATATTTGTAGTAGTTTCTTATACAGTTTATTATAATATATGTTATAATATAATATATGTTATAATATATAATATTTTATACATAGGAACATAGGAAGGTGCCATATACTGAGTCAGACCATTGGTCTATCTAGCTCAGTATTGTCTTCACAGACTGGCAGCAGCTTCTCCAAGGCAGGAATCTCTCAGCCTTATCTTGGAGAAGCCAGGGAGGGAACTTGAAACCTTCTGCTCTTCCCAGAGCAGCTCCATCCCCTGAGGGGAATCTCTTACAGTGCTCACACTTCTAGTCTCCCTTTCATATTCAACCAGGGTGGACCCTGCTTAGCTAAGTGGACAAGTCATGCTTGCTACCACAAGACCAGCTCTCCTCTTCAGTGGTTATTACATTAGATATGCATTTGGGTTTTGTCTTGGAACTTGAAGGAAGGCACCATTCACATTCTCAGGGTGCTTTTTTAGTATCACACTATCATTATGATGATTAACAAGATTCAATCAGTATTAAAGAGTACTTCCCCTTGGATTCATTTCAGTTTAAGTTCAGGATGGGAGCATATGTGTGAAGCATACTGCTATTTCTCTTTCAGAAATCTAACATGGGACAAAGTTCGCCTCCCTCTGAAATGCACTTTACCCCTTCTGTGCTCCCCAGTCTTATTTTACTGGGGCCACCACTGCTCAAGCCTTGCAATCTGAATGGAGTGGAGTAAAATATTTCTTCTTCTGTTTATGCTAAAGTTATGTGTTAAGGTATTGGCTGTCACAGAAGCTTGGTGGGGTAAAACAACCAAAACAAATTAGTAACACCCTTTGGTGGGCAGAAACAAATAGTGAGCCCTGAGTGAATCTCGTAGGTCTCTTATAAGGCAGAGAACAAAAGACAAATGTAGTCCTTATAGTAGCAAAGCTGAAGATGTATAAATAACTGTGTGATGAAAGGTGCTGATATATTTTAACCTTTACAATAAGGGGCATATGAAGACACCTTAAATTAAGTTGGACCACTAGTCCATCTAGCTTAGTATTGTCTACACTGGCAGTGGCTCTTTAAGGTCTTAGACAGGGGTCTTTCCCACCCCTGCCTGGCAACCCTGGGTAGGGAAAGCATATGTGCACTGCCACTGAGCTATAGCCCTTCCCCAAGGCATTTTGCAACCCTAACTGAATTTCAGGGGTGGCACAGTGGGGAAATGCTTGAATAACAAGCAGAAGGTTGCCGGTTTAAATCCCTGCTGGTACTATATCGAGCAGCAACAATATAGGAAGTTGGTGAAAGGCCATCATCTCATATTGTGCAGGAGGAGGCAATCGTAAACCTCTCCTGTATGCTACCAAAGACAACCACAGGGCTCTGTGGGCGCCAGGAGTCGAAATCGACTCAATGGCACACTTTAATGTAATGTGGCATGGTGTCAGTAAGACTGAACTATGAACCAGGAAGGTCCCCAGTTCAAATCTTGCTCCTGTGATTAAATCTCTAGGTGAACTTACACAAGCCACACAACCTCTAAACCGCAGTCTCCCACCTCCCAGTATGAGGATACTAATACAGACCTACTTTACAAGATTTTTATATGGATTACTGAGGGTGTGATCAATGTACACAAATGAGTGGTGAGCCCATAAGCACACTTGCTGCATTTTCTTCATTCACAATTCATTTCTTAAGGGCTGAACTGAAGAGAAACCAGGGCTTCCTGTTTGCAGCAGAAGCTTGCTGTGATTGGCTGGCTCCCTGTGATGTCATGAGGCTACTCCCCACCCACCCCAAACACACACACATTTCTAGAGTAGTTTTTCAACTTTTAAAAAAACAATAAATTAACAGTCATTTGAATGAACATACATAGTACGCTTAAGTTATTTAAAAGGTGGGCCGCCTACCTTTTAGCCTACCACAGAGAGAAGATAAGCATTCAGTGATCTGGTTAGTGCATCTGACATGGACGTTTGAAATGCAGGAGAAAGCTGGGTGCACCCTTCTGGGGAAATATACACTACAGCTCCTGTTTTATGTTATGTCTGCATGTACCCTGAGAAGGTGGCTGACAACCTAACCAAACCTGTGCACATGCAACCAGAAAAGGCACTTTGTGGGTGTTAAAGGGCGGACGGCATTTCTGGGAAAGTATGTCCCTGAGGGCTGCATAATGGTTTAGTCAGAGTGTGTGTGTGAGAGAGAGAGTGTGTGTTTGTGGTGGGGGGGAGGGGGCGGGGACTTAAGCAATCATTAGGCCTCCCTCACTGTCACAGGAGCCACCTAATGCTGCAGCCGGGGTATAGCAAGGTTGGAATGGGCCCAGAGACAAGATTTTAAGATCCCCCCCCCCCCGCCCGAAGCTCAGCTCATGAAGTAAAGAACTCTTAATGAGGCTGAATAGCGATAACAGAAAGCACTGAATAGTGGTAAGCAAAAAGTAAAATTGTGTGTGTGTGTGTATGTACACACACACACACACACACACCTATGTGCCAAAACAGAACATCATCCTACATTATTTTTAAAAAGGTTTTGTAAGTTGTGGATGATGCAAGTCATTTAATGGTACTAGAGAAAGACTTGCTGTTCTGGTAGCTCCAGGTCTTAACACTCACATCAGTTTCAGAGGATGAATACAACTGAAGGAAGCCCGGGTGGGTGCGCGGCTGGGGGAGTCAGTCATATGACTTACCTCTGGGAGGGCCCCCCAAGGGAGTGGGCCCCCAGACAACTGTCTCCCTTTGCCCTATTATAGTTACGCTCCTGAGCAGGGGGATGACTTTACTAGCAAGCCAGAGGTTGCCGGTTCAAATCCCTGCTGGTATGTTTCCCAGACTATGGGAAACACCTATACTGGGCAGCAGCAATATAGGAAGGTGCTGAAAGGCATCATCTCATACCGTGCAGGAGATGGCGATGATAAACCCCTCCTGTATTCTACCAAAGACAACCACAGGGCTCTGTGGGTGCCAGGAGTCATCTGGATGGCACACTTTATCTATACCCTGTCACAATGATTTTGAGCCTCTAAGAAGGTGGGTGTGCTGTAGAATCCTACAGCAATACTTGTTAGAAAGGGAAGCCAAAGCCCAGGTAGATGTTATTATATTTACATTTATATCCCGCTTTTCCTCCAAGGAGCCCAGAGCGGTGTACTACATACTTGAGTTTCTCCTCACAACAACCCTGTGAAGTAGGTTAGGCTGAGAGAGAAGTGACTGGCCCAGAGTCACCCAGCTAGTATCATGGCTGAATGGGGATTTGAACTCGGGTCTCCCCGGTCCTAGTCTAGCACTCTAGCCACTACACCACGCTGGCTCTCTACTGTTGCAAGGTTAATTCCACCTTAGGCTACCACTCTTTCAAACAAGAGGGGAAAGAGATTAGGTAAGCTAAGCAGTGTGAGAGATCCCCTACATACTTGGAATATAATAGTTTCTGTAATTGATAGGTTACTGATCTCCAACCACTGTGTTGAAGGCATGCACATTATCTTGTGTCTCCCAGATTGCTATAATAAATGAGGTTTCACCGTATCCAAAAGGAAGAAGTAAGCTAAGGCAAATGATCCTCTCCAGTGAAAGTGGCCTTCCTAACACAAAGCCAGGGAAAGCGGTTTCAACTTAAAACAACAGGAGCCAGAAAGTGGCAGAAGTCATCAAATGCGCTTTGGCTTGCCTGCTAGCTAAAAATAAAAAGGGGGAAAGGAGTAAATTCCTCCACTAACTGAGCAAGGAGGCATCTTTTTAAGTGGTGATTCTCTTTATTGAGCAGGGGGAAAGCAACTGGCCCTATCCATCCCATCCTTAGCACAGTATCCTTCCAGTGGCTGTTGCTGGTGTCTATCTTATGTTTCTTCTTTAGATTGTGAGCCCTTTGGCACAGGAGGCCATTTTAGCCACTTTATTTATTTATTTATTTATTTAAAACTGCTTTGGGAAATGTTTCTTGAAAAGCAGTATATAAATATTTGTCATATTTGTATGCATAAATTGAAGGAGGAGAGCTGGTCTTGTAGTAGCAAGCATGACTTGTTCCCTTCGCTAAGCAGGGTCCACCTTGGATGCATATGAATGGGAGACTTGATGTGTGAGCACTGTAAGATATTCCCCTTAGGGGACTGAGCCACTCTGGGAAGAGCATCTAGGTTCCAAGTTCCCTCCCTGACATCTCCAAGATAGGACAACAAGATTTTTTTTAGAACAACAAGATTGTTTTATTGAACCAACAAACTACCAAAGTGCACAGTACGTTACCAAAGCACAATTATATACAAAGTGGTTGTTTGTACATCATATATACACAAAGATTTACACAAAATGATTTGGTATCCAACAGGGTTATGAAGTATATGCAGGCAGTACTGTAACTTGGTGGTGGTGGTGGGATTTCAAGGCACATCAGGTAATCGGGGTGGGGGGGGGGGGGCGCGTTACGTCCAACGTCCATTTCCACAATTTATCCCATTGCTGTTTAGAAGAGATACACTTGTCTTTCTGCACATAACCATACAGACTTTCCCAGAATAAATTTACTGTCTTATCCACATGGACCTCTTGGTCACGTCTCCCTGTTCCTATGTAGGAGCATTGCATAAATGGCATACAGGTTTACTAACCTAATTACAAGAAGTGGAATGTTCCAGTTCCCTAGTATGAGGGCACCCGTTCTGTCCCGTTTCCTTGAGGGCTTCTTTCTGGGACCCAGAAAAGAGGTTCTATCGCTCAAACCCGAGGTTAGTTCTTCCCAAGTCTGTTTTTCCAAATCAGGCCACTCTAACAGCTTGCTTACTCCCTGCCACACTCTTTTGGCTACCACACACTCTTTTAAGAAATGGGAGTGGGTTTCCCTGAATGTCTTCAGGGAAGACATTCACTAACCCTCGCTAGTTTTCTGTTTGCAGGTGATTTTGGGACACTCTTGCTGGTCCTCTGGGAGCCATGGCTTAGCCATGTTAAGCGGCAGTACTTGGTGGTATAAACGCCACTTCATTTCCCATAAACGAAAAGGGACCTTTTTCTCCTTAAAAAGAGCGATATGGTGATCGGATTGCAACAAGTACTATGAAATGTGGTGTTTGTAGCGTTTACATTCTAAATCGGGTTTTAAAAAGGCCACTTCTAGAATCTCTCCATAAATTGTTTTCCATACGGCTGAGAGAGATTCCTGCCTGCAACCTTGGAGAAGCCGCTGCCAGTCTGTGTAGACAATACTGAGCTAGATAGACCAATGGTCTGACTCAATATGTGGCAGCTTCCTATGTTCCTATGAAGACTGCTTGTCACAAAGGCAAGATTGAGGGTGGGAAGGTGCATCATGGAGCTTTCCAACACAACTGTGTGGCTAAGAATTAATAATCAATATGGTTTGAATAGTTTCTAATAACTCAGTGTTATTCTAATGGTTTTGAATATCCATCTTTATTGATGAATAACGTGAATGGAGGCATTCATGGTAGTCAGAGTCCAGGTATCCCCGCCCCCCGCAACACACACATGGAGGCTCCTGAACACATTCTACTTCCAACGATCCTTCAACCCTCATCAGTATCATTTGGCTGTGTGTGTTTTTGTGTGTGTGTGTGTGTGTGTGTGAGCTTCAGCAGAGAAGAGGGGTGGGGAAGATGCTCCAGGGATACTGCCGATGCTATCCAAAGTGTTTTTCTAAATTCTGAAGTACTATCCTGAGTTCTTTAGATTATGGTAGTCTTTAGACTATATGTTGTATGGTTGCATATATTCTCAACAATGGATTATCTTGGGGTGCATGTTATCAGTGGTTGAAATGGAGCATTTCCTCCTGTTTGATCCCAGATCCCTCTTATGTTGAGATGGAATGTGAAGTAGAAATGGTTGGTCTACAAAAACATGTATATTAGCAAGCTCATTAAAATAATTGCCTTAACCAAGGCATAAATAGGTTTGATTTGGTATTTATCTGTGTCCCATCATTAAAATCTTAATACATGAGTTCATGGATACCCATGTGGAAAAATTAAATTAGGTTGCCTATGCTTATGTAGTTATATTATATTAAATAATACTTCTTGGCTCCTTCATTATACAGTTTAATTGCATAATCATGATTTAAAAATAAGCTCAGCATTGCAACACCCTTCTAATGTGTAAAGGCATTTCTTGTCCTTTCTCTCTCTTTTTGTTATGGCAAATCAATGGGTGTAGTCAAAATGTTCACTATTTATCAGCCTATTTGATTTTTCAGGTGCCACAATAAGCATTTCAGGTTCCACAGTTTAGGTTCCACAATTCAGGTGCTACAATAAGCATTTCAGCTGCTCCTGTTTATTGGTGCTATCTATTTACTGCATTTTTCTCTCACACTTCCTCTAAGGGGTTCAGAGAGCATACAAGATTCTCTCCCTCCTTTTATCCTAACAACAACCTTGTAAAGTAGGTTAGGCTGAAAGATAGTGATTGGCTCAAGCAGAAGTTCCCAAAGCAGTTTACATAGAAATAAATAAAATGACTCCTGTCCCCAAAGGGCTCACAATCTAAAAAGGTAACTCACTTCTAAGTTGTTTACTACAACTGGTACTACTGTGGTGTTTATGGAGGACCGCCTTGGTTCATGTGGGAAATTGGCCATACTTTAAGCAGTGTAAGAGCAGTGTAAGAAATCTTCATCAACAGAATTCAAAGGACTGGAGTGCAAGCAGCAGTACTGAGTCATGGGAGCTGCTGGAGAACCTCATTATCCATGCTAGGGAGTGGAGGCTGTCAGATCCTGGTGCCTGAAACTGTGGATAATGAAAGTTTTTGGTAAGAGTATGAGGAAAATGTTATTAAAATCCTGAAAATTCCATAATGGCTAGGGATAGGTGAATCCCGTCAGTTCTGCCCTAGACACAACATGGTAGCTTCAGATTAGTTCTGGACAACCACCTCTGCCCCCATCACTAGGCCTGGGCTGAGGTTTGGTCCAATAATGCAAGTTGATCAGGGGCGGCCTTTCCATGAGGCAGAGTGAGGTGGTCACCTCAGGTGCAGGTGCAGGGAGGGGTGCAGGGGGCAGCAAATGCCAGGCCCATACCATCATGTGTGCCAACACCCATCCTTGCCCTGCTGAAGCATGCTGTTCATTGAGGTGGAGTATCCTATTGTCATTTACCTCAGGCAGCAAAATGTCTTGGACTGCTGCCACAAGGTTGATGATTTCCTTAATATATGTGTGTTGCCTGGTATGCCAGGGTTGAATACCACGGGGAGAATCTCACCATGAGTTCAGCGTGCATCTATAGACAAACACTGGGTCAGTTGGGATGCTACTTTTCTGGCCTGTGAGATTAAAGGGTGTGGGTGCTGAGAATATGCCCTTCTGCTGACATTCTGACACCCTCCTAAAGTGTTCCTTTATTGTGTGGGGAAGCTGTTTGCCAGGCAGCTCTTCATGCAACTCATATTTGGGTCATATGGGGAGTGGCTGTTTGGACAACACGCTGCTAGGGTGCTGGGATGTCTGTGAAAGATTATGATTATGATTATTATCTATATATTTAATTCTCCTGGGTGTGCCTTTCGAACGTGCGTCCCAGCAGCCCAGCTGATTGGCTGGGCTGCGGGGCGCCTGATTGGGTAAGGCGCACCCAGGAGAACCAGCGGGCCAGGCTGTGGGGGGAGAAGCGGCGGCCGCCGGGCGTGTGGGCCAAGGAGAAGCCGCCGCCGCCGGGCGGGCATGCGGGCCAAGGAGAAGCTGCCGCCGCTGGGTGGGCGGGCCGGCCGCGGAGAAGCCGCCGCTGGGCGGGCGGGGTGGGCTGGATCCGAGGAGAAGCGGGCGGCGGTGGGCCCAGCCGGAGCTGCGGGGAAGCAGGCGGCGGTGGGCCCGGCCGGAGCTGCGGGCGGCGGTGGGCCCGGCCGGAGCCACGGGCCTCGGCCGGCAGCCTGGGCAAGAGGGTGGGGGAGTGGAGGCCAGCCTCAGAGGCCAGCAAAGAGCGGCAACGGCAATGGCAGGGGGGGAGAGGTAGCCGGCCCCAAAGAGCGCACAGATGCTCTGTGCGGGGTTGGCTTGTTACATTTATATCCCGTTCTTCCTCCAAGGAGCTCAGAGCGGTGTACTACATACTTGAATTTCTCCTCACAACAACCCTGTGAAGTAGGTTAGGCTGAGAGAGAAGTGACTGGCCCAGAGTCACCCAGCTAGTATCATGGCTGAATGGGGATTTGAACTCGGGTCTCCCTGGTCCTAGTCCAGCACTCTAACCACTACACCACGCTGGCTCTAAGATGTCATGATCTTTCTGCCCAGAGATGAAAGTTTGGCATGGTGTACAAATTGGACAAATAAATAGTCAGTGGTTGTCACTATTTTTCAAGCAGGGGCTGCTTTGACAAAAAGCGCTCCATGTGAGAGCCATTTCTGACTGTGCTGACCTCTGCACAGTCCTGCTCTTTTCTCAGTGCTGGGAAGGCCTTTAAGAGAAATGGAGCCCTCAAGAGCTCTAGGAGGAAAGCGCTGGGAAGGAGTGCACTTCCCAGCACTCTGTGTATGCTTTTCAGGATAGTGCAGGGGCTCAAGAGGCCTCCACTTGCCTTAAAGGAGCCCCAGCTCTGGGCAAAGTGCAGCACTGCAGAGTGAGAACAGTCATCTCCTCCACATGATGCCCGGAAGACTGTGCAGAGTATTCAGCTTTGGCTGAAGCTTCACAAAGGCCCAAAGAACAATTAGTCAGAGAGGGATGATCGGGGCTTCCTTTGGCCCTTGGGCCTTACAGTGAAGAACACTGTTACCACAGGAAACTCTGCCGTGAAGGGCATGCTCCCCTTCCAATTGCATGGGCTGCCTGTAAATGTATCATCTGAACTGGCTCACTGTAAGTGCAAGGAGAGGGGCTCCAGAGCACATCAACATGAGAATGGGGCTTCCGAGTGCACTCCTGGGGATGCACCTCCACTTTCTATAACCCCTGAACAGGGCTTAAGTTGTGACTCAACCACGTCAGCCTTGATCCAGCTGTGATCACATATGGTGGCCAGAGCTTCATCTGCATAACCCTTTCACAAAAATATGTAGTTGTATTAATCGGTTAGTAGGTTGGGGGAGCATGGGGGATGAAATCCAGCTCTAGGCTGCCTCTCCCAAACAACTGCCATAGCTGTTTTTTTGTGAGGACCACTTGTCTGCAGCTCCAGTAGTGGGAATGGAGGTGGAACTACACAGCCAGTGCTTATGTGCCCCCAGCTCTGTCCAGTGAGGGATACATTTGCACAAGCCTGCTTCTATGCCTGGAGAGCCAGTCTTGTGGTAGCAAGCATGACTTGTTCCCCTAGCTAAGCAGGATCTGCCCTGGTTGCATCTGAATGGGAAACTAGAAGTGTGAGCACTGTAAGATATTCCCCCTCAGGGGATGGAGCCGCTCTGGGAAGAGCAGAAGGTTCCAAGTTCCCTCTCTGGCTTCTCCAAGATAGGGCTGAGAGAGATTCCTGCCTGCAACCTTGGAGAAGCTGCTGCCAGTCTGTGTAGACAATACTGAGCTAGATAGGCCAATGGTCTGACTCGGTATACAGCAGCTTCCTATGTTCCTATCATGAGGTGTGTGCAGGACCTTTGGCTAAGGAACTCCTCATTCCACATGTTTGGGGTATTGCAGTAGCAATCAGCTATCAGGTGGTTCATATCTGCCCTTGCAGCTCATGAGGAGCTAATCATAGAAAGGCTGATATCATGTGCAGTGGTACAGAGCCACTGTGCACCGCATCGAGGCTGCTGTGGACTTGTAAGGCAGCCCCGGTGCTGCAGAGCATGGGCTGTTGAGCAAGCAGTGCTACTGTAGTTTCTCCTATTGTTGCGAGTGGGAGAAACTGTGGCCACACTGCTTGGGCAACCGCCATCTCTCAGCATTGGGGTTGGCTTACAAGTCTGCCGCAGCCTCATTACAGTGCGCAATGGTTCCATACCACTGCGCATCATGTCAGCCACTCTCTTCTAAAGCTTGATATAAATATAGGCTTTGTTTTTTTGAGCCAGATGAGTGTGTTCTTATTGCAGACAAGGTTTCATACAGAGATGATTGCATGTAGAAGACATTAGGTCTTTATTGAATCATGTGGCTATACATGCATGCACACACAAACAACTCTTAAATTGCACATAACATCAGGGGGAAATAAGAAACATTAACTGAACAACACTCTTCTTGTTGACCAAAGATTACACCATATTATGAGTCAGTAGTTCTGCCCTTTAAAATATTCTTTAGCCTACATGTGATGGCCTCTTGAATCACTTGACGGGAAGCATCCAGGCAGCCTGGGTGTGGTGGTCATTTAAAAGCAGACCCTAAATGGGTATCAATCAAGAAATTAGCTTTATTACATTCATTTTCCTCATGGCTTTTTCTCCTTTCAAAGTTACTTCTGGGCAAAGCTGGTTTAAAGAGACTTCTAATTTACTGACATGCAGTTGCTTTTGTTGTTACCATTTATTATTTTAGTACCTGGGGATCTCGGTAGAGAATTGAGATGGGCTAGAAACTGTCCTAATAAATAATTAAATTTAGGAGATTAAACCCTGATGTGATCTGATTTACAGCACACATAGCAAAATAGCCCTTTAAGGTCATTACAGCTCTACTGACAACTTGTCATGTAGAAAATTAATCCACACGGGTCTTCAGCCCTCCTAAAACATTACATTCTTTGAACTGGCTCTCCCTTCTTTATGTTTCTTTGAAATTTTCAGACAAAAATCAATATTGTATTTTTTTCTTTTTTTGAGTCCTAGTTCTATTTGCTTATTACTACAGGGACCATCTGTTGGAGACAGTTTTTAGCAAGATAGTCTTGGACCTGGCTGAAAATATCTGGATGCTACTACAGTACAAATATTCAAATATTAATTAAAACAGAGACATAGGAGTAATGCAGATACCTTTAGTGCCTTCATGGAAGCCAAGAATCCTATTGTTCTTTCCCCAGACTTCTCATAGATCAGCAAATTTTCTTAGCCAAGGTGGCAAATTCCGTAGTCTCCTGTTCCATGTGATCCATTGCCAATATCTGCTTTTAAGTTCTCCCCACATATTTCTCCATGACCTCCATCTCCATGGCCAGGTCATGGTTTTCAAGCTCTGATGATTTGGAAAGTTTGTTCTCCTGACTCTGTTTAGGTATGGTTTAGAATTTCCATGTCTGTGTCTTCTGTCTTGTATTCTAAACTTCTCCCCTACTTTCCTGAGGACATCTTTCTTGGGTGCCTGTAAAGGTGTCAGCACCTCCAGTGTCTTTCAGCAGAGATAATTGTGCTCAGCTGAATGGGAGCATTTACCTATTGCTATGCTTGGAATTGGCTGCCTAATACTTGCATGGTCATGTGAAAGAGGCTCACTGGGAGTAGATCCTGCCTCTTGGGCAGATATTGCCCTGTTAACTGGGGAAAGAGGCACCTTTTTAACATGGTGACGCTCTTTATTTAGCAGGGGGAGAGTAACTGGTCCTATCCATCCCCCAGCACAGTACCTCCAGTGACTGTTGCTGGTATCTATCATATGTTTCTTTTACATTATGAGCCCTTAGGGGACAGGGATCCATCTTGTTTGTTTCATTTGTTATTTCTCTATGTAAGCCGCTTTGGAAATGTTTGTTGAAAAGTGGTATATAAATATTTGTTGTTGTGGATGAAATAGTTTGACCCTTGCTTATTCTTCTCCTGAGGCTTGCTGGATTTGGGCATGGTTGGACATCAGTAGAACCATGTGTCATGATGATCTGGCTTGATTTATGAGTTAAAAATGTAATATATAAGGTTTGGGGATCTCTACAGACTACAGTTATATTTGGTAAAACAGACATGTCAGTTTTGGGAAATGAACTGATAATCTTGGACGAGAGCAACATTGCCTACGTGCTGAAATCTAGAACCTCTGGAGAAGTCATTAACACTTTGGAGCACAGTGTTACCTGCCATTGTGGAAAGTGGATTCTCTCTTCTCTTAAGAAAGAGAGCTGGTCTTGCAGTAGTGAGTATGAATTGTCACCTTTGCTAAGAAGGGTCTGCCCTGATTGCATTTGGAAGGGTGACCACATGTGAGCACTGTCTGCTGTAAGATATTCCCCTTGGGCTATAGCTCAGTGGTAGGTAGGGCTGGGAAAGATTCGTGCCTGAAACCTTGGAGAGCTGCTGCCAGCCATTGTGCAGAATACTGAGCTAGATGGACCAATGGTCTGACTCAGTATAAGGCAGCTTCCACAGCCATCCCAGAATGAACTGGGGCCACTGTCAAATGTTTTTCATAGGGGCTGCCAGTTCAGTGACACAATCCATAAAGACATCTGATGTAGCTTTCAAGACGTTTCTGACTCAGTTGGCAATAACTTACAGTAGCTTGAGTAACAACTTTGTTTTGTGCCTGCTGCTGCTTGGCTCTCAGACAACAGGAAGCATGCAGACATGGAGATTTGCCTGTTCCTTTGACCTGGAGCAGTTCTAGGGTGTGATCATTCATGCTGCACAATCTTGTGTCTTCTGTGTTATGTTCATAAACATTTTTTTAAAACCCCAAAATAGCATGCTTTGCAAAGAAGGGTCATGGATCTTTTAAGCACCATGTTATTAACCTGAACATCCCCCCCCCCATTTTTGTATTCTACACATCATTACTCATTTATTAGCATTAAGCATAAGACATAGACCATCAAAATAACACAAATACCAAAATAACAAAGCAAAACAGTAGGCACACAACAGTTTGAATCTAGGTTTAATGTGGATTAGCAATATTGAAATGATTGTGTGAACCCATACCAAGGTGGTTTATGGCCCAAGATTCGCACCTTGGCATGGATTCACACAACCATACTAACTAGCTGAGCCGGTCACAGAGCATTTGTGCCTGCGGCCAGCCCACCCACCCACTGCCGCCGCCTCCCTATGCTGACCCGCATGCTGCCTTTTTCTTGTGTCAGCCCGCCACTTCTTTCTGGTAAGCTGGGCACTGGCTTTTTCTCCCCACTTTCTGGTGGGCAGGCGGGCTTCTTCTCCCTCCTTTTGCCTCCACCCCACCCCCCACCCCACCCCGCATTTCTGGCCAACCGGGCACTGGCTTCTTCTCCCATGGGTATGCCTTAGAGAAATATATAGATGTTGGTAATCCACAATAAACCTAGATTCAAACTATTAAGGCTGTTCTCACAAACAGCCTAACCCAGGCTAGGGCAGGCCAACCTGAGTTAGGCTGCTAGTGTGGAGTGTCAGGATCACTTCTGATCCCGGCACTCACGCCCAGCCTAACCCTGATTTTTGTTCAGCTCTTAGCAAAGGTTAAGGGTCCGAATGCACCCTTAACCCCGGCACCAGGATTTTGTTGATGCTCATAAGAACAGCTCTGCTGGATCAGGCCCAAGGCTTATCTAGTCCAGCATCCTGTTTCACACAGTGGTCCACCAGATGCCTCTAGGGAGTCCACAGGCAAGAGGTGAGGGCATGCCCTCACTTTTGCTCCCCTGCAACTGGTATTCAGAGGCATTGTGCCTCTGAGGCTGGAGGTGGCCCACAGACTGGTAGCCATTGATACACCTTTCCTTCATGCATTTGTCTAAGCCCCTTTTGAAGTCTTCCAAGCTGGTAGCCATCACCATATCCCATGGCAAAGAATTCCATAGATTAATTATGCACTGTGTGAAAAAACACTTCCTCTTGTCAGTCCTAAATTTCCTGACCTTCAGTTTCATGGGATGGCTCCTGATTATAGTGTTGTGAGAGAGGGAGAAAAATTTATCTCTGTCCACCCTCTCCACTACATGCATAATTCTATTCACCTCTATCATGTCTCTCCTCTTTTTCAAAGTAAAGAGCCCCAGATGCTGTAGCCTTGCCTCATAGGGAAGGTGCTCCAGGCCCCTGATCATCTTGGTTGCCCTCTTCTGCACCTTTTCCAGTTCTACAATATCCTCATTAAGATACGGTGAACAAACTATACGTAATACTCCAGATATGTATCAATTTACACTTGCTAGCACTGAACCACATTTGCCATTTTGTGGCAGGAGCCTACTTCTTCAGTTTGGAGATATCTTTTTGCAGCTCCTCACAATCTGTTGTGGATTTCACTACCCTAAATAATTTAGTGTAATCTGCAAATTTGGCCACTTCATTGCTTACCCCAACTTCTAGATTGTTTAAGAACAAGCTGAAGAGCACTAGTCCCAATACAGATCCCTGGGGGCTCCTACTTCCTTCCATTGTGAAAACTGTCCATTTATTCCTACCCCCTTTTTCCTGTCCTTCAACCAGTTACTAGTCCACATGAACCTGTCCCCTTATCCCATGACTGCTAAGTTTACTCAAGAGCCTTTGGTGGGGAACTTTGTCAAAAGCTTTTTGGAAGTCCAAGTATACTATGTCAACCAGATCACCTTTATCCACATGCCTGTTGACACTCTCAAAGAACTCCAAAAGATTGGTGAGACAAGACTTGCCCTTGCAGAAGCCATGCTGGTTCTCCTTCAGGCCTTTTCTTCTCTATGTTTAACAATTTTGTTTTTAAGTGTGTTTTTCATCAATTTTTCATCAATTTACCTGACACCATATTAAGCTAACCAGCCTGTAATTTCCTGGATCCCCCCTGGTTCCCTTTTTGAAAATCGGAGTTATATTGGCTACTTTCAGTCCTCAGGTAAAGAGCCAAATTGTAGGGACAAGTTATGTATTTTTGCTAGGAGATCAGCAAATTCACATTTGTGTTCCTTCAGAACTCTTGGGTGGATGCCATCTGGCCCTGGCGATATGCTAATTTTTAGTTTTTCAAGACAGTTTAGAACATCTTCCCTTGTCACTTCAAATTGGCCCTATTCTTCAGCCTTAAACGTGAGAAGCTCAATCCTGGAGAGGGTATATGGTCAGTATTCTCCGCCATGAAGACAGATGCAAAGAACTCATTCAGCTTCTTTGAAATCTCCTTATTTTCCTTAATATTCCCTTTCACACCCTTATCATCTAAGGGTCCAGCAGCCTTGCTGGCAAGTTTTCTGCTTCTGATATATTTAAAGAAGTTTTTGTTATCCCCCTTGACACTTCTAGCTATATGCTACTCAAACTCTCTCTTTTAGCATTCTTTATTGTTTCCTTGCATTTCTTTTGCCAGAGTTTATTTTCTGTCCTATTGTCTTCATTTGGGTAGGACTTCCATTTTCTGAAGAAAGTCTTCACCGACTCTAAAAGTAAAGTGTGCTGTCGAGTTGGTGTCAACTCCTGGTGACCACAGAGCCCTGTGTTTGTCTTTGGTAAAATACAGAAGGGGTTTATCGTCACCTCCTGCAGTATGAGATGATGCCTTTCAGCATCTTCCTCTATCGCTGCCACCCGATATAGGTGTTTCCCATAGTCTTGGAAACATACCAGCGGGGATTAAAATCTGCAACCTCTGGCTAGCTAGTCAAGTCATTTCCTCTCTGTGCCATTAGCTTTTCTACTTGCTAGAAAAGTGGTCATGCTGCCGTCCTCCTGAATTTGGTGGTACCTTTCCTCCTCCTTGGTATACATTCCAACTGAGCTTCTAGAATTGTGGTTTTAAATAAGTTTCATGCTTTCTGGAGTGATTTGACCCTCCTGACTTTCCCTTTCAGATTCTTTTTAACCAGTCCCCTCATATTTGAGAAGTTTCCTCTTCTGAAATCCGACGCATCTGTGTTGGACTTTGACAATTCTCCTCTTGCATATATGCTGAATTGGATCACACTATGGTACCTGTTCCCCAATGGTTCTGCAACTCTGACATCTCGCACCAGGTCCTCAGCACCACTCAGGATAAGTCCCAGGCTTTCATGTCTCTGACTGGTTCCACAACTAACTGTTCTAAGGCACAGTTATTAAGCATGTCTAGAAATTTGGCCTGTCTTTCATTACCTGAATGTGAATTTCCCAGTCTATGCGTGGGTAGTTGAAGTCACCAATTATTACAGCTCTGTCCAGGGGCGTAGCAAGGTTGCAGTGGGCCCAGAGAGATTTTAAAATGGGGCCCCCCTCACTGAAGTAACACACACACACACACACACACACACACACCCTATGTGCCACAATAGAACATCATACTAAATTATTTTTAAAGGTTTTGTAAATTGTGGATAATGCAAGTCATGTAATGGCACTAGAGAAAGACATGCTGTTCTGGTAGCTCCAGGTCTTAACACTCACATCAGTTTCGGAGGATGAATACAACTGAAGGAAGCCTGGGCTGGAGGAGTCAGTCATGTGACTTGCCTCGCCCCCCCCCAAGGCAGTGGACCCCCAGACAACTGTCTCCCCTTGCCCTATTATAGTTACGCCCCTGGCTCTGGCTCTCTTTGATGCTTCTCTTATTTCTTCTCCAGGTCACTCTCAGAGTTTTGATCTGGAGGGCAATAGCATGTCCCTAGTAATACATTTCATTTTAGTCCTCGTATTGTTACCCATAGTGATTCTGTGGAGGACTCCGTCCATCTAGGTTGGAATCTATCCGTTTCTTTAATATACAGTGCTACTCCTCTCCTCCTTGTCCCTTCTGTAGAGTTTATATCCAGGAATAACAGTGTCCCACTGATTTTCACCGTTCCACCAGGTTTCTGTTATGCCCATTATATCTATGTTTTCATTAGTAACCAAGCACTCCAGCTCACCCATCTTGGCTCAGAGGCTTCTGGCATTGGTATACAGACTCTTATAACCTGCGTCTCCTACCTGGTGTTGGCATGTGCTATCTCCCTTAGATATGATCCCTTAGATCATTTGACCTTTTTGGCCAGCTGTCATGTGTTTCCTCCTGATTCCACTCTGTCCCCTTCTGGTTTATCCAAAATGTTTGCACCCTCACACCTCAGGGGATTTTGCTTGCCGAACCAGATACCTATCAGCAAACTGCCTCCAAACCCCAGCATTATTGTTTGCTGCTCTGTGAGCTTTTTTATTTTAAGTGCCAGCAGTCTGGTTCCCTCTTTGTTCAAGTGGAGCCCATCCCTTTTGTACAAGCTTTTCTTGCCCCAAAATGTATCCCATTGCCTAAAAAATCTAAACCCTTCTTCTTGGCTTGCAGCCCAAGCAGACATAGTGATATCACTGGTGATTGTCTGGAGGGAAGGTAACCTGGATCACTCCCCACCACACACTGCCCTCCCCATTATTGTCTATTCACACAAGCCAATGTGAATAGCCTTTTTGTGTGAACAGGCCTACTGAAGAACAACATATGAAGTCCCCCCAGATATGAGGGGATTATCATCCTTGGAGGCCTTCAGGAGAGCCTTAAAGACCCATTTTTTTAGCCTGGCTTAATGATATTTAGCTTTAATTGCAATTTTAATCTGCTTTTAATTGGTTTCTTATTTTGTTATGTAGTTCTGGTTTTAGTGTAAACCGCCCTGAGCAACTTTAGGAAGAGCAGTATATAAATTAAATTAAATTATAAATAAATAGATATGCAATTGGGAAATCTGGATATGTTGCTACTCCTTTTTTTTTCTTTTTCTTTTTTTAAACAATATGGCTATTGCTACGCAATAAATTATACACTTAGGTTTCCTTTCCTTTTTAAAACAAAGAAAGAAAAATATTGATTACTGGATGTACTTACTTGCACTTTGTGGCTATAAATAATTAAGACAAGCAGAACATATACAATTAGATAAGCAGGGCCTTCGTTGGTCTTTATGTATCTGGATCAGAAAACTGAAAAAAAGAGGGGAAGAAATTGAATACAACCACTGTTATCTTTGACCAAAGAATATGACATTTTTCAAAAAGCGATACATGTTATGAACAGATTGATTTGTACACAGTTCATGATTATCAATATTTTCCCAACAAATATTTCTTCTTGGGGAAAGATGATATTCCTGGCCCCCCTCGCCTCTCAGATGAGTCAATTAATTTATTTCAACAGTTAATACTGTTTTAAGCATGTTATATGCTGCCTTGGGTATCTTGGCAAAAAGGCAGGCTAGAGAATAAATAATAATAATTGCACAGAGACATCTCAGCTGGCCCCAGGCTTCAGGGACCTTTGGCAAAATGCCCCTGAGGGAGTCACTCTCCCACCACCAGATCAAGGCTATGGGCACAGAGGTGGGGATCTGCAGGGGGTCCATCTAAAGGCACAGCCAGTGATGCCAACTCCTGGTGCTGGCCCTGAACTTTTGTTGGTCTTCTTTGAAATGAACTGGTGCTCTTATAGCCCAGACCTGTGCATAGCATACTCTGAAGTAATTTCCATAGGATATGGATATGTTCCATGGGAATTGCTTCCTCTTAAGTAGGCTTTGGGTTGCAGCTGCTTAATGTAGTTTTCCTTTGTGCAATAAATCAAATTTTGCTGGCAACTAGAGCAGAATCACATGGAGACTGACCTCATTCTCAGCTGAAGGGATGGGGCCACTAGAGCACACCTGAGTCATATGAACATGGGGAAGCCTGCTCCAAATTTCCAGTGCCAGGACATTTGGAAATATTGTTATTACTTCTAATTGTATCCTGTTCTTCCACCAAGGAGCTCAGGGTGACCACACATGGTGGTTTATTTTATTTTATGTTATCCCCACTGCAATTCTGTGAAGTAAGTTAGACTGAAAGATGGTGATGGCAGGACAGTGGTACAAAATCACCTAGTGAGCTTCAGGGCTGAGTGGGGATTTGAACCCATGTGTGCCCAGTCAAATCTCTCTAACCACCACATCATGCTGGCTGCTGTAGTTCCTTATGCAGTGTAGCTTCATGGCAGGAAGCGATGTAGCCTTGTCCAAATCCAGAGGAGTTTTCCTTTTTAGATCTTGTAGCTTCAGATAAAAGCTTGTGTGCATGTGTGCAGTGGGTCATCAAAGTATCAGAAATTAGACATTCCCTGGGTGAGCATCCCTTAACCCAGGGATTGAAGCTTCTGTATCCAACCTAGTCTTCCTACCAGCAATGTAGACAGGGGCGGTCCAGCTAGAACCTAAAGATAATGTGACACCCCCTCTCCCCATTTCTGAGTGGGTGCTTAGCATTTTCAGGTCAAGTTGCTCAGTCGTGCTGAGTCATGTAGCTGAGTGGTGGCGGTAGGCGAGAACTCTCCGGCTATGACACCGACAGGCAGTGGTGGCAGCAGTCTTGCTAGCTCCAGTTGGGTGGAGGGAAGAAAAGGGATGGCTCCAGGGGAGGAGGAGGGGGAAGTGAACAGTGTGGCCCAGTGGGGCAAGGAAGGGTGGCAGTGAATGACAGGTTGGCACCCATGGTGGCAGGGACCTGGCACTTGCTGCCCTCCCCACAAACTTGTGCCTGACCACTTCACCTGCCTCATGTAAAGGCTGCTCCTGGCTGTAGATTTATACTTCTGTGGACATATTGGCCTCAAGAGATCCCACCTCACATTGGTCTGGGGGCGTGCATGCTTTCACCTTGGTCTGGTGGCGTGACACTGTTGCCGCCCCCCTTTGTGTCTTTCAGCTACCTGGCCCAGGCTGGGGAAAAGGCATTATATTATTACAGTCAGTAAGGTAAAGGTAAAGTGTGCCATCGAGTCGGTGTCGACTCCTGGCGACCACAGAGCCATGTGGTTTTCTCTGGTAGAATACAGGGAGGGTTTACCATTACCATTACCAAAGGCTATGATGCCTTTCAGCATCTTCCTATATTGCTGCTGCCTGATATAGGTGTTTCCCATAGTCTGGGAGACATATTAGCGGGGATTCGAACTGTCAGCCTCTGGCTTGCTAATCAAATCATTTCCCCGCTGCGTCATTTATTGCCTCCTAAATTGTCAATCTTTTTCTGCCTGTTGCTTAATGTTCTTGTCGTGGACTCACCCCACTTCTGTGAAGTGTTTTGTTTATCTTTCCTGCACGGAGTGGCAATTTAGACATTGCAGGCTACTGAAACCAAAGGCAGGGACTCTGACAGTGATGGCGGTTTATTTAATTATTTAACCCCCTGCCAATTATTTGAAGAAGGGTGGGAAGCTCAAGCTACAGAATCATATCTGCGTAAACAACAAAAATACAGAATAAAGAGGTTATTCAAGAAGCCCAAGCTTCTTTTGGGTCTAAAATGTTCCCCTTAAGGATTTGGCTGGAAGCAGAGGCAAGTCCATCCTCTTTCTCTCTCAAGTGACTGGGTATTCATGGGGATTTATATGGCATGAGCGAAGCAGAAGGAATATAGGTTGGTTGTATCCAGGGTTGTTGCAGGCATTCAAGTCGGAGTGCTTGCAAAAACGAATGCCATAGTTCAAATATTCATGAACAGGATCAAAGCAAATGCAGTCCTGATCAGAACCTGCTGTGAGCAAGGTTGGGCTTGCGCCAATCCTTTAAACCATCTCCATCACCTCATCTTTCCCCTGCCCCATGTCCTCACAGAAAGGTGCCATCTCAGTGGATATGATGCCACATCAATGGATATGAGAAAACATTGTTTTGTCATTAGGGATGCTTGGAGTTGTAGCCCCTGCTAACGGGGCAAAGAAGCACCTTTTTAAAGTGGTGAGCCTTTTTATTTAGCTGGGGGAGAGCAACTGGCCCTAGCCATCCCCATCACAGTAGCCTTCCAGTGACTGTTTTTGGTGTCAATCTTATGCTTCTTTTTAGACTGTGAGCCCTTTGGGGACAGGGATCCATCTTATTTATTTATGCTCTTTCTATGTAAACTACTTTGGAAACTTTTGTTGAAAAGCAGTATATAAGAGAGCCAGCATGGTGTAGTGGTTAGAGTGCTGGACTAGGACCGGGGAGACCCGAGTTCAAATCCCCATTCAGCCATGATACTTGCTGGTTGTCTCTGGGCCAGTCACTTCTCTCTCAGCCTAACCTACTTCACAAGTTTGTTGTGAGGAGAAACTTACGTATGTAGTTCACCGCTCTGGGCTCCTTGGAGGAAGAGCAGGATAGAAATGTAATAAATAAAATAAATATTTGTTGTTGTAGTAGTCATGGTAGTAGTAGTTATCAACGTTGTAGTAGTCTCACTCCAGTTCCCATGGGAAAAGGTGCTCTGCCAGAGCCTGGGTTGCCTCTGCCCTCCGCCTGCTCCAAGGTAAGATTCTGGGGGAGCTTGGGGCAAGGGAAAGGACCAGTGGCAGAAGCAGCTGCAGGTACCTGCATTGACCACTTGCAAAGCCCTGGAGCAGGGGTGGGGGGAACCTTGGCCCTCCAGCTGTTTTTGAACTACAACTCCCACCATCCCCAGCCATAGTGGCTGGGCATGCTGGGAGTTGTAGTTCAAAAATAGCTGGAGGGCCAAGGTTCTCCACCCCTGTGGAGGATTTGTGTGCATTTGACTGGGACACAACCAAATCGGTGACCTCTTTTGGGGAGAGCATTAGGGCACTTGCACATCTCTGATAGCAACTTGGTGCTGAATATAGTGCAGAAGGAGAGTTTCTTGGTTTTTCCAGGTGGCAGAGTGAGAATTATTAGAATGATAATTATCCCGGTTCCGTGCACTCCTGGGGGAATGGAGGGTGGGGGTTGCGTTAAGGCGTGGGGGGGGTGTCCTTACCTCCACTGCCACATTTCCCTCGCTGGTGCTGCTGTCAAAATCACTGGCGTGAGCTGGCTGTATACCCTCTTGCCACCCTGTCCATGTAATGCTGGAAGTGGTCGGTGCGCATGATGCATGTGCACCCACCACTTCAGGTATTACACTGAACAGGGCAGCAAGAGTGTATACAGCTGCCCAACACCAGCAATTTTGACAACAGCGCCTCTGGGGGAAATGCAGCCAGGGAGGTAAGGACACCCTCCCCATGCCTTAAAGAAACCCCCTCCCCACCTCTGAACCGGCTCGAATGCTGGTCTTTCAAACCGGTTCAGCAGCGTGTGATTAGACCAAAATGAGCCAGTAAGTGCACACCCCTAATAATCATTAGATTGTGCTCCAGGCAGCAATGTTTATATAACCATACAGCAAAACTGTGCATTTGTGGGAAGACAATTCATTTGGCAGCATGGCTTGTTTTCCAGCATTGCTGCCTTATGGATGTATGCCCACTGTAGCTTTGCCACTGTAGCTTTGGAATTTCATTTATTTAATACATGGGATCCACAAGGTGGCTTATAACAGCCATAAAATAATCCAGTTCTAGTTTCATGTTTATTGTTCAGCCCTTACAAAAAACCTTGGTTAGGTCATTGATTTAATTGATTTTATTTATTTATTTATTTATTTATTTATTTTATTTTATTCATTTCTTTAACTTTATTTATTTATTTATTTAATTTAACTAACATATTTTTATACCACCCAAAATTCACGTCTTAAACAAGTCAGACAATAAATACAATCAACATCCATGACACAATTGATTGCACTTGACTTAACAGATCCTGCTCATGCTCTAGCTAATGAACCAATTAATACTGAATAAAATAGCAGCAAAACATTGGTCTAAAGCTGTAAAGTCACAAACAACAGAACAATAGGGCAAGTGGAGCATCAGGGTAAACAACAGAATCATCCAAAGAAGCAACTAATTCAATTTGACGCAAAAGCTCTCTCTAAAACGGTATTTGATTGACCAACTGAATCCTAAAAACGAGATCAAGAAAAACTCCAGTAAAAGGGGCTTCCACAGTCTTAGTGCCACCACGGAGAAGGCCCTGTCTCATGCAAACAATTACTGCAGCTCAGATAGCAGGAGAACACCAGGCATTTTCCATCTACTTTGCATAATGGACTATTACAATAGTGCTTGGGGATAATGCTACGTGGAACAAAATGGGAGGAGTTAATTTAGGGCAGCAAACCAATATGCTTGGTGACCCACATGATCAGAAGACTGCTGAGGTTGCAAAAAGGAAATCTGTGGGTTGTGTTTTGGCCCATGAACCATCAGATGCCTGCTCCAGGTAGAACAAAAGAGTACAAACAGCTGGACAACTGGTATTATCGTCTTTGTTTGTGCATACGCCTTTTCCCCTGCTCTCCCCCATCATTCTGAACACCAATAATTAGGAACAGAACACAATTACTGTAGGGAGAGGAAGAAGTCCCAGAGGAACACCTTCATGGATAAATCTATTGCAACTTGTATTAGTCTACTGAGTTCAGCTTGACAGCACTTTCTGTCGTGTAATAAACTAATTGGTTCAACAATCAATCTTTGACTGACATCACCTTCCTGTAGGTCTTGGAGATAAGATCACAGAATGTTGGCCTTGAAAGAATTTGAATTACCACCCTCATTGTGCAGAGTGGGGGAAATTCTCAGAGGGTATTGATTTAGTATTATTATTGTTTGAGGCGGTATGACAAGTGAGTGAGTGTGGAACAAAAATAAACCTTTCTTATTTTGGGCCTTGTGGTGTTCTATTTATTTTTTAAAAATTATTTCCCTCCTTTCCCCCTCCAAACGGGAGGCACCCAGGATGGCTAACAATCTCATAAAACAAGAAGTAATAACAGGTGTTCTTATTACTGGTCCGCATTGCTGTTGTAAGTTTAATATGTGCAAAGCAATATTAAATATAGATAGTGCTAGATTTGTCTCCTGCTGACTGTGTGATAAACATCTGTTAAGATCATTAGGGAGATCTAAGAGAAATAACACATACTGAGCCATTTCTCATGATCATGTGAAAGGGCTTGAAGGGGCGAGGGGAGGAAGCCTTTCAAAGCTTACCTCCCCTCCCCCCCACCAACAATCCATTTCTCTTTGCTGGGTGCATGGATTGTGCACCCAGATGATCCTCTGCCACTACCGCCAGCACTGAGGTTTGGAGGCTGGGAGGCCCTCGGAACTAGGGATGAGCCTGGACCATTCCGGAGGCCATTCTAAAGGCCTCCGGACCGGTCCAGACATGGGTGGTTCAGTGCTCGGGTGATTCGGAAGGGAAGGTTCCTTTTAAGAGCAGGGGGGAGGGCTTACTTACCCCTCCCACCGCTTTCCCACTCGGATGCCCGTAGTTCTTTTAATAATTGGGGTGGCAGGATACCTCCCTGCCGCCCCTTCTTACATTTTGCTGCTGTCGCGGAGATATGAAGTGTGCGTGCAACGTGCGCGTGCGCTACAGGTTTATTGAAGCCTTTGGGAGCATAGCCAACGGCAGTGGCAGGCTGCAGCAGCAAAATGTAAGAAGGGGTGGCAGGGAGGTAATTGGGCCTGCCGCCCCAATTATTAAAAGAACTACGGGCGCCGGAGGAGGAAAGCGGCGGGAGGGGTAAGTAAGCCCTCCCCCTGCTCTTAAAGGAACCCCCACCCCAGTGCCGGACCGCAGTTCCCTGGTTCTGTGCACACCCCTACTCGGAACTCCCATAATGCATTGCACGAAGGCATCCATTATGACGGAATCCATTGTGGAGATTCCCCCAATGCCAGCACGGAGTCCTACAGTCTCCCAGCCCTGGCTGCATAGAGCCAGGGCTGGCAGACAATCGAAAAAATGACGCCAAGGGAACCCTTGCTCCTTTAACCTTGTTTTGGAGGCAAGCTCTCTAAACGGTTTTGCTGCCACACCACCACGAGTCAAGAGGCTCCTGATGGTTCTCATGTGCTGGCAAAACTGGGATGGGCTTCCTTTGCCATGTTTTGCCTGCTTGTGAGAATAGTCTCACTCTATGTCACAGACACCTAAATTTATGATAGACCTGTTAGGCCAAGGATTATGGGTTGTTTAAACTTATCCCTCTCGCTAGACTTCATATTCTCCCTCTCCACCATTCAGAATTGAAATAAAAATGTTAAAATGGCTCATTTCACAGATGTACAGGATGTACATAGCACTATAGTGTAGCTGAGGAAGAGTTGTGAACTAGAAAGTATCTGGTTCTGCAATGAATTCAGTAGCTTGTCGTGATGTGCAAACTGGCTCGGCGTTGAACCAGTTTGGTTCAACAGTTCGGGGCTGAACCGAACCACCCCCTGTTCAGTCCAACCCTGGACCGAACACCCCCCAAATGTTTGGGGGGGTTGCAAACATTTTTCAGTGTAAAAAATATTTGGGGGGTACCTTACTCCTTTCCGGGGAGTTGCTGGAGGCAGCTGGGGGGTGGGGTCTGTGCTGCTACTGAAAAGGCTCTGTCCCACATCCCAGTTAATTGAGCGTCCAGTGACAAAAGATAGACCATGTTATACCTGTTTTGAAACAGTTACACTGGCTGCCTATGTTTCTGGGCAAAATACAAAGTGCTGGTTATTACCTTTAAAGCCCTGAACAGCTTAGGTCTGAGTTGTCTTAGAGAGCGCCTTCTCCTGCATGATCCCCACCGCACGTTAAGGTCATTTGAGGAGGTCCGTCTCCAGTTACCATCAGTTCGTCTGGTGGCAACTCAGAGTCGGGCCTTCTCTGTAGCTGCTCCTGAGCTATGGAATGCACTCCCGGCAGATATCCGTAATTTGTGTTCATTATTGTCTTTCAGGAGAGCCCTTAAAACCTATCTGTTTGGCCTGGCCTTCCAGGGTTTTTTAACTCCTGTAAACTGTTTTAAATTGTTTTAAATGGTTGCCCTGGTTTTCCATGGTTTTTAGCTGTTTGAATGTTTCATTGGTTTCATTCTGTTTTTATAGTTTTGATTTTAATTGTTTTGTTTTTATTCTGTTGTAAACCGCCCTGAGCCATTTTGGAAGGATGTTATATGAAATAAATAATTAAATTAAATTAAATTAAAGGTCATGGAGCAAGACCTCAGATGTTGAACACAATGAACAGGCTGTATTGTATGGGAGAAGATGGTCCTTCAGCAATGACAGTCCCAGGCTATTTAAGGCTTTATAGGTAACTAGTATTTTTAAGCCCGTTATGATAACGGGCGCTAGCTTTCTATCCCGTCTTTTCTGTCTCTCTCTCTCTCTCTCTTTCTGTCTCTTCCCCCCCCCCCTTGTCCCCTCTCTCTTTTTGTTTTTGTTGTTGTTGTTGTCTCTGTTTTTGTTCTTCCTTATTTTGCTTATACTTTTGGGGGTGTGTGTGTGGATGAATAACGGCCAAAATGGCCCATGAGAAGGTGGCCGCCCCCGCCTATCGCCCTCCCGTGCACCCAGCTGCCGGAGCCCACCTTACCCGCTCCAGCCCGAAGGAGAAGAGAGGAACTCGGGAACAGAGCTACTCTCTGTGTTAAGCTGCTGCCCATACTGTCTCAATGGACGCAATAGGCGTCCTTTGCATCCATAGCGGCAGTTTGAGCAGTGACTTAGCACAGAGAGGAGCTCTGCTCGTGAGCTCCTCTCTTTCCCCTCGGGCTGGAGCGGGTAAGGTGGTCTTCGGCAGCTGGGTGGGCGGGAGGGCAATAGGCGGGGGCGGCGACTTTCTCATGGGCCATTTTGGCCCTTAATCTTTTTTGGGGGGGAGCGGGGAAGGTGATTTTGGGCAGCTGGGAGGGCGGGTGAGCAGGCGGGGGCGACGGCTGTGAGCGGGCGGGGGCCTCGTTGGCGGCTTCGCCGCCACCTCGCCCAGCTTCCCTGTCCCCCGTCTCGGTCTTCCCCCGCCGCCATTGCCCTCGCCTTTTTCAGGGCGGCCGCTTCTGGTTGCCTCGGCCTCCTCTCGCCGTGCCTCGGCCACTTTCCCCCGCCGCCCGTGGCTGTGGGACACTGGTGTCTGCAGTCCTGTGTCCCTTGGGCTCTTCTGGGCCTGCGCTTCGCGCAGGCCCAGAACAGCCCAGGGAGGCAGGGACGCAGATCCCCAACGTTCCAAAGCCACGGCCACTCACTTAGCCTTTTATTATATAGGATAAGCAGTGCACTGAATTGTGCCTGGAAACAAACTGGCAGCCAATGTAGATGGAACCATACTAGAGTAAAATACTATGAGAAGAACATCCCACTCCCCGCCAAATAGCACATTGGCGTGGGAGCTACATTTTGCACTAGCTGAAGTTTCTGGACCATCTTCAAGGGCAGCCCCATGCAGAGTAGACAGCAATAATCCAATTTAGATGAAACTAGGGCATGCCTTATATGATTTCTCCAGCAAACGATGTAGTTGGCATACCAACTGAAGCTATAGAAAAGTGCTCTTGGTCACAGTTGCAGGCTGGTTCTCCAGGAGAAACGCTAGGTTGAGACACACTCCCGGACTACAGATCTGCTCCTTCAAGAGGAGTACAACAAATATACATAAACATATTTTATTTTTTGTTAAAAACTGGAAGGGCTCTTCTGTTGTAGGTTATGAGAACAAATTCTGTATGCATGTAATTTCATCTGCCACAGCCAGCCAGAGGAGCCTTGTGCTTGTGAAAGGCTTTGGGTCACTGCCTATCCCAGTGTGATGTACCTGACAATCATTCAATGCTTATCCACAGCAGGAGTCCGGACCACTCTATTAATAGTATGTGTATGTGTATATATGGAGTGCTGAATGAATGCACTGGCTATGACCAAATAAGTTTCAGTACCTCAGTCCTGCATAAGGGAGTGACCCAACTATTGTGATTAACTTAAAAAGGTTGTCGTATGTTAAAAACAAACAGGAGGTAAATTGAAGATAATGACTTCAATTTCCTATATTCTCGTTGATGGGTGTAGAATTCATGATGATCAACACGCAAATCACGAAAAACATGGTGGTGTTTTAAAAAAAATACACTGCAGAGGCAAGAGATTACGCTTGTCTAAGAGTAATTAGTTTGTGTGGTGGTGGTGGGGAGGGGTTAGTTCTCTAGGAAATTTTTCAAGCCCGTTGACTTGACATGTTTGGTCCTGCAGCCTGCTTCTGCCTTTGATTTTATATATGCAGTACCGCTTAACCTGTGAAGTCCCTCTGCCTCTGGGTTTATAATTTACGGTCTTTGATTATATTGATTATTAACACAGTGCTCTCTGCACAATCTGTTTCTCTTTTCTGTGGTGTGCCTTGTGCCAAGACACTTTTTAAAAAGAATGCATAAGGGCATTTAATTAAAGGCCGTCATTGGGGATATTTGATATTTCCAAGTGTTTACATGGCACCCATCCCAGCAGTATTTAGGCACATGTTTAACAATGAAATTAGAAAAGCAAACTTTATGGGGAATAATAAATTTTAGGTGGGAGGGACTAGGGGACGGGGATGAAGTGAGCATATAAAACTGAAATGGTGATTATCATGGTACTAGATGGGATCTCCAAGGTCTTCTGGTCCACATGCAGGATTCCCAGAATTTAACTTATCCTGACATGTGTTTCTTCAGTCTTCTCTTTGCAAAGTGGGATTTTAAAATGTAAATGTAATAATATCTGTGGCCAGCTGGCTCAATTTTTCCTTTGTCCATGCAAATCACTGCAGGAACTTATTTGTTGAAAAAAGTGGTCATCAACAACAACAACTTGGATGTTCTTAAAGCTAAGAAGGCTTTGCCACTGTCTAATTTAAATATCTTCCCATTGCTTCTATGAGTTCTTGGGAGTTTCTGTAAGCAGCTGTTGCTACACAACAAATCAAACCTGGAAAACAAACCCTATGAAAGGTGGAAGGAATTGGGGATGTTTATTTTGGAGAAGAAAAAGCTGAGGGGGGACGTAATAGCACTTTGTAAATACCCTGAAGGGCTGATGCCCAGAAAAGGGCAACAAGGGAGAGAAGTGCTGGTCTTGTGGTAGCAAACATGACTTGTCCTGTTAGCTAAGCAGGGTCTGCCCTGCTTGCATATGAAAGGGAGACTAGAAGTGTGATCATTGTAAGATATTCCCCTCAGGGGATGGAGCCACTCTGGGAAGAGCAGAAGGTTTCAAGTTCCCTCCCTGGCTTCTCCAAGATAGGGCTGAGAGAGACTCCTGCCTGCAACCTTGGAGAAGCCACTGCCAGTCTGTGAAGACAATACTGGGCTAGATGGACCAATGGTCTGACTCAGTATATGGCAGCTTCCTATGTTCCTATGACTTGTTCTCTGCTGCCCCAAAGGTCAGCACTAACTGTAATGTAGGGATGTGCACGAACCCAGGTTTAAATACAGTGAGGGAAATAAGTATTTGATCCCCTGCTGATGTTGTCCATTTGCCCTCTGACACAGAAATGACCAGGCTATAATTGGAATGGTAGGTTTATTGTAGCTGTGAGAGACAGAATAACAAAAAACAAACCCTCAAAAGCCCAGTGCCCAAAGGTCAGCGATAGATTTGCATTGTAGTGGGGGAAATAAGTATTCGATCCCTTCACAAAAGGGATTTTCTATGGGATTAAGGTCTGGAGACTGGCTGGGCCACTCCAGGACCTTCATGTGCTTCTTCTTGAGCCACTCCTTTGTTGCCTTGGCTGTGTGTTTTGGGTCATTGTCATGCTGGAATACCCATCCACGACCCATTCTCAATGCCCTGGCTGAGGGAAGGAGGTGCTCACCCAAGATCTGATGGTACATGGTCCTGTCCATCGTCCCTTCGATGCAGTGGAAGTGTCCTGTCCCCTTAGCAGAAAAACACCCCCAAAGCATAATGCATCCACCTCCATGTTTGACGGTGGGGATGGTGTTCTTGGGCTCATAGGCAGCAGTCCTCCTCCTCCACACACGGCGAGTTGAGTTGATGCCAAAGAGCTCAATTTTGGTCTCATCTGACCACAACACTTTCACCCAGTTCTCCTCTGGATCATTCAGATGTGCATTGGCAAACTGCAGACGGGCCTGTACATGTGCTGCCTTGAGCAGGGGGACCCTGCGGGCACTGCAAGATTTCAGTCCTTCACGGCGTAGTGTGTTACCAATTGTTTTCTTGGTGACTATGGTTCCAGCTGCCCTGAGATCATTGACAAGTTCCCCCCCTGTAGTTCTGGGCTGCTTTGTCACCGTTCTCATGATCATTGCAACTCCACGAGGTGAGATCTTGCATGGAGCCCCAGACCGAGGGAGATTGACAGTTATTTTGTGTTTCTTCCATTTGCGAGTTATTGTGCCAACTGTAGTCACCTTCTCACCAAGCTGCTTGGCGATAGTCTTGTAGCCCAGTCCAGCCTTGTGCAGGTCTACAACCTTGTCCCTGACATCCTTCGACAGCTCTTTGGTCTTGGGCATGGTGGTGAGTTTGGAAGCTGAGTGATTGCTTGCTTCTATGGACAGGTGTCTTTTATACAGGTACTGTAACAAGCTGGGATTAGGAGCACTCCCTTACAGAGGGTGTTCCTCATCTCAGCTCGTTACCTGGATATAGTGAAAAGACACCTGGGAGCCTGAAATCTTGCTGGTTGATAGGGGATCGAATACTTATTTCCCTCACTACAATGCAAATCCATCGCTGACTTTTGGGCACTGGGCTTTTGAGGGTTTGTTTGTTGTTATTCTGTCTCTCACAGCTACAATAAACCTACCATTCCAATTATAGCCTGGTCATTTCTGTGTCAGAGGGCAAACGGACAAAATCAGCAGGGGATCAAATACTTATTTCCCTCACTGTACATTTTGGGAAATTTGAACAGGAATTTTAAGACAAAGGAGAGCAGGTCCTTGCCTGCTCTCCGCCACCCCATTCAGCTTCCTGCTGGAGTGGCACACATCTTAATAACCGCTCCCCCCACCACCACCACCACACACACACACGTAGCATCCGTATACACATGGCATCTGTGCATGCGCAGATGTCATTTGCTTTGTCAGCAACACCGTGCTGACCACGCAAATGGCCCCCACGCATGCACAGATGCCATGTGCATGCTGATGCCATGCAGGGTGTTATTGGGATGTGTGCCACCCCAGCAGGAAGCTGAATGGGGAGGCGGAGAGCAGGACCTGCTCTCCTTTGTCTTATACTTCTCATTCAAAATTCTCAAAATGTGCTCGAACCGTGGTTCAAACTGCAGATCATGCACATCCCTACTCTAATGGGCTTAAGATATACTGTAGCTGGGTAGATTTGGGTTGAAAAGTAGATGAAATTACTTAACGGTAAGAGCAGTTTGATAATGGAACCAATTACCCAGGGGGCAGGTGAGGTGGGCTCTACCTTGCTGAAGACCATCAAGCAGAAGCCAGACAGCGATCTGTTGTGAATGTTCTCTATGATTCTACACCACCAGCACTTGCAGAATGTAATCGGTATCCACTACTCTGTTTGGACTGTAAGCTTTGCTGCTTGATACTCAGGCTATTGAGTTAACTTGTACAGGTGGCCACAGTTCTGCATCACTGCAAAACTGAAAAGAGGAGTTTTTGAACATGGATCCGATGAAACATACTTTTGTCCCCCTGTCCTGCCTCTCTCCCAGCTCTTCTCTGCCTACATGTGACCTGTGCAAAGTTTTTTTGCGGTGCAATTGCACGGCTGAGATCTGTTGCATGTGATGTCGTGACTGTTTTGCAGTACTAGAGCAAAATCTGATCTGACTGTATTTATTTGTGTCTGTGGGGTTTTGCTGCTGTTGTGGTTTTTTAAACTCCTACTCTCAATATTGGGCAATGTAACATAAACATAGGAAAATGCTTTATACAAAGTAATTGCTCCATCTAGCTCAGTATTGTCTAACCTGGCAACAGTAGAGTTTCAGACAGAAGTTTTTATCAGCCCTACCTGAAGATGCCCATAGTCTTCTGGGACCTTCTGCATCCCAGAACCTAGGACCTTCTGTGTGCTAAGCAGATGCACTATCACTGAATTATAGCCCCATTCCCACAGGAAATGTCAGTGATTGAACCTGGGACTCTCTGCATGCAAAGCATGTGCTCTATCACTGACCTATAACCGCTCCCCAATATATTCACCAGCTGCGGTTGCCAGCTCTGACAAGCTATTAAAGGTAAAAAGTGCCATCAAGTCGATTTCAACTCCTGGCACCCACAGAGCCCTGTGGTTTTCTTTGGTAGAATACAGGAGGGGGTTACCATTGCCTCCTCCCGTGCAGTATGAGATGATGTCTTTCAGCATCTTCCTATATCGCTGCTGCCTGATATAGTAGTAGCGGGAAATCGAACCGGCAACCTTCTGCTAGTTAGTCAAGCATTTCCCCACTGCGCCACTTAAGGTGATGATTGATTGATTGATTAAGTGCTGTCAAGTCGATGTCGACTCTTAGTGACCACGTAGATAGATTCTCTCCAGGATGATCTGTCTTCAGCCTGGCCTTTAAGGTCTCTCAGTGGTGCATTCATTGCTGTCATAATCGAGTCCATCCACCTTGCTGCTGGTCATCCTCTTCTTCTCTTTTCTTCAACTTTTCCCAGCATTATGGACTTCTCAAGGGAGCTGGGTTTTCGCATAATGTGTCCTAAGTATGATAGTTTGAGCCTGGTCATTTGTGCCTCAAGTGAAAATTCTGGATTGATTTGTTCTATGATCCATTTGTTTGTTTTCCTGGCTGTCCATGGTATCCTCAAAAGTCTTCTTTTGAACTTCAAACATGTTAATGCTTTTTCTATCTTGCTTCTTCAAAGTCCAGCTTTTGTATCCATAGAGTGTCATGGGGAAAACTATTGTCCGAATGATTCTAATCTTTGTAGGTGTAGACACGTCACGGCATCTAGATATCCTTTCCAAAGCCTTCATTGCAACCCTACCAAGTGCTAGTCTGCAGTGTATTTCTTGACTGCTGGATCCTTTACTGTTGATGTTCAGTCCTAAAAGGCAGAAGCTATCCACCACTTCTATGACTTCATTATCAATTCTGTGGCTGGTTCCTGTACCCGTTGTCATTAGTTTAGTCTTCTTTACATTTAGTTGTAGTCCCATTTTTTTCACTGTGCACCTTAACTTTCATTACTAGAGCTTGCAGATCATCTGCATTCTCAGCTATCAGAGTGGTGTCATCAGCATAGCGCAGGTTATTGATGTTTCTTCCTCCGACTGAAACCACGCTCATCTTCTTCCAATCCAGCTTCTCTCAGTATATGTTCAGCATATAAATTGAACAAAGAAGGAGAAAGTATACAACCATGTCTTAGAGCCCCTGGTGGCACAGTGGTAAAACTGCCGCCCTGTAACCAGAAGGTTACAAGTTCGATCCTGACCAGGGGCTCAAGGTTGACTCAGCCTTCCATCCTTCCAAGGTCGGTAAAATGAGTACCCAGAATGTTGGGGGGCAATATGCTAAATCATTGTAAACTGCTTAGAGAGCTCCGGCTATAGAGCGGTATATAAATGTAAGTGCTATTGCTATTGCTACTCCTTTGCTGATCTGGAACCAGTCTGTTTCACCATGTTCCGTCTGGACTGTGGCTTCCTGTCCTGTGTATAGGTTTCTCATGAGAACTATGAGGTGTTCTGGGACACCCATTTCCCTAAGGATATTCCACAACTTGATATGGTCAATGCAATCAAAGGCTTTTCTGTAGTCAATAAAACACATACTGACTTCTTTTTGGTATTATCTGGCTTTCTCAATTATCTAGCGTGCATCAGCAATGATGTGTCTTGTTCCTCGGCCTTTTCTGAAACCAGCTTGAACATCCGTCATTTCCCTTTCCACGTAGGGCTCTAATTTGTGTTGGATGATCCTGAGCATTATTTTGCCAGCATGTGAAATTAAGGATATTGTGCGATGGTTTGCGCAATTTGTTAAGTTTCCTTTCTGTGGTGTGAGTATGTAGTCTGTGGGCCACTGTGTTGTTCTCCAAATTTGCTGGCATAGTTTGGTGACTATTACTGCATATGTTTTTCTCAATATTTCCCCCAATATTTTTCACACTATCAAACCATTAAAATCTCTAAGATTGCTTTTTGCTATGGCCGAAGCAGAGTTGAGCTTGCCTGTTTGGAACTGCAAGATGCTCTAGCACTGAGCTATGGCCACATTCCACTAGCGTACCGTATGGAGTACTTTCCAGCAAGGCAGCATCTCTTTGATAAAGGTCGCTAAAGCCAGGGGGTAATAGATCGGTTTTATTTTCAGTAGTCATTAGATCCTAGAAAAAATAAAAGTCACACAGTCCATCGAACCACAGCAACAATAAAATAAACAAAAAACTTAGCAATTAAATATAGCAGCAATAGTCACCAATAATATACAATAAGAACCAGTAAGGAAAGCACACATCATAGGTGTTAAATAATATCAAACAAAGGGGTTGGAGTAGTATAGCTCAGTGTAGTCAACCTGTCATAAAGAACAGTCTCTTTCCCCAAACAAGGGGGATAGAATGTTACTGAACAAATAAATACCATGTTAATATACTGGATTTGGATTTATTAGATATATATCCTATTTGAATGTATCTCGAAACAAGGTAGGAATAATATATTTTAAAACCATTTTAATACGAGCAATGGCCGTTTCTGTCTCCACCCATGAGAGATCTCATAGCATTCCTTCACCTACCACAGAGCTGCAAAACTTTGACTCTCTTGCAGATGCTGGAATACAACTCCAATAATCCCTGACTCTTGTCCACTGTGGCAAGGGATAATGGGAGTTGTAGTCTAACACCGCCTGGAGGGTTGAGGTTGTGCAGCCCTGATCTTCCAGAAGAGCCTGCCCATGGAGTCAGCACTCTGGCAGAGTGAAGCATCCATTCCCCATACTATGAAGCAGAAGTTCAGCAAGAGAACCCAGAAGAGGATAAAATCAACTCCCCTAGCAGTAGGGAGTGAAGTGGGAAGCTGAAAGGAGAAGACAGATGCAGGAAACTGGGGAAATACACTAGCATTCTAGTTGTGGAAACAGCTGGAGGAATCTTTTTGTTAGGCTTTCCCCATCTGTTTGCAGTGTCTGTGGGATAGCTCTTCCTCCCTCCTGTCTGTGTGCTGTCCTAGATGTGACACTGCAAGAGCACAGATGGCCAAGTCTGATGAAGCAGGGCTTTCGTTGTGAGCTGCAATCAAACCACTAATCGGTTAATCACGCAGATTAATCGACTTTAATTCCTCCTGTAGTGGTAATATTTTAGTTTGTCCAATCCTTCTCGCTCATAAATGGTACTGTAAGAGCAACCTGCAATGCGCAGTGCCCCAATTTTAAATGAGCAGGGAAATGAATAAAGTGATGACAGGGCAAATGCTGCTACTACTGCACTTTACAGAAGGCAAGAAACCAGCAGGGGATGCCAGTGTTGGCAGCGGGCTAATAAAATCTGCAACATTTACTTCTGCCCTAAAAGAGAAGACAAACATATCCAATAGTGAACAATAGTATTTTTTCATAGTGTCTAGTTCCACCCTTAGACATCTGAAGCAGGGTGTGCCATGACCATTACTGTTCTTTCTTTGTGGCATCTTATCTTCATGGGGGATTGTGTTACTCAAGAGGTAGATCAGGTTTTGCATTCAAATCTCCAAGCGTTAGCCTTTGCTCTCCAGTAACATAAAGACTTGATAGGAATGCTGTGAAGACCTCCATGCAGAACTGCGAAGAACTGAAATAGACAATGTTACTCCAAGTCAAAATGTACTACTGGATCAGATGGATTACTGGCCAGACTCAGTGTGCGTACCTACTCTACAAACTTTATTTTTTAAAATACCGGTTTACCTGCCATGGTTTCCTCATAGAATCCTAGGAATGTGAGGGTGCCCAGAATTCTCTGTGAGTGGTGTTTAGCCCCTTTCACAGAAGTATAGGAGCATAGGAAGCTGCCTTATACCGAGTCAGACCATTGGTCCATCTAGCTCAGTATTGTCTACACATCAGGGCTGTTCAGCTTCATTCCCCTTACAACTCCCATAATCCCTGATTCTTGGCCATTTTGGCTGGGGATAATGGAAGCTGCAGTCCAAAAACAGCTGGAGGGATGAAGTTGAGCAGCAGGGGCGGAGCCACCATTGTGTGAATGGGTTCAAAGAACCCGGGCCACCAATGAAAAGGCTGCCGATGCCTGGGAGGGGGGGCATGGCTCGGGCTCCGGAAGCGCCCCGAACAAACTCCCCACACCCATGCCCAGGCTCCAGAGAGCTCCGAGCGAGCTGTCCCCTGTCCTTTTAATACAGCGTTTGCTGCCTAACAGCCTTTATTTCCCTTTCTCTCCCTCCAGCGAGGGAGAGAAAGGGAAACAGATACTGTCAGGCAGCAAGTGCTAGAGGGGCTGCCAAGCGGGGCCGGGCCCCGGCAGCCGTTCAGCTGGCTCTGTGCCTGTTGAGCAGTCCTGGTCTACACAGACTGGCAGTGGCTTTTCCAAGGTTGCAGGCAGGAGTCTCTCTCAGCCCTATCTTGGAGATGCCAAGGAGGGAACATGTGCAGGATTCCTAGGGGAGAAAAAACAATGTTTCAAATGTTTTAAGTCTATGGTCTAAGTATGCCTTCCATCTAAGAGGGCACCTTTATATCCTTATTTTATAATAGACTAATTCAGGGGTTGCTACCCTGAAGTTCCCAGAGGTTGTTGGACTACAACTCCTATCATCCCCAGCCACAATAGCCCATTGTGGCTGGGGGTGATAGGAGTTATAGACCAACAACATTTAGGGACAAAATGTGATTCCGTCCCCCAAGTGCTGGGTCTGGGGGATCCTGCCTTAGTGAAGGAATGGGATTAGATTACCTTCACATATTCCTACAATGATACATACTACAATATACAAATCCAGCCATAATTGTAGGGGTCTGTCTTAAGGCAGTTGCATTCACAAGCCATCTTGTGAATGGCTCCCAAGTAATTAACTCTGATGAAGAATTACTGATACCTTACTTCATCCAAGCAGAATAGGTTAGCCCCCTTCCTCCTGTGCCAAATTTGATGGCAAAATACCCTTGGAGGTGGTTCTTCTTTCCAGTTCACCCAAAGCTATTCTGAATCTCCATTATTGCCTTCCTTCAAGCAAGCAGAGCCATGGGCAATTAAAAGCTAGCAGCTGCAGTTAAAATCAGGTGTTGATTAATTCTTCTCTTACATCTGGTTCTTCCACAATAATGAGGGGATTTGAGGGGATGTGAACTTGCTTGCTTTTAAGCCATTTTTGTTCAGGCATTGTAATACAGATCAGTCTTTGTTTCACATTTCCAAACTGATATAGAATCAAATCTTAAAGATGACATTTCTAATTATTAAACAGCAGCATTTGCTTGTTAAATGCTAAGTTGACATTGTTAAGAAGCCCCACCCCAACTTCCCAGGAGTAATGCTAAGACCTGTGTGCCCTAAGAGGAAGGCAAGGAAGGAGGAGAGCTGGTCTTGTGGTAGCAAGCATGACCTATCCCCTTTGCTAAGCAGGGTCTGCCCTGGTTGCATATGAATGGGAGACTTGATGTGTGAGCACCGTAAGATATTCCCCTTAGGGGGTGGGGCTGCTCTGGGAAGAGCAGAAGGTTTCAAGTTCCCTCCCTGGCAGCATCTCCAAGATAGGGCTGAGATTTCTGCCTGCAACCTTGGAGAAGCCACTGACAGTCCGGGTAGATTGGATGGACCAATGGTCTGATTTGGTATATGGCAGGTGCCTATGTTCCTATGAAGCACCCAGACCTGGGAGATCTTGTCCTCAGCTCCTGAAAAGACCATTAATGGCCTGAGATAACAATACTATGTAAATATTATGTAATTTGTTTATTTTTAATATTGTAAACTGCTTTGGATGCTTTGGTCAAGGCAGAGGAACATAAAAATGCAACAAACAGACCAAAAAACAAAACAAATACATGTTAACTCATATTTAAAAGAAAATACATTCTTTATATCCTCAAAAAGACACAGAGATTGTTACAGTAATTATTTGCATCTTATTGATCAAAGCCTATATGGACAACTTCAAGGATCGCCCATCTTCACTGTTTGTCTGTGTTTGTTCTCAGATGGCACATCAAACGTTTTTTGCCACTAGATACGACTGTTGAATTTGACCTGAGCTGATACCTCTTTTCCTTACCTCCTGCTCTGTTAATCTTTTGCCCTTTGAACTGTCTACTTTCTACCTGAAACAGCCTCAGGGTACTGGGGATAGGACAATTTCTTGCCATGAATCATTCATGCTTCTTTTTCCAGGGGATAGCTGTGTTATCTGTTGCAGCAAAAACAACATAGGCACCTCAGAGACTTAACTGGCATGCATATGCTTACCTTAGGAACATAGGAAGCTGCCATATACTGAGTCAGACCCTTGGTTCATCTAGCTCAGTATTCTCTTCACAGACTGACAGCGGCTTCTCCAAGGTTGCAGGCAGGAATCTCTCTCAGCCTTATCTTGGAGATGCCAGGGAGGGAACTTGGAACCTTCTGCTCTTCTCAGAGCGGCTCCATCCCCTGCGGGGAATATCTTGCAGTGCTCACACATCTAGTCTCCCATTCAAATGCAACCAGGGCAGACCCTGCTTAGCTAAGGGGACAAGTCATGCTTGCTACCACAAGACCAGCTCTCCTCTCCTTAAAGATATACCTTGTATATCTTTAAGATATATCTATATCTATCTATCTATATAGAGTCACAACTGAGGGTAACACTTATGCCACAATAGATTTGTTATATTTAGGGTACCACAAGACTCTTTATTTATATTATATATTTAAGTATCTATCTATCTATCTATCTATCTATCTATCTATCTATCTATCTATCTATCATATTTCTATACTACCTGATATGTACATCTCTAGGCGGCGTACAAAATTTAAAATATTTAAAAGTTACAAATTAAAATACATAATAAAAACAATAGAATAAAATAGATATTAAAACAAGTTTTAAAATTGTGCAGTGCATTGTAGTATATCTAGAGGCCAGGATGCATTGCCCCACCCTCCAAAGATCTGCACTGCTTGAAGCAGCACGGATGGTGTGGGCGCACACTCCAAATGTCCCAGCAATGCACTTGGATCATCTGCGGGGGGAGGTAGGTTTATCCCTGCCTTCCCACCTGCCCATCTGGTCCCTGGTCATGTGAATAGCCTTAAAGAGTTGTGAGCTTTTACATTTCCGGGATTACAAGCATATAGGCCCTAAAAACAAAACAGCAAAAGTCTCAACTAGGTGTAAAGGAACATTTCCAGAAAATTAGGAAATATGATCTTCAAATATAATCACTGCACCTCTTTATGTATCTGACAGCAGCAGCAAGATTAACATTTGCATACAAATGGAAAGACATCCATTGCCCGAGTAAAGAGGATTGGATACTTAAAGTGATAGAGTTGGCAGAAATGGCAAAGCTAACAGCATTATTCAGAAATAAATTTGAAGCATTTAAAAGGGAGTGGGACCCTCTTCTTATTTACCTAAAAACATATTATAAAATGGATTTCCATCAGGCTTTTGAGTGGTAACAAAAATGTTTTTAAAATGCCCTAGAGCTGACTTTCGTATGATTTATCGGGGGGAGAACGATTAAATTACAGGCAAGACTTGGGTATTGTAACTCATACTTGTTCTAATGATGAGATGGAAGTCCTCTTGGGGGTTTTGTTGTTATTGTTGTTTGTTTGTTTTGTTTGTGTATTTTTCTTTCCCCCCCTTTTTCCTTTATGTGTGTGCGTGTGTGTATCTTATGTTGTGAAAAATTGAATAAAAAGTTATTTAAAAAGAATATATATATATAATCACTGCACAGTGATTGTAGTGCTTTGGGGGAATCCCCCCTGAGTTGGGCCCTCAACTCTATATGCATGCACTTGTGCTGCAAGCAGCTCAAGCACACTCATGATCCCGGCCCTTGGGTGGAGGGCATGCTCGAGCCCGCTAACCCCCAGTAAAAGGCGGTGTACGACACTCAGGTTTGGGGCGGCAGCAGCACTGGGATCAGGCTAGATCGTGTCAGTGCACACAAGCAGATCAGGCCAGACTGGGCTGCCCAAACTTGGGCTTGGCTGCTTGTGGACACAGCCTTTTTGTTTCACAGAACACTGAGCTTTACTAGGTGAATATTCACATTTCAGTGTAACCTCATAGGGCTGAGAGAGATCCCTCCTGCCTGCAACCTTGGAGAAGCCTCTGCCAGTCTGTGTGGACAATCCTGAGCTAGATGGACCAATGGTCTGACTCAGTAGAAGGCAGCTTCCCATGTTCCTATGTCCTCATGCATTTATTTGTTCATTTTGCAATCTGATCTGAACCATACTTCCTTGAAAGTAATTCACAATGGCCTGTACCCAAACTGAGCTGCATGCAGGGAATGCTTCTGTGTGTGCAAGGAGGGGTGGTTTTTGGCAATTCTCCCCTTCCCTCTGCAGCCCCGACAAATCTGCTTATGAGAGTCTCCCAGCCCTCAGAGACATATTTTTGAGAGGCTCAAATGGCTGCTAAAGGGAGGGGGAGTCAGTCTCCCATTTGGGTCTGCAGAAGCATTCCTTGTTATGCAGTTCCTAGTTTGGATGTAAGCCATTGATTTTAGTGGGATTGCCTTCAAGCAAGAACGTTTAGGATGGCACTATAAGGACTTGCTTTGAGCACCTATGCATGAAGAACAATTCTTTGCACCTTGAAAGGTCACTTTTGTAATTCTGGCCACGAGTTGCTTTGCATGCCTTTTCATGAATACATAGTAGGTGTGAGGCCATGGTGTCATGCTGCAGGGACTGGCAGGGATGCAGTCTTGATACTTTTCCCCCTCCAGGGCCTCAGCAGGGGCACAAAGCCCTTTGCTTTCTAAGTGGAAATAATATGCTTATCCTACTATTCCAACAGTTTGGTACATAACTGAATATCAGACTATAATTGATTATATTATTCTTTCTGTCTTCTGTGACAACTATTCCACCCTTTTGTGGTTGACAGTCCAGACTGCTCTTCTGGGTGAATATTCACACAAGGTTCAAGTAATGTAGGATTAGGAAACTATCCTTGACTTCTTGTAACAGAACCCCCCAAATTAAAGAGGTGTGTGGCTGTTGGGTGGGTGTGGCTATGGGGCATGACTATGGGGGGGATGTCTTGGAGAGCGCCTGCACTTCTGAATTTGTGACTATGCCATTGGGTGTGTGACACACAATACTCAAGACAAAATCTATGCCAATGACTGGGGATCTTGGAAAAGAAAATCTGTAATATGAAATAGAAAACCTGCCTTTTTATGATTGTTATATTTTATTTGTAAGGTTTTTTATTTTTTAGATTATTCTGTTTATGAAAGTTGTTAGCCACCTTGTGTGACCATTGAATGGAAAGGCAGGATATAAATGCCTATAATAAATATTTTTCTTCATTCTTGCTGTATCTTTTGTTCTGTGGATCTAATGTAGCTGCTGAGACTCTCGTCTCTTTAAATGGCATGTCCTTTAGTTTGTATAAAGCAGCTGGAGATTGAAGCTCTTTTCTTGGTGCTGTCAAGCAGTACTAGACAGGAAGAAACAGCCATCTATTTTAGCTTGTTGATGTCCTTGGGTCAACTGCTGGCTAGACACACATGCTTGTGTAAGCCCACAGTACAAGGAGGGGGGTTGGAAATAACAATATTGGGCATCTGAGTAACTATAAATGTCTTGATCTGGGTTGCCTTGAACTACAGAGTATAGATAGGGCACACTAAAGTCCTCTGCTAATCCCCTAAGATTCCCAGCCTTGGCATAGATCTTATATTAGGTGTTATGTGTCTCATACATACCATCTGTGCATATGTTGCAGTAATTATCAGAAATATGGTGAATATCAACACGGATATGGGAATGTCGGCAATCCCAGGCAAATTTGGCAAATGTCTGAAAGCTTCAAAGATATACCAGTGAATGTTGACAGTCTCCTCAATGGGATCAGCAACCACTTGTGTTTATCTGAAAAACATGGAAATAGATACCTATTTTTGGAGAGACAAAATACATTTGAGATTGTCAGCATTCATATGTACATGTCAGTATTTGCCAACTTTTGGACATTCACTGTAAGACAACAGTCAAGCATGTTTTGTAGGGTGTGAGACCCTCCATGCCTGTCTTCAATGCTCCCTCTGATCTGGAGAGGGAGAGAGAGAGAGAGATTAATGCTATAGAACTAAAATTAACTCTGGAGGATTTCCAGTCATGCCACTGACATACCCAGGCACCCATAAAAATACCACAGCTAGTGTAATTCTTTTAAAAACTCAATCTGACTTGTTGATACTAGGACCCAAAAGCATGTTGGCAGGGGTAAAACGTCTTGAGCATTCAGTTTTGAAGATGTAATTATCAGGAAGCACACAGGACATGCAGACATTCAATAGATTTAGCTATTTCCAGCAAGAAGATGCAACATCCCAGCACTAAAGGGACAGGAACCCTGTCACCAAAAATAGGTCAGGGGAGCCATGGGGGTCCACTGGACTTTTCCAGGGGTGGGGGCAGACAAAAGTTGCAATCCTGTACCCACTTACCAGGGAGTAAGCTCCATTGAATTCAATGGGAATTTCTCATTCGGAGGAGGGAGTGCCACCCTTGTTCCCCTTCCAGATACCCATGAGGGGATCATTCAAATGTCACCATTCACCTGCAGTCTGAAGTGGTACAATCAATTCTACCACTTCATGGCCCATTCTGTGCATGTATATACCAGGCCTCATATATATGGGTGGGGAAAAGAAAGTTGGGAAACCTGGTGGATCGAGGGCAAGCACTGACCAACACAAGTTGATTCCTGACTAATGCTCCTTTCACTCAAGGATAGTGCCCTAGTGCAAGGCTGCTGTGCTCAGGGGCGTAACTATAGTAGGGCAAGGGGAGACAGTTGTCTGGGGGCCCACTGCCTTGGGGGCCCCCTCAGAGGCAAGTCACATGACTGACTCCCCCAGCCACACACCTGCCCGGGCTTCCTTCAGTTGTATTTATCCTCCAGAATTGATGTGAGTGTTAAGACCTGCAGCTACCAGAACAGCATGCCTTTCTCTAGTACCATTAAAGGACTTTCATCGTCCACAATTTACAAAACCTTTAAAAAATAATAATTTAGGATGATGTTCTATTGTGGCATATATTATATATAAAAATTTTACTCTGCTTTTTGTTACCACTATTCAGCCTCATTTAAGATTTCTTTACTTCATGAGCTGAGCTAAAGTGAGTGTGTGTGTGGGGGGGGGCATTTTAAAATCTTGTCTCTGGGCCCACTCCAACCTTACTACGCCTCTGGTTGTGCTATTTGCACGAAGTCTGGGGCTTGCATTCTGGATTAGTGTTGCAGTAGCACAAGCATCCTTGCACTTTGCAACAAGTGTGCAATCTGTGACACATCTCATATGTATTAAAGGGACCATTTGCACAAAAGTGCAAGAGTACACTAGCACAATTTCAAAAATCCCAGTACCTTTAAACTGTACCTTTGTGCAGATATATAGTTTTCTTGCTGTAGCACAACTTTGCATATTGTGCAAGCACATCGTTAGGATGTCCCTATGGAAATCACTGGCTGACGAACCATTAGGATGTCAGCCAGTGACTTCCATGAGGACCAAAAGGTTCCCTTAAGGACCCTTGCCTGCTACAGTGATGCCAATGAAGTAGGTGCATTTGCTTTAACACAGGCTTAAGAGTGCTGGAGTGGGACCGGGGAGACCCGAGTTCAAATCCCCATTCAGCCATGATACTAGCTGGGTGACTCTGGGCTAGTCACTTCTCTCTCAGCCTAACCTACTTCACAGGGTTGTTGTGAGAAGAAACTCAACTCACGTATGTAGTACACCGCTCTGGGCTCCTTGGAGGAAGAGCGGGATATAAATGTAATAAATAAATAAATAAATAAACAAACAATAAAACTACAACAAATATATATACCACTTTCCAACAAACGTTTCCAAAGCAGTTTACATAGAGAAATAATAAGTAAGTATGTAAGATGGATCCCTGTCCCCAAAGGGCTCACAGTCTAAAAAGAAACATAAGATAGACACCAGCAACAGTCACTGGAGGTCCTGTGCTGGGGGTGGACATGGTCAGTTGCTCTCTCCCTGCTCAATAAAGAGAAGCACCACTTTTAAAAGGTGCCTATAAGTTGCCCAGCTGGCAGAGGCAGGCCTGTGCCTTAAAATCACAATCTGGCCCTTACAACGGAAGGGCTATTTCTATTCCTACCTGTTTGAAAACCCAGGCAGTTATTCAGCCCAGCTGGCTAGACTTGTGAAGGTCACTGGTGCGTTTTCTAAAACCTGGCCTATAAATAGTTCACCTGTAAACATGACACTGAGGCTGATTAAATTAGGGCAAGCTATAGCTCCAGCTGCCCCAAATGGAGCTGCCCAGGCACCCCTCAGCCCTGTGTTTTATATACTTTTTGATTGTACAGACTAGATTTTAAAAGACCCGTTTTAAAAGAAATACACTGGCTGCTAATAAGTTTCCGGGCGAAATGTAAAGTGGTGGCCATTACCTATAAAGCCCTAAATGGCTTGAGTCCGAGGTATTGAAGAGAATGCCGCCTTCTTCGTCAACCTCGCTGCCTATTAAGATCTTCTGAGGAGGTCCGGTTGCAGTTCCCACCGGCTTGGTTGGTGGGGACTCAAAACTGAGCTTTTTCTAGAGTTGCCCCGGGACTCTGGAACACGCTTCCTAATGAAATCAGAGTTTCTCCTTTTGTGAATGTTTTTAAGAAGGACCTGTAAACATAACCTGTTTAGCCAGGCTTTTAGTTTATATCTTTGAAGCTTTAGGTTTTAGGATTTTTATTTATATTTTAAAATTGTTTTAATTGTGTCAACGTTTTAATGGTTTTTAGATTGTGAACCACCCAGAGACCTTTTTGTATGGGGTGGTATAGAAATGTAGTAAATAGATGGACAAGATCATGAAATGCACTGGCAAAAAAGGAACAAATCCTTTGTTTAATTTCTATGCAGCTCAACTGACAGTGTCCTCAAAGCAGTTTACGAAAAAGAACTTTAAAACCAACATCTAAAACAATAAAAACAAGAATAAAACCAATGTTAAAATAATTAAAACTGCCATTGAGCCGATGTCAAGAGAACTAGCAATTACGAATTAAAAGCTTGCAGTAAGAAGGCAGCTTTCACCTGGTGCCTGAACACATACAAGGAAGGCGCCAGGCAGGTCTCTCTAGGGAGAGTATTCCAGGTGTGGGGGTTGCAGGGTGGAGGCACTACTGAAAAGGCTCTCTCCCTGGTAGCCACCTATTGTACTACTGTCGGCAGTTACATCCAGAGGAAAGCCTCCAAAAATGACCTTAAATCATGTCTGCAGTGCATCCTGACTGCTGTGATTTATCTAAAGAAATAGCCAGAAACTATGTCTGGATTTGTATGAAGATGGAACAGCTTATTGAGTGGTGGGTTGGGGAGGGGGGTGCTGGCTAAAGCTTAAATAGCTGTTTCCACTAGAGATGTTCAGAGGCGGTCTTGGGAGACGTCCAGGGCCTCCACACATCTTGGGGGCCCCCAAATCCTCTAGTCTGTCCTGGGTGGTGTGATGGCTGCACCGCACCACTGGTCCGAGCTGTGCTGGGTGGCTGAGCATGACTGTGTGACCTGCGACGGACAGCTGAACATGACCTCTGCTTTAGAGACAGAGGAGGGAGTGAAGAAAGAAATATGCAAGATGGGAATCTGTTAAGTGACATATTGAAATGTTTCTGCTAATGCATATTTGCATAAATATACTTGTTTTATATTTTTACATTCTTGTCAGTTCAGTTGCTGTTTGTGTCCTCAAGAACCCCTGCTAACTGAGCAACGAGGCCCCTTTTAACGTGGTGATTCTCTTTATTTGGCGGGGGAGAGTAACTGGCCGTCTCCACCCCCAGCACAGGACCTCCAGTGACTGTTGCTGGTGTCTATCTTATGTGTCTTTTTAGATCATGAGCCCTTTGGGGACAGGGATCCAACCTATTTGTTTGTTATTTCTCTGTGTAAACCGCCCCGAGCCATTTTTGGAAGGGCGGTATAGAAATGAAATGAAATGAAATGAAATGAAATGAATGAATCAATCAATCAATATAATAAAATAACCCAAATGTGAAAAATATTGCATGTGTCTCTCTGTGTGTGTGTGTGTGTGTGTGTGTGTGTGTGTGTGTGTAGGGGATGGTGCTTAACTTCTGGTGGGGGTGGGGATTCAAAGACCTTTAGCTCCAGGCTCCAAAATTACCTAGGTGCACCTCTAGAGATGTTCCCTAAGTTTGTAACTTCTTGGCTCAGCATACACACCTTGGTAGCTTGTAATGCTCAGCTTTAATACGAGGGGCTCATTACAATCCCATCAGTGATTCCTTGGTTAGAATTACAATCCTGAGAAGAAATCTTCTCCCCCTTTCTCTTAACTTACCTTGATTCCGGGACAGTGGTGGCAGCAGTGGCTGTGACTTGGAAATCTTGATGGAGCCATCTTTGGAGCTTTGAGTGCAGCCATGGCAGTGTCTCAGTCCAGGCACATCGTGTCCCATATAGGAACTCTGAGAAGTCTTCAGTGAGATCTTTTTTATTTATATTTATTTTATTTTTACATTTATATCCCGCTCTTCCTCCAAGGAACCCAGAGCGGTGTGCTACATACTTAAGTTTCTCCTCACAACAACCCTGTGAAGTAGGCTAGGCTGAGAGAGAAGTGACTGGCCCAGAGTCACCCAGCTAGTATCATGGCTGAATGGGGATTTGAACTCAGGTCTCTCCGGTCCTAGTCCAGCACTCTAACCACTACACCACGCTGGCTCCCTGTAGTTGCATCCAGGCCAGGAAAGGTAAGTGGGGAAAGGATGGTAAGGAAGACTAGAGGGACTCATGGGGTGGTTGGGAGTAGGCTTGAGCCTAAAATGTTTCAGAGGCCATTATAGAGGTCTTCAAAACATTTTAGCCACTGGGCTGTTCTGGCGTTCCAGCGGCAGCTGGGATGTTCCCTTAAAGGCAGGGGAGGATGCACTTACCCCTCCTGCTGCATTTCCCCTGCCAGCACTCCACTGTAACAAAGCCCCTTGGAGCGGCAGTGTACCTCCTTGCCGCCCCATTGCCCTCATCGGCCGGAAGTGTCTGGAAGTAACAGGCGCGCATGTGCCTGTTGCGTGTGCGCATGGCAGACGGGCACGCATTCACACACTATGGGTGCACACGCACCTGGTACTTCCAGCCACTTCCGGCCAATGAGGGCAACGGGGCGGCAGGGAGGCATACTGCCACCCCAAGGGGCTTTGTTACAACGGAGCACCAGCAGGGGAAATGCAGCGGGAGGGGTAAGTGCATCCTCCCCTGCCCTTAAGGGAACACCCCCACCACTACCAGAATGGTTCCAGGCACATCTCTAGTTGGGAGAGGTTTTGGACCCTGTGGCATTCCCCTTGGGGAAAACCAGAGTCTAAATTAGACGGAATAAACCAAGCAATTTTCTGATTTGGGGGTGGTAGAAAATGACTTGGTTAACCAAGCCCATTTCCAAATTAGCCTGAGTGAGTGGAGATTCACCCATTCCTTGTTTCCACCTTGTTGTCTATACATTCTCATTGAGTCTGAATCCACAGAGTTATTTTTTGCAATAGTGATCACTAGAAACTGCTAGAGAGTTCCAGAATAGCAAATTCCGCACCAAAAATTTGTGGATGGACAGATGGCTCCCTGGTAGATTACACACCTCGTATGTGTAAGATCCCAGTTTCCACTCTCAGCATTTACAGGTCAAGCTGGAAAAGACCTTGCACCTAAAACCATGGAGAGCTGCAGCTAGTCAGTGTAGTTAACACTGCATGAGTTAAATGGACCAATGGCCTGACATACATGAAGGAAGCTTCATCAGAACCAGACCCTGCACTTTTGCAGTGCATCTCATGTGGATGTTTGGGTTGTGTACATCTCTCTGCTATTAAATAGGTAGTTCACATGACTATAAGCTGGTAGGATGCGGAGATGAGTCCTACCCTAACTTGGGAGCTGAGTGCACTCCCATTTTGTGAACTTAATTGTCTATGAAGCCCCAGCTAGGTGGGACAATTTTTCCACTTACCCTGTTCAGAAGCTGGGAGCGGCATCTGGGTAGGATGTGCTCATCCTCCCCAGCTGGGGCTTGACTGATGATCATAGGAACATAGAAAGCTGCCATATACTGAGTCAGACCACTGGTCCATCTAGCTCAGTATTGTCTACACAGACTGGCAGGGGCTTCTTCAAGGTTGCAGGCAGGAATCTCTCTCAGCCCTATCTTGGAGATGCCAGGGAGGGAACTTGGAACCTTCTGCTCTTCCCAGAGCGGCCCCATCCCCTAAGGGGAATATCTTACGGTGCTCACACTTCTCGTCTCCCATTCATATGCAACCAGGGGTGGACCCTACTTAGCTAAGGGGACAAGTTATGCTTGCTACCACAAGACCAGCTCAAGCTCTCCATCTCCAGCCAATTTTTTTAAATCTAACACACGATCTCAAAATAAGAGCACACTTAGCTCCTGAAACTAGATAGGACTCATCTCCTATCCAGTTTATAGTCACTGGAACTGCCCTAATGAATGATAATGAGAGACAAACTCCTCATCCGATTTCATAAAAGACTGGATGTTACACAAAAAGAAGAGGAGCTTTTTATGATTCCACCTTGCCCCACCCCACAGATTGTAACGGGTATATTTTCTGTCAATGCATTATGAAGCTGTAGCAATGAGCTGTAGCTCTGGCTATGCCTCAGTGCTCTGCATTGTGCCTCACTAAGATTCAAAGGATTACTTTCAGCTGACTGAAGGGTTGTTGCTTTTCAAAGCTGCGCAGCACATGTGAGGCTATGCTTCACCTGCTGCCTCATAAATGCGTTCTTGACTAGGACATACACAGAGAGGGATTGAATATCCCTCCAGCCGGTGCTTGCTTACTGCAAATCATTTAACTCAGCTGTTTTCTCACTGTTCCAGAGCATGGATAAATATATGGGCCCTGCCTTGGAAAATTAATCTAATGATCCTGGAGAAAAGAGGAGGAGGTGGGTAAATTTAGCAACTGTCTGAGTTATTTTGGGTATTGGAAGGGGGAAAAAAGTCAAGGTGGAAGGAATTTCCAAGAGTTAGTGCTGCAGCTGGCAGAAACCTCGCTCTCCCACTACAATACTTTCTTTTATGTGATTTCAAAGCATATAATTCATGATGCGATAGCTGCTGGGCTATTTATCATCTCAGCTCTCTCGTCCTGTGGTTTACAGGGGAGAGGCCGTAATTCAAACGGCAGCTTCACACAACTGCCTCAAAGTTGGTGTGTTGTCTGAACCTGCCCAAGTCCAGTACCTACACCGCATTACTGAGATTCTCCTGACTTCCACTGGACTTCTGTAACCAGAATTTGAAGTTGGGAGAATCTTGGGAGGAATCAGACTGAGGAGGGTTCAGACTACACACCCACCAGGAATGTGTGCTCACCAGGAACCTCTTGTTCCTGGCTTACCAACCTTTGGATGGTCATATGAAGTTGCCCATAATTATTTGCCATTTCTCACACCATCAGAGGAAAAGAAGCGTGGAATTCTGGCTATGAACCTCTCTCTTTTAGCAGCAGACTAGACTAGTCAGAGCATAAGCAGCATGTGGGAAAGCTCATGTTGTTAGGAGGTCGGTGCCACACCATTTGCCATAGCAAGCAGCAGCCATTTTCATAAAACCTCACAAGGGAATGACAACAGCAATAATGGAGATTGGAACAGGGTTCCTGTGTATTTGTCTTTCTGCATATTTGTACCTTGATATTATCTATCTATCTATCTATCTATCTATCTATCTATCTATCTATCTATCTATCTATCGATGTAATATATTGCCCAATCCACAGACTCAGGTCGATATACAAGGCAAGAACAACATCTGAGATTTGAGAGAGAGAGAGAGAGAGAGAGAGAGAGATTTAAAGGGCAAATGTCCAATGTTATGACAGGATTATCAGTCTGAAAATATGGTGAGGAGGTCTGGATCTGGGTTTTGTTCTACCAGTTGCCAATCCTGGTCATGAAGAATTTGTTTCAAATCAAAAGGATTTCACCAGGAGTGCCTTTGTCCCAGGGTGCATATACAGTAAATGATCATCCAGATGAGATGCAGTTTGGTAGCAAGTCCATCAGCTATCCCATCATGGAGTGTCCAAGAATGATGATCAAATGGCACTTTTGGAATTCCCAGTGTCAGAATGATCCATGCCCCACTCATTCAATTTTCAAAACTAAAGCTGCCCTATCAGAAATCTCTCTCTCTCTCTCTCTCTCTCTCTCTCTCTATATATATATATATATGAAACATTTTCTTCCACTTTTCTTAATCCAAAGCAATTTACAATAGAAAAAAAATACAAATAACAATATAAAACACAATGAACAACAAAATTAAAAGGTCACACACATATACACATATAGCAACCAACAGAACTGAAGCAACGTAATAAAGGACTCCCTTTCTATTGGTAAAGGAAGCTGAAGTCCATCGATGCAGCAATATCAGGAAGAGGTTTGTTGAGCATGCAAACAGCAGTGTGTATAGTGTTAATAAAATGACTTCATTGCCAATGCTTCTGTCAGCCCCAGAAATAATAATTTAAAAGTATTTAAAATGTGTAAACAGGAAGAAGCAGGGCTGGATTCTCCACCAAGCTGGGAAGCTTGAGGAAATCTGTTCCCTTTGATATGAAATGCTCAGCTCCCCAAAACAGAAGTAGGGTAAAAGTGAAGGTAAAGTTGTGCCGTTGAGTCAGTGTCGACTCCTGGCAACCAAAGAGCAATGTGGTTGTCTTTGGTAGAATACAGGAGGGGTTTACCATTGCCATCTCCTGAGCAGTGTGAGATGATGCCTTTCGGAACCTTCCTATATCGCTGCTGCCTAATATAGGTGTTTCCCATAGTCTGGGAAACCAGCAAGCTCTTGCTCCCTATTTATTATTTATTATTAAAACTTTTATACTGCCCTTCCAAAAGGCTCAGGGCGGTTTACATTAAGGCTAGTTATTTCCTAGGCAGCGCCATTAGGTGGCTTAGAAGTAGGATGACAGGAATAAAATAATCAGCACATACCCATATTAACCCAAATAGAAGATGAGCCTCAATTTAAGATGATTCCCCTAAAAATATGGGTTAAATATAGATTATACTATTTACCCAAAAGGAAGAGGACCCTAAATTTAAAATGATTCCCCAATTTCTAACATCAAAGAACTTGGGGAAAAAACTAGTCTTGGATTCAGGCAAATACAGGAGAATTGGAAAATGACCACTAGACAAGTGAATGAATATGGTCCTTTCCCTGCTCTGTGCTTTTGGCATTAAAACCACAAGCATATACTCTGTTGTAATGTTTCAGTACTGCTGGAATCGACATTTTGGAGTTACTATACAAGCATTTGAAAGGTAAAGTGTGCCGTCGAGTCGGTGTCAACCCCTGGCGCCCACAGAGCCCTGTGGTTGTCTTTAGTAGAATACAGGTTTACCATTGCCATCTCCTGCGCAGTATGAGATGATGCCTTTCAGCCTCTTCCTATATCGCTGCTGCCCGATATAGGTGTTTCCCATAGTCTGGGAAACATACCTGCGGGGATTCGAACCAGCAACTTCTGGCTTGCTAGTCTAGTCATTTCCCTGCTGCGCCATTAGGTGACTTTATACAAGCATTCTACACATTTAAATTTTTTAAATAAAAATTTAAATTAGTAGGAAGGCTGCATAAAACGTTTAGGGGAAAGCTGGTTTCCGGCTGCCTTCTGAATGGTATTATGTCTCAATGTCCAGACATCATACATTAAATTATCTTCATGGTACCACCTTTGGACTACCTTAAGTAGCGCAATGGGGAAATGCTTAACTAACAAGCAGAAGGTTGCCAGTTCAAATCTCCACCAGTATGTTTCCCAGACTATGGGAAACACCTATATTGGGCAGCAGCGATATAGGAAGATGCTGAAAGGCATCAGCTCATACTGCGCGGGAGGAGGCAATGGTAAACCCCTCCTGTATTCTGTCAAAGAAAAACCACAGGGCTCTGTGGTCGCCAGGAGTCAATATCAACTCGATGGCACACTTTATCTTTACCACCTTTGGAGGTAAACCTCTGTGGAAACACAACAATGAGTAAATGTGCTTAAACACACAAGGTAATATGTTGATTTCATGAGTCTCTACTTGGCATGCTAGTAAAGCACCATTGTTTTACTATTGTGCATGCAATTTTCTGTTACGTTGAATATTCCTCATTCTACTTACACTGAAAAATTTGCGAATGACTACATATTAAATTTATGTTATGTATGATTTATTAAAATACCTGTTTTGAGGGTAAATAAAAACACTAAATACATCCAGAATCACCTACACATAAAATATTAAAACAAATGTACCTCATGACTAGCTAAAACACTAAATTTAGCCCTACAAAAGACAGTCATCCAGCACTTTGTCTTCAGATTCAAAAGTTTTCAAGGGAGAGGTGCTCCACATTTTGTGCTAGCTTCTGATTATGCCATTTTATTTATCTTTATGATATGAGGTGGTGTAGTAGTAGAGCCAGCGTGGTGTAGTGGTTAGAGTGCTGGACTAGGACTGGGGAGACCCGAGTTCAAATCCCCATTCAGCCATGAGACTTGCTGGGTACTCTGGGCCAGTCACTTCTCTCTCAGCCTAACCTACATCACAGGGTTGTTGTGAGGAGAAACTTAAGTATGTAGTACACTGCTCTGGGCTCCATGGAGGAAGAGCAGAATATAATTTAAAAAAAAAAATGATTGGGACACATGATATAGTGAAGAGGTTGGCACCTCTGTTGGGTCTTGGTTGCACACATGATATAGTCAATGTAGAATCCAAGTTGTAGTATGCAAGGACAAGGCAGTGGTGTGGAATCAGGAATATTAATAGTCTAATTAAATAGATATTATGTACAGAGAGGCATGTGCAGACTGTTTTTCAGTGCTCTTGCTGCTGGCTGTTTGTTAGCCGCGCCTCTATTCCAGGACTGGAATACAAGTAACTAAAGCTCCAATCAAAAGCTGGCCTGAATCAACGAATGGGTTAACCAAAAACACCACAGTCAAAAGGGTGATCTTGACCAACTGTTCCAAAATGGAACAGAAAGGTCTAGGTGCCCCCTGAGATATGCAGACCATCAGTGCTGAGTGAAACTGAAGCAATAGTTTTCACAAAATACTCATTTGTTGTTCCAGTACTTGGCTAATTCTCACTTATGCTGAGGAGTTGATTGATTAGCTTATGCAGAACTGACAGCAACATGAGAGAATTGCTAGTATCTTATTGTAAAGATAATCACATGCTGACTGCCCTTGTGTGGTAGGGTTTCAAGAACATGACAAAGGTTGTAATTTATTTATTTTTTTGATAAACAAAATGAAAAATTATTGCTCAAGGCAATGGCACGATCTGACTGTGCTAACTTACAAACAATTGGCAAAACAATTAAAATCTAAAAGTATTTAACATTTGCATTACATTGATATTAGCTATTCAAAGTAGGAATGCCTATTCCTTTTACAGTTGCAGGCAGACTGTAATAATGAGACTGCCTGATTAGGATTTCACTTCAAAAGGTGTGATACTTGACTTCTGCTCTTTCCAGGAAGTAGTAACGGAGAAGAACAAAGCATGCTGGAAAACAAATGAAAATGTTTTCACATAGGCTTTCCCATTTCCTCTTGAGGGCAGGAAGACAGACCGAACCCAAGAACAGGTGTCTAGATGTGTTTTATGTCACATGATACCTGCCAGGGAAACATTTCCACCATGATCTGATGGTGATATTTCCAGAGCAAGTGGCTCATGGGAACGCAGCATGTAAAATGGCTCAAAATTTCTGGGAATGAGAATTATATATTTCATTTTTTTATTTTTCTGTGAGCCACTTTGAGGTCTTTTTGGCTGAAAAGTGGTATGGAAATTATACAAATAATTGTATAATGAATAAATAAATGAATAAATAGCTTTTAAAGGCCAAGAGAATTATCTCAGGAATGTTGGTATACGTTTCTTTTCCTTTACTGTCCCAAGAACTATGGTAAAAGTAAAATTGCACCCTCGAGTCAGTGTCGACTCCTGGAGGTTATTCACACTTGGCTTCAGGCTTTGGGGTAAATGTTGAGCGAAGCCACTTCGAAGTACACTCGCAGCATTGAGGGAAGCAGCCCCTCCCCTCTGCTCTTGGCTTTTGTTTTTGCAAGTACACATGGCAGGCATCAGTGTTTTCCTTCCAAGCCAATCGGGGTGGGGGAGAGTTCCCTGCAGAGAAAGATCTGCATTTCTGAAGAGACCACAACTCTTATCATGCTAATGATTCTACGTCAATGCCTCTCCTTGTTTGTGCTGCATTTTCAGAAAAAGTAGCTTAAAACCAGCATTTTGAAAATTCGGAAATACCTCAAGATAAGCTAGAATTCGCATCACAAAGCCCAACTTGTGTGTGGAGTGGGTCCAAGGATCTCGTTAGGAGTTTGGGGTAAGTTTGGCTGGTGTGTGAACACACACACTCTCTCCCAAAGGAGATTTGGGGCAGAAGCCCCATGTGTAAAGCCTCCTGGCGACCACAGAGCCATGGGGTTTTCTTTGGTAGAATACAGGAAGGGTTTACCATTGCCTCCTCCTGCACACTGAGAGATGATGCCTTCCAGCACCTTCCTATATCGCTGCTGCCCAATATAGGTGTTTCCCATAGTCTGAGAACAGAGGAGAACAGATACTGTAAATAGTGTCACAGGATTCGATTCACCATAAAAACAATCCTTGGATGTGAATCATGTGTTGTGTGAATGAGCCTGTTATCACCAACACGCTTTTGTGTACCAGCTTTAAAGATGCCTAGATCAGAAGAACAATTGATATTGTTTTATGGTATATTTGGTGGTGCCAAGTGAGCCATAAATAGTTTGAATAAGAAAACACAGAAAGGATGCGCACGCCCCTCCACTTCCTTATTATCCCTGTGTTTCTAGAGGGCTCACAGAAGTATCAAACACTTGAGAAAGAACAGCTTTATCAGCTCAAGACATAAATGATGCAAGAGACAACCCCAGTTTCTCTCTCTTAATTGATTATTAAATGGGAGCTAAGCAAAAATGTTTTTTAAGCTTATATGATTTAAAAATACATTCACTAATGCATAATCATGCTGTGGAATCATGTTTTCCCCACAGTGTATTTGGATGTTAAGTCTAAAACTGTTTTCATAGATCTGGAGACTTGGTAATAAGTTGTAGATGCATGCTGTATCCAAGTGGTAGAATCTACTACAGCATTCATTTATTGTAAAAAGGCTTGTTCTAGCCAGTTCAACTCTATGGGCAGCACCACTCTAACACAACAATATGGATGGATATCCCTCCTCCTCTTCTGTTTCCTCTCCCTCCTCCAGGGCTCCTGCTGCTGTCAACTGAAGCAGTGTTCTTGCTATCTATTAATCCAGCAGCAAAGAACAGAGATGGTGCAACGAAAATAGCCAGATAAGAGTGAAGGGGACAAATGTGCTAGGGGTTGGAATGGGGGTGGTGTTCAATGCCCCATTTCAGGCATCAAAATACCTTGGGCCACCCTGCCATGCAGTGCATCTAACTGAGACATGCAAGTCCCATACAGTGTGGCCAAATTCAGACGTAACATGAAACCGGAGGTAGGCGAACCCGTGGTTTCAGTTTGAAACTTGAAATCATAACGCAGATGTTCTTCCAACTGTGGTCTGCCAACTTCCGGTTCCAGGAGAGGGGAGCCCCTCCCTGCTTCTCAGTCACTGAGTCTGATCCCAGCAAGCTCCATGACCAGACTGTGGGCAAAGCATCCGCATGTCAGTGGAGCAGCCACGATTAGCCACAATCTTGAAGGAGGCATGCCGAGAGTGACCATGCATTTTTGGAGCTGCCCACCCACCTTAAACATGGAAAGGGCATTAAAATCCCTTTAAATGCCATGCAATGCAAGCGCTTCTTCAGGCAGCAATGGCACCACCACCCTCCAAAGAACCCTGCACCTAAATAGTCCTGCACAAGCACGATTTTGGGGTGGGTGGGTGGGGAAGATATTTGGAGGTACTATTTCCCTATTACTCAGGATAGGGAAGGGAACATGAAGACTTCCTAGGAGGGGGTATGTATATGAGGGAGGGCAAAGGATCCTAGGGGTCTGCCCTACCATGACGTAGGATGCTGTTGTGAGGGATCATCCCATCAAAGCAGTCTATGCAGACCATACTACACTCCTGCTTTTTGGCAGCTTTCAGACAATGGGCTATCCCTCTCATGAGAGGGCCAGTCTACTGGGGAGGACCAGGCAGCTGTAACCCCTAGGTCTCCCATCAGATTGTATGCTCACAAGTTGAACTAACCCAACAAAGGCCCCCCCGCTTGTGTGGCCCCCCCAACCTTCCATGGTAAAGGACAGAACAGAAGCACTGCAAACCACCACCACCCGCTTGCAGACACCTAAAGGAGATTTTGATGCTCCATGTGTCAGAGCCTGGCCACGTGCATGGATGGGGGGGGGGGCAGTTTCACTGGGTGTGTGGATGGATCTTAAAAGCCATTCAAAATTCCCAGGTTCAGTCCGGTGTTGCACCATATGCAGATCTGCCAACTCAGGGAATTTCAGGAGTGGAGAGCTCTGATCTCCAGGGACCCCAGGAGAGCAGGGTCACTGTTTCAGGACACAGCAAGGGTACACAGGCCCAAATAGGCAGACAGGCTGGCAGAGGGCAAGCTTTGACAGCTACTTGGTGGCAGTCACCAAGACAGTTGCCGGGTAACTGTCCCCGCGGCTTTCCTCCATTCAGCAACCTGGCTCGATATAGAGCCCCAATGGCCTGTCAGTCTCATGAGAGAGTGATACATAGGAGAAGGGGTTGTTTTGTTGTCACACATGATTAGAGATTTTGCTCAGCAATTATCTCCCCTCCCCCGCAGTCATGGAGCCGCTGCATTCCCTGGCAGGTCTGCACCGCCATCTCTATAACTGCAGTTTGAAAATTGGCATGAAACCATGGTTATGGCAGCGTCCAGAATCAGATGTAATGCTTCGGTGGCCAAACCGGAGGACTCAGTGGTGAACCTTTGTGCAAACCAAAGGTTCAAATTGGAGTTTGGTGAGCTTTCAGCTTGAAACCATCATGCAGTTCCAACCTCTGCCTTGTTTAACTCCGGTTTCATGCTATGTCTGTATCTATGAGTCTATTGGCCTGTGAGTCTATTGGCTAAATATTTCTGATGTCGTAATTCTGTCACTTTAACAATTCTCACATTTAAACAAATTTTAATTTTATCCATTGTAAAGAACAATTCTATGTTGCTGCCCTCAGACTCTGGAATGCTCTCCCGGTGGCTATTTGCTCCTCAGTTTCCATCACAGTTTTTAGAAAGCGTGTTAAATCTTGGCTTTTTACCCAGGCTTTTATATGATTGTCTCTACCTCTGCTTCTTTGTATATTGCATTTTGTATCATTATTTTATGCTTGTATTTTAAATCTTTAGACAGATTCATGTTTATATATTTTAGTGTAATATTTTAATTGTGTATTTTTATAGTGTTGTTTTCATTTTTCTGTTAACCACGTTGGGATTATTTTAATGAAAGGCAATATATAAATTTAACAATAAAATAAAATAAAATAAATACTGTGAGCAGGCTGTTTGACACCAAGGAAACCTAAATTCCAAACTAAGAAAAAATGGAATAATGTAAAATATTCAAGTTGAGCAATTTTGCATATTTTACATAAGGATTTCTGCATGTGTTACTATTTTGCACAGCGCATTCTTTTTCTGCTAGTCATGGGGAGAAGCAAGGAACTATATTGGGTCACTGACCACAGGAAATATTCAAGAGATCTTCTGGCTGGTGAGATTTCACTAGGCATTGCCTGCACTTCAAGCATATCTTTGCAACCATAAGGCCAGAAACTTAGAAAGGAAGGGAGGGGGAGGAAGAAAGGAAGGAAAGAAGAAGAAATAGTAATTGACATCCATGCAACCATGGCTGATGGTGTAATACTACACCATCGGGAAAGGGGTAAATTTAATGATCTCCTGTGTCCACTGTGCCTTCGGAAAATATGTCCCCAAGGGTTGTGCAACCCTCAGGGACATATTTTGAGGAGGCACAGGGGAATTCAGAAGGAAGGGGAGATAATAAATAATTTCCCTTCCTCCCTTAAGCAGTGGTGCAGTAGGGATGTGCACGAACCTGTTCAGCACTCTATACTTGCAACGCTGAACAGGTTCGGAAACCCCGTGTTCGAACCGGTTTGAACGCGGGGGCAGGGGTGGCATTAAGGACGGGGGAGGGTGCACTTACCACCCACCACCATGCTTCCCCCTCTGGTGCTCTGTGGATAAATAGTCAATTGGGGCGGCAGCATGCCTCCTTGACGCACCGTTGTTGCAATGACCAGAAGTGTGACCAGAAATGCCATGCATGGCACGGGCACCACCTGCGACGTGTGCATGCACGCATGGCACTTCCAGTCACACTTCCAGTCATTGCAACAATGGGGTGGCAAGGAGATACGCTGCTGCCCCAACTGACTATCCACAGAGCACTGGAGGGGGAAGTGTGTCAGTGGGGAGTAAGTGCTCCCTGCCCCATCCTTAAGGCCACTCCCACCACACCATCGGCTTGAAGGGAGCTGGTTCCATGCACATCCCTATGGCACAGCATTATCTGGATATCAGCCATGGTTGCACCAGCACAGGGCTCCTCTGTTCGTCAGCCACTGTATTTGGCATTTGCTGGAATCTCAGCAAGCTCACAGCGCTATCTCTGAGTATACAGAAATTCTGGAAAAAAATACACCTTGCCAGGCTTTGCTGCTTGTGAAAAAACCCAAGAAGCATTTAAGCCCTTATTTGTCTGCGCATTTCAAAGAGTACCCGATGCTCCCTGTAAACTTAGTTATCCATAGCACAATGTTTGTTTATATCTAAGACCATAAGAGTTACTGTACTTCAGCCTGTGTAACTATAGAACTGCTTGGCTATCTGGAAAATGCACTAAATATAGACAATAGAGTCGGTCTCTGTGCTATAACACTTCTGTGCTCTCCTTTCTTTCCTCACTTGTGTAGCTAAAGGTCACTTGCCGTCAGACCTCGGCTATCTTGCATTCTTTGTGTGCACATACACACTATAAAAATGAAGGGCTCAGCAGTTCAGCAAAAGGCTAGCGTATATTTTTATCATCAAAGTGCCCCTGGGACATTGTAAATGATAAGCTGTGGATGCAAATGAGCACAGGAGCTGGTTCATATCACAAAAGCCTCTCTCTCAGACACTGGCCTAATTGGTAAGAGAGAGGGCAAGTCCCAATGCCCAGGTTCATTAGGATGTACTAAAGGTCAAAACTGGATCCTACGTAATGTCGAGTTAAACTCTCATTTAAATGGGCCCTACACCACAGTTAGTCTCCTGGAGGCTTTACAGAAAGAGCTTTTATTTCAAATCTCCTCTGGAATAGAGTTTGCCAGTCCACATATTAGCTGGATTTCCCCCAAAGTCCCTGCGAGCTATCAGGGACCAGAACAGACAGACTTTGTTTCCCCCTGAATGGAGGCTGAGCATTCTGGCTTAGCCCGAAATATGTCTGGCTTTAAAAAAATCCTCTAGTTTCAGTAGCTTGGGTGGGGGCTGGGGGCTGGGGCTGCTGTTATGCCCTGCAGTTTCTCTGTGATGTGTGGGGTGGCCATGCCAGTAATTCACCGTTTTCCAAAACTCAATGAAGGGGGGCTTGACCGCTGTTTGGGGTATGGTCTGCTCTAAGTGATTTGCAATTCCAAGTGCTGGGGTGGGGGGAGGTGTTGCAGATTGGTGATACTCTGTGGAGGGAGTCCAGAAGGGGAGGGGGAGGGAGAAATTCCTGAGTTCAACCCAAACTGCAAAATAGTGCCAGCATAGTGTAGTGGTTAGAGTATTGAACTAGGACCGGGAAGACCTGAGTTTGAATCCTCATTCAACCGTGAAACTCACTGGCTGACTCTGGGCCAGTCATGTATCTCTCAGCCTAACCTACCTCACAGGGCTGTTGTGAGGATAAAAATAAGCATGTACACCACTCTGAGCTCCTTGGAGGAAGAGCAGGATATAAGTGTAAATAATTTTTTTTTAAAGATGTGTGTTCCTGTGTTTTGCATAGGCTTTAGATAGGCAGAATGGATGTAACCTGAGCCTGTTTTTTCTAAGCTGATTCCATTAGGTGTGTGTGGCGGGAGACATGAGGTGATGAAGGCAGCCACTCACAAAGGAAAGGGTTAACTGTCAATTTAATCCCCCGAATTAAACATCTTGCGAATCTGCTGTGAAGCAGATTCGCTCTCCAGATCCCCTGTAGCATGAAGCCATGTGTGAATAACTTCCTAATTAAGTTATCTCAAGATTTTTTTTTACTGGGAGTAGTAACTCTTTAGGTCACAATACTTGCCACTCTCTGTAGAACACTGTGTAAGTAGCTTGATACATTTTAAATAATTAAAGTCACAATTAAGGAGGTTTTCAGGTCACTTCCTCACACGATTCTGCTTCCTTTTCTTCCCTGCTGTTTTCAGAGTTCCAATTTGTGGTTTGTCTTCTTAAGTCAGTTTGTGAGACTATGCTGCTCAGGATCGCCAGCGTTTTACGGCGGGGCTCTTATGCTTCTCAACAGTGTGAGATCAGCAGAAATTCAGTATGTGAAGTTTTCCCACCATAGCAACTACATCCTGGAAAAAGCTTCATCTGCTGAATTTTATCATAGCCATTAAATACTCAGGAGTCCTACCAGGAAAACAGGTTGGTAACCCTAGGAAGTATTTATTTTAGGTATTATTATTTTTTAACATTTATATCCCACTCTTTCTCCAAGGGGCCCAGCACATTGTACATGGGTATGTTTATCCTCACAACAACCCTGTGAGGTAGGTTAAACTGATAAATAAGTGACTGGCCAGAGTCACCCAGTGAGATTCATAGTTGAATGGGGAATTGAACTCGGGTCTCCCCATTCATAGAAACATAGGAAACTGCCTTATACCAAGTCAGACCATGGGTCCATCTAGCTCAGTATTGTCTACACAGACTGGCAGTGGCTTCTCCAAGGTTGCAGGCAGCAGTTTCTCTCAGCCCTATCTTGGAGATGCTGCCAGGGAGGGAATTTGGAACCTTTTGCATGCAAGCATGAAGTAGCGGTGCGCATGGAACCAGCTGGTTAATATTTTTTAAATGGCCACTGTGCATGCGCAAATGGCCTCTGCGAGGCCCTGAGCCATGCCAGGCCTTGCAGAGGCCATTTGTACATGCGCAGTGGCAGGTGAAATAGCCGCCGCGCCGAGTTAAAGTGCCCAGAATGGGCCCAAAATGGGTAAAATGGGCCGTGGCAGTGATTACCCAGGCCTGTGGGGGAAGGGGGGACCTTTGCGTACTCCCCACATATCCCCCCACACACACTGCAGCTTTTAGGAAGCCCCCCAAAGGGGCTAGAGGAGGTAAATAAAAAATATTTTATTTTATTTTTTAAAAAATTGCGAACTGGCAGGAGGGTTTGGTCCCAGTCCAGATGGAACTGCAGGGGGGGGGTTTGACCCCAAACCCCCTAACCATCAAACCAAACCCCCGAAACAGTTTGCACATCCCTAGCATTTAGATGCTCTTCCCAGAGCGGCTCCATCCCCTAAGGCGAATATCTTACAGTACTCACTTGAATTCTCCCATTCAAATGCAAACCAGGGTGGACTCTGCTTAGTAAAGGGGGGAATTCTTGCTTGCTACAAGGCCAGCCACGAAATGGTGCAGAGGGGAAATGACTTGACTAGCAAGCCAGAGGTTGCCAGTGTGAATCCCTGCTGGTATGTTTCCCAGACTATGGGAAACACCTATAACAGGCAGCAGCAATGCAGGAAGATGCTGAAAGGTAGCTTCTCATACTGCATGGGAGGAGGCAATGGTAAACCCCTCCTGTATTCTACCAACGACAAACACAAGGCTCTGTGGTCACCTGGAGTAGACACCGACTCAACAGCACACTTTACTTTACCACAAGGCCAGCTCTCCTCTCCTTAAGGTGCCCACTGAAATGCACTGGTTCCTCCCTAATGGCCATAGGAATGCATGGAATTTGGCCATTCAGAAATTCAATGCATCTCATGGCCAATTGGTCCATCTAGCCTTTCCCAGCCCAACCTAGAGATGCTGCCAGGGATTGAATCTGGAGCCTTCTGCATAAAAAAAAGCAGATGGAGCAATTGAGCTACAGTCCTTCCCTTTCCTAATCCAACACTCTAACCACTACACCCCACATTTCCTTAAGGCCTTTGAATAATTGAGAGTGTAACAGTATTGTGCTGATATAATTACTGAATATATCCTACTGCAATGATACTTGCCTACATCTAGATTATTTTTATTTATTTATTTATTTAGTAAATCTGTACACCGCCCCAAACTTTCAACTCTGGGTAGTTAACAATAGGATAAAACAGGTTTAAAATATAAACAAAAAACTTAAAACCATTTAACAATTTAATAATAAACTAAAGATTAAAACCTAAAAAAAATTAGGAAGCTGAGAAAGCTTGGGCGAAAAGATGAGTTTTCAGGTGCTTTTTGAACATTGCCAGAGATGAGGAGGATCGTATCTCAGCAGGGAGCACATTCCACAATCTCGAGGCAGCGACCGAGAAGGCCTGTTTCTGTGTAGCCACCAAACGAGTTGGTGGTAACTGGAGACGGACCTCCTCAGATGACCTCAATGGGCGGTGGGGCTCGTAATGAAGAAGACGCTCTCTTAGATACCCAGGGCCTGATCCTTTTAGGGCTTTATAAGTTATAACTAGCACTTTGTATTTTGTCCAGAAACCTATTGGCAGCCAGTGTAGCTCTATCAGTAAAGGAGTAACATGGTCTCTCCCAGATGATCCAGAGACCAACCTGGCTGCCGCATTCTGAACCAACTGAAGTTTCCAGACTACGTACAAAGTCAGCCCCACATAGAGCGCATTACAAAAGTCAAGTCTGGAGGTTAGCAACAGATGTACCACTGTGTTGAGGTCATTGATCTCGAGAAATGGGCGCAGCTGGCATATCAGGTGAAGCTGATAGAAAGCACCCCGGCCACCGCCTCAACCTGAGAAACCAGGGAGAGGTGTGAATTCAGAAGTACTCCCAGACTGCTAACCTGTTCCTTTGGGGAAGTGTGCCCCCATCTAGAACAGGTAGATCCAAATTGTCGCTAGAATTCTGACCCCGCACAATAAGTACCTCCGTCTTATCTGGATTCAGTTTCAGTTTATTCTCCCTCATCCAGCCCATTACTGCTTCCAGGCAGGCATTTAGGGAGGATATGCCAGCTCCTGAAGAAGTTGACATGGAGAAGTATATCTGGGTGTCATCGGCATACTGGTAACACCCAGCTCCAAATCCCCTGATGATCTCTCCCAGCGTTTCATGTAGATGTTAAAAAGCATTGGAGAAAGTACAGAGCCTTGAGGGACACCATACTTAAGCTCAGATTTTGAAGAGCAACAATATCCAATCAACACTATCTGGAATCTATCTGAGAGCTAGGAGCAGAACCACTTTAAAACAGTGCCTCCCACTCCCAACACCCTCAGATGTTCCAGAAGGATACTATGGTCGATAGTACTGAAAGCTGCCAAGAGATCCAAGAGGACTAACAGAGTCACACTTCCTCTGTCGATTCCCAATTGGAGATCATCCATCAGGCTGGCCAAGGCAGTCTCCACCCCATAGCCAGCCCAGAAGCCAGTTTGAAATGGGTCTAGATAATCAGTTTCCTCCAAGACCGCCTGGAACTGAGAGGCCACCACCCTCTCAATTACCTTGCCCAGCCATGGGAGGTTGGAAACAGGCCTATAATTGCTCAAGTCTGAGGGATTTAATGCAGGCTTCTTTAGAAGAGGTCTAATGATTGCCTCCTTAAGACAAGGAGGCATCCTGCCTAGGGGTGTGCAATTTGGATTTTTGTTGTTTTGGCTCAGATCCAAGCTGAAACACCCCCGTTCTGTTCTGTGGCCAAATATGGCCCTCCCGAATCACCCCCCTATTTGGTTTGGACCCGAATTTATTCTGGTCCGAATCCAAATTGATTTGGGGCAAAAAACCAGGCCCCAGGTGCAAAATAGTGGGTTGGGGTGGTAGTGCCCAATGGGTGGAGGCTACCACCCAAATTTCAGGAGGATTAGTCAAAGGGCTGATTTTTGGTGAATTTTTGAAGTTTTAATGTATTTGGGGCAGATAGGGGGCATAAGGTGGGATCTGGGTCAAAAGAGTGGGGTGGGGTGGTAGTGCCTAATGGGTTTAGGTTACCACCCCAATTGCAGAGGGATTGGGCAAAGGGCTGATTTTTGGTGAATTTCTGAAGTTTACGCGTCTTTAAGGTTCTCCCCCATGAAGGGTGTATTGCTTCACGTCAGGGGAAAGGGGTGTCCTAGTGCCGGGTGGGGTTGGTGGTAGTGCTGGGTAGGGGCAAGGAAGCTACCTGAATTTTTTGTAGTGCACATAGGGTGCCAAGCACCCCCATGGGTTTCTAACCCATGGGGTACAGGGTTCTGTTGTTCCAGAGGTTTTCTGAGTGTGGATTCTATGATAGCAAATTAACGTGGATTCATGGTGTCTCATTGAAAATCTCATTTGCTATCATAGAATCCACACTAGGTTGGCACCCTATGTGCACTACACCACCACTCGCTCTGGGCCACCCCAGCACCCCCTAAGTACACTTATGGGGCTGATGAAAGCTCCATTATAACTTCTTATGAGGAAAAACCTTAAAGACGCGAAAACTTCAACAATTAACCAAAAATCAGCCCTCTGCCCAAATCCTTTGAAAAAATTCAGGTAGCTTCCTTGCCCCAACCCGGCACTACCACCAACCCCACCCCGCTCTAGGACACCCCTTTCCCCCCCGACGTGAAGCGATACACCCTTCATGGGGGAGAACCTTAAAGACGCGTAAACTTCAGAAATTCACCAAAAATCAGCCCTTTGCCCAATCCCTCTGCAATTGGGGTGGTATCCTCCACCCATTAGGCACTACCACCCCACACCACCCTTTTGGCACATATCCCACGTTATGCCCCTATATGCCCCAAAGACACTGAAACTTCAGAAATTCACCAAAAATCAGCCCTTTGCCCAATCCCTCTGCAATTGGGGTGGTAACCTCCACCCATTGGGCACTACCACCCCACCCCACTATTTTGCCCCTGGCACCCAAAATTCGAGCAGACGTCACATCCAACCTTTTTGCATTGAAGTCAATGGGATGCAAAAAGGCGGGAAATTCAAATAGACATCATAGCTCAAAACGGAGGGGGGGAAAGAAGGCCAAAAAAATGGAGGTCCAAATCACCCAAATTTTCGGGCCCGAAATTCGGGTGATTCGTCTCGTGCCCGAAATTTCTCGGATCTTTTCGTGGGTGATTTGGTTCGGCCCCGAATCACCTGAAATTCGCTGTTTCGGGCACAGATCGTTCTGTGCCTGAAACGTTTTGCACATCCCTAATCCTGGCCTCCCTCAGAGAAGCATTTATGGTTTCCACCAGGATGTCTACAACAGACTCCCTGCTAGATAGAACAAGCCATGTTAGACAAGCGTCAAGAGAACAAGTTGTTGGCCTCACCGCTCCAAGCAGCTTGTCCACATCCTCAGGAGTCACAAACTGAAACCGATCCAGTCAAATCACATAAGAAGAGTTGTTGGGCACCTCCCGTTCAGACATCAAATTAATTGTGGGTTCTCCATCTAGGTTGGCCCAAATCCGAGAGATTTTATCTGCGAAAAACTCTTTAAACACATCACAGCAGGTAACTGATGACTCCAAATTCTGTTTCAAGGAAGGGGGAGCAGATACTAGTCCCCTCACAACCCTGAACAACTCCGTTGTATGTGAACCCACAGAGGCAATATGGGCAGAAAAAAACTGCCTCTTTGCCATACGTATTGCCTGAGCATAGATCTTTAGATGTGCTCTATGTTGCAATCTGTCGGATTCGAGTCGAGTCTTTCTCCACTTACACTCCAGTCACTTACCTTGCTGCTTCAGCCCCCGTAGATCTTCCGTATACCAAGGGGCCAAATTTGAAGCGGGTCGGAGGGGACACTTGGGAGCAATCGTGTCTACTGCCCTGGTGAGCAAGTTGTTCCAATTCTCAACCAGGGCATCAACAGGATCACTGGCAAAGCCAACATTGAATCCCTCCAAGGCTTCTTGGAATCTTACTGGATCCAATAACCTCTTCAGGTGGACCATTCTAATAGGCCCCTTGCCCTTGCAGAGGTGGGAAGTGGTTGTAAGTCCAACCTTAACCAGATGGTGGTCCATCCATGACAATGGGGAAATCACAGGGGTCCCCACCCACGGAACACCACTCAGATCAGAGTAAAAAACCAAATCAAGTGTGTGACCTGAAATATGCGTCAGTCCAGAGACCACTTGGGATAGGCCCATAGTTGTCATGGGGGCTATGAACTCCTGAGCTGCCCCAGACAGATTAGTCCCAAAATGAAAATTGAAATCCCCCAGCACCAAGAGTCTGGGAGACTCTAATAGGAGTTCCGCGACCAAGTCCGTGAGCTCAGTAAGGGAGTCCGCTGGGCAGTGGGGCGATTGGTACACCAACAGAAGTCCCAATCTATCCCTGGTCCCCAAACTCAAGTACACAGATTCAATATGGTTCGATACCCTAACAGGGACCCTGGTAAGGGAGATGTTATCCTATAGACCACAGCCACTCCATCTCCCCTCCCACATCCCCTCACCTACTCCTTTACAGAATATCCTGGAGGGAGAAGCTGGGACCAAACTGGACCACTAGCCTCCCCCAACCAAGTCTTGGTAATATATACCAGGTTGGCCCCTTCATCCATGATCAAATCATGGATGAGTTCAGGTTTGTTTTGGACTGACCTGACATTACAGAGGAGCAGGGTAAGGCTATGTGGGTTGTTGGCAGTGCTCCCCAAGGTCAAAGAGCTGGCAGGACAGCTGGAGGGGGAGACACTATTAAATTTCTGACTACCCTTCCCCTGGAACAGCCTTCTAACCTGCCAACATTACTTCTTCTATTCCCCACCACAACTGGGATAGCTGCCCCATAATAAAAAAGGCACCCCCTGTCCCCCCCATCTCCAGACAAACCCAAACACATTTCAACAACTTCACCCCAAGTCCAAAACAGCTTAAAACTGATTAAACAGAAGCCCTCTAGCCTCGTGTTGCATTAGGGTTGCACTAGCATAATGCTGTTGCACTAGCGCGGGGATGGACAACCCAAATGCCCCATTGGGCGGGAACCAACCATGACTTGGTATGCAGGGGCCTAGGTTAATTTCCAGCAGATTAATTATTAACCACTGCCCCACCCTGCATCTCTACACAGGACTGTAATTGCAAGTGAAGCAAGTTCGTATCATTACAGACCCATAGAGCTGAGGTGCCATTAAATGCAGCCCTCAGTTCCTTTGCTGTGGCACAGGCAATCGAGAAATGAAAAATCAACAGAGGTGTAGTCTCTTACATTTTCTTACATGTACATATTTGATGTACGTTTTCTGTCAGGGTTATTCAATAAAGATCATCTGTCTCATTTCCAGAATTGCCCTTTGGCTGTGTGGTGTGCAAAGCTGCAAAGAGATGAAAGAGTTCACCCTAGCCAAAAGGAGGCAAGGACAGCTTTGAAACTGCTGCTACATTTGCCCTCGATGCAATCCAGATGTACTGGTAATAAAGCCTTGTTTTCTCACTTGCTGTTTCATGGGAGACTGTCTGGAATTTCCCTGGGTGTGTCTGGATTACAAGAAATCTGTTCTAATGGTCTCATTGCAGCTCGTCTTCTATTACTTCTAGCATATAGGGCTGTAGCTCAGTGGTAGTGCATCTGCTTTGCATGCAGAAGGCCCCAGGTTCAATTCCTGGCATCTCCAGGTAGAGGAGGGAAAGACTCCTGTCTGATAGGGATGTGCATGGGACTGGCTGGTTCGGTTTGGTTCGAGGCCAGATTAGCCTCGAAACCTACCGGGCCATTTCGGTCCGGCACTCCGTCGAACCTCCCCCCCCGGTTTGGTTTGGTCCGAGGGGGGTCGCGAGCTTAATTTTGTAAAAAAACAAAACAAAAAAATCAACCCCCTTTTTTTAACCTTTTACTCTCCTCAGGGGAGTTCCTGGAGGTGGGGTGTGTGTCCATGGAATCCATGGAGGTCCCCCCTCCCCCCGCCAGCCTTTGAAGGGCCATGCAGAGGCCATGTGCAGCCTCCATAATGGCCACTGGGCCGCTGGGTGAAGGCCAAAAACCAGCCGAAGAATGGCCAGACCAGCCAAGGGGGTCATTTTGAAGGCCGGTGGGGGGAGGGGGGACCTCTGTGGACCCACCACCACCTCCAGGAACTCTTCCAAGGGGAATAAAAGGTTAAAAAAAGTTAATATTTTTTTTTGCAAAATTAAGCTCATGAACCCCCCAAACATTCAAGGGTGTTTGGTCCGGGGTCTGACTGAACAGGGGGTGGTTCAGTTTGACCCCGAATGGTCAAACCAAACCGGTTCGATGTCAAACACGGTTGACATCGTACCTGTTTGCACACCCCTAATGTCTGAAACTCTGGGAAATTGCTGCTAGTCAATGTACACAATATTGAACTCGATGGACCAAGGGTCTGACTCAGTATAAAACAACTTCATGTGTACTTGTGTACACTGTACAACACTGACTAAGTTTGCTACTTCATTTTTGAAAACTTAGCTATCATCAGTGCCAACCTCACAATCATGATGGAAGTGGGTCATTTAACCCAGAAACTAGGCCTAAAGCCTGGCTGGCTGGCTGGCTCCTCTACAGCTGTCACAGCTCCCAGGGTCCACACCACAGCTGCCAACACTTCAGCCTCAATTAGCACATTGCCAGATCCAAGAGCAAGAGAATTAGCAGTGTGTGGTTGCTGATGCACAAAATTAGCAAGCCCAAGGCAGAGAGGTGATCAGGAGGTAACTGAGTAACTAAGATCGATCCTGATTGGCCCTGGTTGAACTCATCTCTGCCATCATTGCACAGATGAAAATAAGGACATGCTTGTAACACTCTGATTCTCCCATCAAAGATCACTGTCCAAGCCCGTTTTCCTCTCTATTACTATTCCACATTGTGGACAGTTCATCAGCATGCTGCATTCATTTACTATGTAACAACCTATCCCTGCACTGATTTCAAAAAGGTCCTTCCTTCCTTCCTTCCCCCCTTCCTTCCTTCCTTCTAAAGCTGTATTAGAACAGCATAATTGTAAATGATGTCTAAGCCAGGGGTTCACAACTTTTGCCATTGCAGGGACAGGTCATCCACATGGGACTACAGGAGACAAAAGGAGGAGGTGGGGGTGGGGAACACACCTGTCAGTCTATTGACATAACCAGGAATATTAGTTGCTTCTCTCTTTCTTGTAACCATGATCCATGGTTTTGCACTTTCTTAAATGCAGTGATGATAAATCTCAACAATTCTGAACAGTAGGCTGATTTGTTTGGGCTACGGCTCACTCCAGTTCAGTTACATGAACATTTGAAGCTGTTCCATAGTACCAAGGCAGTTTTATTTTATTTTATTACATTTTATATCCCGCTCTTCCTCCAAGGAGCCCAGAGCAATGTACTACATACTTAGGTTTCTCCTCACAACAACCCTGTGAAGTAGGTTAGGCTGAGAGAGAAGTGACTGGCCCAGAGTCACTCAGCTAGTATCATGGCTGAATGGGGATTTGAACTCGGGTCTCCCCGGTTCTAGTCCAGCACTCTAACCACTACACCACGCTGGCTCATTGGTCATTCTCTTCACTCTTTCAACTTGTTTATGTGGGCCTTCAGGGGCAAAACAGTGGGTTGGGTGGCAGTGCCCCAAGGGTGGTGCACCCGGATTACAAATAGGGCAAAGGCCTGATTTCTTAGGAATTTTTGAGGTTTACGCATCTTTAAGATTTTTCCCCATAGGGAATAATGGAGGTTTCAGCAGCCCCATAACTCCACCTGGGGGGCACTGGGATGGCCCGAAGTGAGTGGTAGCAAATGAGATTTTTAATGAAAAACCATGAATCCACTCTCATATGCTACTAAAGAATCTACTCTCAGAACACCTCTAGAACAAAACCCTGTACTTCATGGTTTAGCAACCCATGTGGGTGGTTGGCACCCTAGGTGCACTACACTGCCACTTGCTCAGGGCCACCCCAGTGCCCCTCAAGTGGAGTTATGGGACTGTAGAAACCTCCATTATACCCTACAAGGAAAATCTGAAAGACACGTAACTTCATTAATTCTTTAAAAACCGGCCCTTTACCAAATTCCTCTGAAAAAATTATGGTAGCTTCCATGCACCAACTGGGCACTACCACCAACCACACTCCACTCTGGGCCACCCTTTCCCCCCACCCCGCATGAAGCTATACTTTTCCTGAAACCAACATCATACCCTATGGGGAAAATCTGAAAGACGTGCAAACTTCAAAAATTCACCAAAAATCAGCAGTTTGCCCAATTCCTTTGAAATTTTTGTGGTAGCTTCCACTCATTGGGCACTATAACTCCCAACCACTCTTTTGACCACATGACCCATTTTTAAATCTGAATTAATTCAGATTCAGATTCAGATTAATTCAGATACATAACAAAACTGGGGTGATTCGGAAGGCTTAATTTCAGACAAAATACAAAATGGGGTTGATTCGGATTTGGTACAAATCAAAACAGAAAAAAATACAAAACGCACAACCCTACTCTTTGCATAAATTGCCATCATTCTGATTGAGGAATATAGTCTCAACTGGTTAAAAAAACAAGTTTCAGAATTCCAATACCTGCAGGGAATATTTCCTCCAAATTTATGCTGGGGATGAGGGTTGCCACAATTACATTTTGTTCCTTTTAAAAAAGCCTATTGTTTGACAAAGCATTAGTTGGACTTTGTCAAATATTTCCCTGGGTTTGAGCCATCCCAATTTCTCATTTAAATTTTTTTTACCCCTCTAAGGAATACATAATCCATCATTTCTGAAAGGCTCAGTTAGCATGGGATTAGCACTGGTGAAATGCAGGGAACAATCCACCAAGCAGTGCAAGCCCTACGGAAATGAACAGAGGTTGCATAGCAACAGAGCTCGGGCCTGCAGATGACAGCCTCTGAGGCCCCAAACATCTCTTAAGCATGACTTCCCGTGCAATTTTAATTTGTTTGCTTGTATCAAAACTTAATTAACAAACATGAGGCAACTGTTAGCTTGCACAGTTGTGTCAGAGGCACACCTCATTCTTCCTTGTCAAAATTGGCACACCTGGTAATTAGGAGAGAGCCTCAGCCGAGGAACATGACAAGGGCAGTCAGGTGGTGTGGGCTGCTGAACAGGTTCCCATTGTTAGCGTAAGAGCTCACAGAGCTGCATTGTGTGTGGCTGAATCATTGTCCGAGCAAGCAAGGGAGAGACAGGTAGCTGGCAATTGGATAAAAGGCACATGTAGTTAAGGGAAGGAGCTGGCTGGCTGAGGGGGAAAACAATCTCTTAATCACTTGCAAAATAAAGGAAAAACAATATCTGGGCAATGAGCTGGAATGATATGTTGGACAAGTTAGCTTTTGTCCTTATATGCCCCATTATGTCTGGTCTTGGACTCCAAGTGGGGGCTTGTCACTGCTTCCTGTGCCACCAGGATAACACAAGAAGTCCCAGGCCACATGGGAGCAGCCACCGGGCACAGGAGAGCAGCACCCATTCCTCCCCACGCCAGCATTCTTTGCATTTTTTGAAAGTTGGTTCTGACTGGTATGTAGAGGAACCGTGGTGTAGGTTCCTTGCATGTGGCCTAGGCTTTTCATGTCCCCCTTGCCGCGTGGGAAGGCATGGGGCTGCTGCAGCTCCACACTGCTAGGATAATGTCTGCATCTGTTGTCTGCTTAAGTTTCGATCAACTTAATGCAGTGGCCTCTCCCTTTCCTTCCAGACCAGCTCAACAAGTCCTGGCCCTGCTGATGATTCCTCACCACATTTTGCATGACCCTTTGAACTGTAGAAGCTTCTGCAGTTGTTTTTTTAAAGTACTACCTGCTCCCCTACAAAGTACTAATACAGGGAGCTACTTAGAGTGCGTTCAGTAATTCAGTGGACCTCTGAACAGGAGCACATGTGTGGTTTGTGGCTCTGCTCTCTCTCTACTAGCCACCTAATGGTGCAGTGGGGAAATCATCTGACTAGCAAGCTGGAGGTTGCTGGTTCGAATCCCTGCTGAAATGTTTCCCAGACTATGCTGGTATGTTTTCCCAGACTATGGGAAACACCTATATCGGGCAGTAGCGATATAGGAAGATGCTGAAAGGCATTATCTCATACTACATGGGAGATGGCAATGTCCTCCTGTATTCTACCAAAGACAACCACAGGGCTGTGTGGTCGCCAGAAGTTGACACTGACTCAACGGCACACTTTACTTTTACCTCCCTCTTCTTTCTCAGTGGTAAAGATGCAGGTACAGCCTGTGGATCTAATCCACATTGCCTGTTTCTGTTTGCTCTCCCACCCATATTTCAAGCAGGCTGTCCCTTTCCCCATCCTTCAAATACCTGGAATGTTTACCCAACAAAATGCCTGGTGTATTATTATTTTTAAGAAGTCCTTTACACTGCTTTAAAATATTTGGAGAGAAGAGGTTGGCTTTGTGACAGCCACAAGGGCCAGCCAATCTATGCCATGCAAACCCAGTTTTCATTAAAACCTGGAACAACAGGTTTCTTCTGGTCAGGAAAACTATGTTTGTGTCTAAACAGCAGTGTGTATGGTTCTACAGTGGACACACTGAACAATGTAAGGCTCTATACACAGCCTTAGATTTCCAACAGACAATGCTGGCCAGTGTCTCAATGAAGATCACAACAGCCAATTAATGTCACACAACTGTACTAGGAGGCATAACAAAATGCTTGCACCCTTCTAAGATGACCATTTTCTGCTGGTGTTGTTATCCTCATTTGCTAGTTATATTTATTAACTATCATCCAGAGAGAAATATCTCTGATCATTCACTAGTCATTACTTTTTATTGTTAAATTATCTTTATGAATGATTAGCACAACCAATAATTTACTGGTTACAATAAAAGTACCACAATACTTTTAGGCTTAATATTGTTTTAAAAGTCTGCATTCTGTTCTATTCTGTTCTATGCACTGGGTATTATAGTGTTTCTGTCAGCAATCCAATGGGTTTCAATGGGGCTATACTGAGATGACTGAACAGTAAGAGGTTTATGTATTGTAACCTAAAATTGGAAGAGAGAGAGAGAACTTGCAGATGCAAGTTCTCTTTGGAAACCTAATCCAAGTTTTAATTTTGTGTACTTTAAATATTTGCCATGAGTATCGGCATGTACACAGAGTTGCACCTAGGTAATTTTGGAACCTGGACCAAAAGGCCTTTGGAGCCCCCCACCCACTGCCCTGCTGCAAATTAAGCATCATCATGCTCCACTGGGTGACTACACCACCCAGGACAGACTAAAGAGGATTTGGGGAGCCCCTGGAGCTCTGGAGGCCTTGACTTCGGGTCCGAAGTCCAGGGGTAAGAGCACCTTTGCATGTACAAAGATATGGCCTGAATCCCTTTGCATACTGAAAGCTTGTCATGCTGTGCACCTAGGCTTATGTGAATAAGCCTAGAGCTGCCAGCCAACCAACACCTTCCCTTGCCCCCACTAAATGGCCCTTAGCCAGAATGGCAAGGGAAAGGGTCATTTTCTCTCTTCCCTCATGGTGGGGTTTTTGGGGGTGGTGGTGTGTTTTTTTGGACGGAGGGGGTAACCTGTATACCACTGTTGAACACAGCTGAGCATTCCCCCAGCCCTGGTTAAAAAAAAAAAATCTAGGGTTCACCCTTGCACTTAAAAAATTGATTGTCTCTGCCCACAGACCTACAAAAAACTCTAGGCTCTCCCCCTCCAGTTCTAGCACTAGACTTAACCTCTGCTTCCTTATCATGAGGGCTCCCACCACAATACTGCACCCGGGAATCAGATTTCTCAATCTCAGGAGTTTTAGCAGCATTGGCTTTTTGCCATGCACTACTTGAGAGGAAGAATTACTACTACTACTGCTGCTACTGCTACTACTACTACTACTACTACTACTTATTCGATTTCTATACCACCCTTCCAAAATGGCTCAGGGTGGTTTACACAGAGAAATAATAAAAAAGCTAACTCACAATCAAAAATGAAACATAAGGTACACACCAGCAACAATTACTGGAGGTACTGTGTTGAGGGTGGATAGGGCCAGTTACTCTCCCCCGCCACCGCACCCAGGAATCAGACTTTTCAATCTCAGGAGGTTTAGCAGCATTGGCTTGTTGCCATGCACCACTTGAGAGGAATGGCAATGAGCCGCCTTGTCCCCCCTTGTCAGTCCTGCACTCTGGCCTGGAGGTGACACTGATGGCCACCCGCTCACTGGCCCAACCCTCCACCTCCCTCACTGGCCTGCCCCTCTGCCTCACTGCCCAGATGCTGTCCTTTCCCCACTGGCCAGTGCTGGAGTGTGCACTTGCTGCTTGTATGCCTGCGAGGCAGCATGGAGCATGCATCCTGCAGTGGCGGTGGCAGCAGCTCCTCTGGCCAGCCCCGTGTCACCACTACAATGTTGTGTAAGCACCAGCACTGTTCTCTCTTTCTCTCTCCTCCTCTCCAGCATCAAACTTGAGGAGGGAGAGGGGGGAGCGAGAGAGCACAGCATCATGGCTGTGATGATGAGAGGCTAGTTAGAGAAGGAGCTGCTGCTGCTAGTTGATATGTGTTTCATGCTGCTATGGCAGTGCACCCCAGAAGGTTGGCTGCAAGGGAGAAGAGGGCGGTGTCTGGGCCATCATCCCTGCCACGTCCCCTGAGCTCGTCTGAATGGAGAAGGGGAATGGAAAGTGTCAGGAGCAGGTGTCTGGCAATAGCCGATGAGCAAGTGATCTGGCTAGTCGGCAGACAGATGAACCTTCCCGCCCTCCTCCTTGCAAATGGGAAGGCTGCAGAATGCAGTGGCACAGCAACAGCTCTTCCTCCTCTTTCCTCTTGGAGGACCAGCACATGGAACTCTAGGAAGGAATCTCTTCTCTCTGAGGGGAAGGTGGAGGGGAGGTCACAGCTCTACAAGTCTCTTGCACCACCACTGCCTTCTCTGATCTGCACCCTGTCCGCAAAAGCAAGAGTTCCAATTACAACTCTTCCAATTACAACTCGAATAATATTATCACACCCGATAATATTAGCAGCAAGCGTTCAAAAGGAGAATTGTGAGAGTGGATGAAAGGTATTACTTCATTGTTTTGCTGTGTGGAGAAGAGGGATTAATATCAAGATTAAAACTGAGACTAGAAGTGCCAAGACTCCGCCGAGTTTATTAGGGGGAGATCGAAGGATGGCGTAATCAAATAGGAAATATCACTCAGGCTTGATGTGTGGGGGTGTAATACGTGGGTTTGCTGAAGTGAAGTTTTCTGGATCACTTAAAAAGTTTGGGGGAAATAAAGCTAAGGTAAGTAGGATTATAAGGAGCCCGCAAGACCCAGCCCGCAAGACCGGCAGCCTGGTAACAACCAATTGCTAGTTTCTAGCCTATTATGTAAGATATTGCACAACCTCTGCATGTCAACCAGAGGTTTCAAAAGAGGTATCTAAAGGATCCTCACCACAATGACATGCCTACATGTATTATTTCTTGTGGCTAATTGTAGAAACTCTGGGCGGTAAAGGGACTTGCCCAGTATTGCACAGTGACCGAGTTAGAAATTGAAACCTAGGGTTGATTTGCATAATCTCTGCCTGCATTCAAACTTTAGAGCTTTGTTCTGTCTTTGAATTCATGCTGCTCTGGGTGAGTTTTTAAGGAATATTTGATCTAAGGATTAGAATAGATCCTTAAATGTATGTGGAAGTGCACAGATGCAGTCTGTTTTCTTTGAGCCTCTCCAGATGTTTTTGAAGTAAATACAGAAAGTGGTTGACGTTCTGACTAATGAATCATTGGTGGAGCAGTGTTGTATTCCCGACTAAAGACCCAGATTAAGGAAACATGATCTTCCCTTGCTTTCACAGCTGTCTGAGTCACCCAGAAATATGTCCCTGAGTCTTATGGACATTTTTTTGGGTGGTGCAGCAGGCAGCTGTGGAAGGAAGGGGAGATAATTTTTCTTTAGTCTGGGTCCTTAGGCTGGAATTTAACACTGCTGCTCTGGCACAATGCTAGTTAGGAAGGTCGTTTGCACAATCACAAGGAGGTGGGGAAGGCAGGAGCCTACCTGCCTTCCCCAGACAGCCAGATCCTGATCAGGGCTCTGCTGTCCGTACACCCACATGAGCAGCACCCACGTGAGCAGCTGGGCAGCAATTAGGAGCCAGGACAGGGGAAGAAACTGGGCTGCCAGGTTTCCCACAATGCACTGTGTGAGCAGCGTGGTGCATTGGGAAAGCTTTGTGCTGCCAGGCCACTCCTTCCCCCTGGCTCTATGACTAAGATGGCTGCTGGCAGCCCAGAAGCAGCTGCCAGCAGCATGAGGACCCATACAACCAGAAAGTGGGGTAGGAGGCACATGCTTCTCCTCCTACCTCACTTTCAGCCTGGGTTCCAAACCCAGGGGAGGAGCAGCAGGATTGGGAGAGATTCTAGTGCTTCACATGACCAGTCCTACCGGGGGTAGTCCTGTCTTACCCCCATAATGCTGGTTGTGTGAATGACCTTAAGATGTCAGTGCTACACTCTGCCAGCCCTGATCCTGGGGGAAATGTGTGGCTGTTCAAACCTGTGCATAAAGTTGCTGCCTTGGAGTCATCATGCCATCGTGAACAGGTGTTTATACAAAGGTGGGATAGAAATGCTGGAATAAAGAAATGAATATCCATTAGGTGTTCCTGGCATGCAGACAATTCATGCTCCCATTCCACACAGCAGTAGCAAAAACAATGTGTTGCAGAGGAATTACTTTATTATTATTTATTTATTTACACAGTCAGACAGGTGTTATTGACTGGTTTGTTTTATCCAGACATCGAGTCCTTCCCAACGACCTGGGATGGCTGAATTTTATCATCAATGTTGTTGCTGTTATAGATATCGTCGCAGAATATAGGCTGTTCCCAGTAAAGCTGCTTTTTGTAATTGGCTGATGGTGATTTCTGTGGCCCCTATGGTGTTGAGGTGCTCTTCAAGGTCTTTTGGAACTGCACCCAGGGTGCCAATTACCACTAGGATTATTCTGGTGTTTTTCTGCCACAGCCTTTTAATTTCAATTTGTAGATCTTTGTATTTGGTGATTTTTTCTATTTCTTTTTCTTCTATTCTGCTATCCCCTGGTATTGCTATGTCAATTATTTTGACTTGTTTTTCTTTCTTCTCGACTACAGTTATATCTGATATATTGTGTGGCAGATGTTTGTCTGTTTGTAGTCGGAAGTCCCATAATATTTTTACATCTTAATTTTCTTCAACTTTTTCAGTTTTGTAGTCCCACCAGTTTTTGGCTACAGGTAGCTTGTATTTTTTGCAGTTGTTCCAGTGTATCATCCCTGCTACCTTGTCATGCCTTTATTTGTAGTCTGTCTGTGTGATCTTTTTACAACAGCTGATTAGGTGGTCCACGGTTTCATCTGCTTCTTTACAAAGGCGGCACTTGCTGTTTGTTGTTGACTTTTCTACTTTTGCTCTTATTGCATTTGTTCTTAGCAGGGGCGTAGCTAGGAGAGAGGGGGCCCGTGTTCATCCCTCTCTCTGGCGGCCCCCCAGAGTGAGGGAGGTAATGAAGAAAATAGGGAGGGATGGAGCTGGAGGGCCCTCAGGAGCTGGGGGCCCGTGTTCTTTGAACCCTTTTGCTCAATTATAGCTATGCCCCTGGTTCTTAGTGCCTGTTCTTGTGCAGCCAGGATTAAACCCTCTGTTTCTTTCTTCAAGTTGTCATTCTTAAGCCATTGCCAGGTCTTGGTGATGTCTGATTTTCCACTTATATTGTGCAAATATTGACCATGCAGTGGCTTCTTTTTCCATTGTACTGCTCGGTTCTTGACTTGTTCATTCTTGTAGGCCTGCTTTCTTTCATTGGTGTTAAATAGTTTCTCATTATTGACCATTTGAAGTGCATCTTCTTCACTGTCCTTGATATATTCTTCAAGGCCTCTTTTCTCCTCCTCTACTGTTTGATGGACTTGCAGCATTCCTCTTCTACCTAAGCTGCGAGGGAGGTATAGCCTATCTACATCACTGCGGGGGTACAGAGCATGGTTGATGGTCATGATTTTCCTGGTCTTACGATCTAGCGTCTCTAGCTCTGCCTGGGGCCAGTCTATTATTCCTGCAGTGTATCTGATAACAGGTATAGCCCAGGTGTTGATGGCTTGTATGGTGTTCCCGCCATTGAGTTTGGACTTTAGGATTTTTCTAACTCTCCTGATGTATTCACTTCCAAATTTTCTTTTAACTTCAGTGTGTGCAATGTTATCAGCCTGCAGAATGCCCAATTATTTGTAATGTTCTTTCTCTTCCAGGTTCTTGATGTTGCTTCCATTGGGCAGTTCTATTTCTTCTGTTTTTGTTATTTTCCCTCTGTTCATTATTAATGCAGCACACTTGTCTAGTCCAAACTCCATTGCTATATCGCTACTGAATATATGGACAGTGTTTAGCAGTGATTCGATTTCTGAATGGGACTTTCCATACAACTTCAGATTGTCGATGTACAGCAGATGGTTGATTTTACTTGATGTTTTAGATGTTTGGTATCTAAGGCTGTTTGGTATCCAAGGTATTCAATTATTAATTATTATTGTTTTATTATTATTATTACATTTATATCCCGCTCTTCCTCCAAGGAGCCCAGAGCAGTGTACTACATACTTGAGTTTCTCTTTCACAACAACCCTGTGAAGTAGGCTAGGCTGAGAGAGAAGTGACTGGCCCAGAGTCACCCAGCTAGTTTTATGGCTGAATGGAGATTTGAACTCGGGTCTCCCCAGTCCTAGTCCAGCACTCTAGCCACTACACCACGCTGGCTCTCTTTATCCTTTATAAGTAATTGTACAGGAAGACCACTTTAATTGAGAAACAAGAGTTTGATATGTATTACTTACTCGGGCTACCCGCCAGAGCAGTGCTGGGATTGGGCCTGTTGCTAGCACTTGACATGAGTAGCCCTACCCAGGTAGGACTGTTCATGTGATTAGTCTCACTATATCTTAAATCCTTGATCAGTTCTTGTGTTCTGTCTCATTTCTAACAGCACCAGTGGAGATGCTGGGAGAAATGGGGAATAAGATTGTCAGCAATAACACAGTGGTTCAAAATCTCTTTGCTTGTGAAAAAGGTATAATGCAAACAAAACCCTGCAGATTCTTGCAAGCTTGTACTCACACAGTTTATGAGCACATCCTCCTTGTAAATCTGCCATAGGCATAATTTATAAATTGTATGCTCTATGGGGGGTGGGGAGAGAAGAAGCAAGAGATTTTGATTCCTGATAATTCCATAATTCACTCTCATCTATCTCTGTTCTTTCCGTCCATGTCTGATTTAGCAGGATGGGAAAGGATTTTCATATGCTCTTATTCTATTCCTTTGTATGAACAGCTGAATTCCCTGCTTTTGGATTGGAGGTAACTGTTGCTGAAGCAGAACTTGGGTCACTGAAAGTTCAGTCTCTCTCCTCCACCCACCTGCCAAGCCAAGGCCCCATATGTTTAGTGTTTATGTGTGTGTTTCTCCCCCCACCCCACCCGGATTACTGGGGATCATTCCAAGAGCAAAAGCTAATTGTCTTTTTACAGGCAAAGCATACACTCAGTGCTAGTATCAGTCACTTGGTTGTGAGGAGGAATAATACTATACAGTCTGCTCCAATAATAATGACTTTGTAGCTATTCCATCCCTGTGGCAGGATTGATAATTGCGCTGGTGGCTGGATTTGCTGGTAATCAGGTCTGGTTGAATGCCATGCATGGGATCATGAATAGGCAGTGAGCTTTGTTAGATGTCTTCAGTTTTCCTTTTGACAATGTATAGCACGAACATATTATGTAAGTCCTGCTGAATTAAATGGGGCTTCAGTAATGCAGCTGTATACTCAATCTTGTGTATGTCTCCTTAGAAGTCCTACTGATTTCATTGTGACTTACTCCTAGGTAAGTGTGCATGCACACTTAAATGTCTTTGGATCTAGGAAAAGCAGACTAGAAGCTGACTAGCAACTTATGAATAACTGAAATTCCATTTCTTATATTTTCAGCTAGTTTACACAGCTAGAAGTACCTAACCACAGAGGGGCCTTTACTCTGGCTTGCTGCGACACCCTTTCCTCAGCTCTCCTAGAAGGAAGATAACGGGATATCTGCTTCCCAGGACATCTGTGCCCCTGCAACTCAGGGCAAGTTGAAATGATCAAGCATGTCCTCCTTCACTGCCTATTCTTTGGAGAAGTGCAAAATGCCCTTGTTCTCCCACTGCCATGGCACCTGGCACCCCAGCCACACACCTGCATCTGACGTCAGGCACAGGGGGCATGGCCACATTCACAAACAGGGCCACGCACCCCATTTACAAGTGAACTTTGGCCAGCATGTCATCTGCAGAAGGGCCAGGATCGCTTCTCCCTGCTTGCAAAGGCAGAGAGACGCATTCCCAGCCAGGCTGGGAATCTAGAGCTGGCTGAAGCTAATGGAGCCATGTGGTTCCATTTTTGAGAAACTTCAATCTGCTGTTTTTACCGCAGTGGCGGTTGAAAGCCATTTTTAAAAAGATTTGACTTGCCCCTGACCCCCCGGAAATTTGCCGCCTCTTGGAATTTGCCACCGTAGGCAAGTGACTATCTTGCCTTTGCTTTAATCCACCCCGGCTGCCCTGCCTTGAGCCAAGAGGTGAAGTTGCTGGCCTGGCTGGGGAGAGCAGGCTGGGTGAGCTGTGGGGAAGGAGCACAAAGGACTGTGCATGTGCAAGACCTAACCAGGAGATGAATTTACGGTTAAGAAGCAGAGGCCTTGAGAACTCTGCACCTAGACAGCCGATTGAGCAGACATACAGCTCACCTGGTTATCATCTTCACAGTGATGAGCTGTATTTATTCTCAAATTATCATAATTTAATTTAAATTCAAATTATCCATAAAACTGAATGTTATACAAAGAGGAGACCTTTTTTTTTGGTGGAAAGCATCCTCTATTTCCATTTTTTGGGGTGATGGATATCGACTTTCTTCACCATCTGGGCCTGGCAACCCTAGGCTCCCCTACCTCCACCACACACACAATCCAATGGGACTTAACAGTTAACTGTTGTCCAGATCTTATTCTGTATTATGAAGGACGTTCCACATATGTGTGTGTGAAGAAAAGTAAATATCACATGTGTACTGAAAAGTAAGTGGTTTTTCTGTTGTGAGAACATGAGCCAGGAAGTCTCTCAATTTTCCTCACATGCATACTCATGGCAAAACAAATAGCTGTGCCATGCTTGTGGTGCATTTGTGACAGAGTATACGTTGTAATCTAGTTCCCTGTAGGAGCTGTGTTGTCAGTGCCTGATGACAGAAGTGGCCCCTCTGATCTCTGTGAATGCTACATTCTACCTTCCTCAACATAGCTCAGATAAGGGTCCCGATGGCTCAAGAACCTGAGGCAGAGTGTGCCAAATGTCTCCCCACCGCATGTAGTGTCCTGTCCCTCTTAAAGTTGTGCCATTGAGTTGGTGTTGACCCCTGGTGACCACAGAGCCCTGCGGTTTTCTTTGGTAGAATACAGGAGGGGTTTACCAATGCCATCTCCCATGCAGTATGAGATGATGCCTTTCAGCATCTTCCTATATCGCTGCTGCCCGATATAGGTGTTTCCCATAGTCTGGGAAACATACCAGCAGGGATTTGAACCAACAATCTCTTGCTCCCTAGGCAAGTTACTTCCCCGCTGTGCCATTAGGTGGCCCTGCCCCCCCCTTTTAAAGCAGTGGAACATCTTGCTGCCAGTGTCTCACTAGCACCCCAATAATCTGCTGCCTGAGGCAACTACCTCACCTTATGGAAGGGCCGTCCTTGCCTGCAACAGTTGAAAATATTGTTCATTGTAAGGCCCAGTGAAGAACCTGCTCAGAAGCAGCAGCGTGGGCATGTGAACTGGTCCTCAGATGATACATTGCATAATGTATGGGGGGGGAAGACCTGTTCTGACCCTATAATCCTCAGCAGTTCTAGGGTTTAAATCCACAACTAAGTAACCATAAGGTTCCCGTGTGGTATCGTGGTAGGCCTCTGTGAAATACCTGACATTCCCAGGGAAAATCTGGTGTGCCAAATTAATGATCTGTAATTTATCCCTTGAGTTTTTAAAGAGCACCATATACTTGGCATTAAGGTTTATGGTACGGGCAGATTTCTCTTTGTAGAAAACATTCTGTGTGATGAGAAAAATGCTCAGATTCCTGTGGTGAACAAACTCCGTGAAAGCGCATTCAATTTGTTGACTGTCAGATGAAGCACTCATCAGGTCATCCAGAACAAGAAAACAGATTTTATTGCTGGGGTAACAACTCATCATCATCAATTTTCTCAGGCATACCTTCTACAAATGTTATCATAAAGTATTTACAGAGCATTTGTTTGTACAACGGCTGCCAACAAGAGTAACACCACATGATAAACGGTTTGGGCCCGGGATACCTGAGGGACCGCCTGCTTCCAAGGGTTGCTGCCCACTTGACAAGGTCATCTGAGGGGGCTCTGCTCCGGGTGCCAACAATGAGTGAGGCTCGGTTGTCGTGTTTGTGGGACAGGGCTTTCTCTGTTGCTGCCCCCAGACTCTGGAATGCTCTCCCAGTGGCTATTCGCTCCTTAGTCTCCATCACAGCTTTTAGAAAAAGTGTAAAATCTTGGCTTTTTGCCCAGGCATTTATTTGATTCTCTGCTGCTGCTCTTTATAGTTTTTATTGCTTTTATGCTCTTGTTTTAAATTTTTTAAATCAGATTTGTTTAATATTCCCCCCCACTTAATATTTTAATTGTGTCTTTTTTACCATCTTGTGTTAAAAAAATTATTTTTTTGCTGTAAACCGCCTTGAGATTGCTTTAATGAAAGGCGTTATATAAATTTAACAATAAATAAATAAATAATTCTTTCAGGCATCACAGACAGCACACTGTGTGCGTTGTCCAGCATTTTTTTTTTAGAAAAAAAGTTTTACCACAGTTACTAGGTCTTGTAAGGATGGCAGAGAAGGGGTGCTGCCAGCGAACATCCATTTTTAATACCCGTATGGTATAGTCTTAAAATCCTCAATGATGACGCGCTTATCAAATATCACTCTCTGTGTCTTCCTCAAAAGCCGTGTTTCTATCTGCCACCTCTTCTTATTTCTAACTATTCCGTTCTGCTCTACCACGATCTTGTGTGCAGGACCCTGTTCCGAAACATAGGCAAAAACCAAACCTTTAAGCCTACCAAAGTTAATCTTCTGACAAATAGTCACATTCAGAGTAATCCCATTGACTTTTATACAGGATGCTCCCCCAGACAGCTTGTAGCCATAAGATTTAGGGCCTGTGCTCACGAACTCTGTTATGTACTGGTCTGATGGCAGCTCGTTTGTCAGCTCTCCTAAAAAGTTTCCAAGGGGAGGCTTGTACTCCCCCTCACGAGACACATAGATCACTGAATCTGTGTCATGGTACAGGAATCATTCCTCTAGTTTCTCCATGATAAGAGTACAAATGCAGGCGTGCATATGATGTTGTAAAACACTCTAGAAAAACATTTGTGTTACCTGGCGGGACTATACGATATTTTGCATCTTTCCAAGACACACAACATGTATCATCATCAAGGAATTCACACATAGAGACCTCATAGCTATCTGAAAAGAGGTATTGGAAAAGCTCATCAGGCTTTTTCACTGTGGAGGTCCTAGGGAGGTTTGTCCTCTGAGCACAAAGAATTTAAGAAAAGCTTGGCTATTTGGCGTTTAGCAGGGTTGACTTCAATCTGCTCGGGTCGTAAACACACCCCTTCTTTCTTATAATACTCATCAACATATCTCTCCTTGTCCACCCTGCTAACATACTCTGCAGGATAGCCAAAGGACTCCTGCTTCTGGCGGAGAAATGTTTTGGCGTACTCTGAAAAGAGACTGTCAGACCTCCTTTCAATATGCCAAACCTCATAGATCTGTACTACCCTGTACCCTTTAGCCACAGCAACCTCCAATTCCACTGTGCACGATGTCCCCACCAGTGTCCTTTCCTCATCATTGTGGCTACAGTGCTCCAACTGTTGTGAGTCTGCACAGAGCCTGCATAGGGGAAACATGAACTTCCCATTCACCTTGACAGGTAGGACGGGGAAAAATAGGCTGCGTGGTGGGTAAACCTTCACCTTGGCAATTCCAAAATACTCAGAGTGTGGTCTAAAATTATCATAAAATACTTCAGGGTGGCCTATAGGAAACTGGTGATTTCGCATAATAAAAAGATAGAGAGAGGTAGAGTCTGAGTAATGAATCTGTTCTCCCTCCTTAGCCTCATAATACAGACGCACACAACCAGTCCTGCCCCCAAACAGCACATCTCTAGGTTCCAGAGGTTCTGGAAACTGCTGCTGCTTCAGAAAATCCATCACCTTCTGGTCCCCCTTGACCATATCAGCCCACTCATGCTCCCATATACAGTCGACTTCAAACCCCAATGGTTTTAGGACATCTGCCCTCCTCTCACTACCATAGGTTTCTGACAACATAGGGTGCTGTCTGTGTGTGGGATAACAGGATAGGCACCCGTGATAAAAACATCTGTTAAATTCAAAGGCTAGTTTCTTTCCCCCATTCACAGAATACCCATCTAAATAATATGCCTTAACACCCCCTGATGCCTCCAGCAGGTCTTGAGGAATATCAACCTCAAACTCACCCCCTTCCAGAGCATGGCGAATATGTATGTTTTCCCTGTGGGCCATGTATTCCAGCCATTGAATGGACGGTTTGAGAATCTTTTGCACTGATTATGGTAATTATCTGGGGCCGGTATGGCGATCTCTTTATCCTTCATATACTTGTAACAGTACATTCTTGAGCACACACTAGCAAGTGTAGGGTATTGGAAGGGGTTGATACCCACCAGCACCCTGACAGTTTTCTTCCCCTTAGGTTTTTCAACTACATACTATGTCATCTCAACCAATTCATGTCTATATTTTGTACAGGCCTGTATCAAGATGTCTACATCTTTCTGACAGTAATAGGTCAATTCCTTCTGCATGTCAAACATCTTTGATTTGTTTTCCTCATACCACTTCATGAATTCTTCCCTATCTGCAGGCTTCATAGTGTCCACACCATAGTACATGGGTTCTGGCATATTCCCAATATATTTCTCATTTTCTTTTTTATTAAAGAAATGTGGGAAATAACCCTTACAACCCTGAAAACCCATAGCTTTGGGGAGCTTTGCTAGGGCCATGGGCAGATGGCAAAGGGAATCTATAAATTTTATGTTATTATTTATACTGTTATACATAGTAGGTTTTCCCCCTGAGTGAGCAGATCTACATTGAGACCTTCTTTGATTAGCTCCCCCCAAATGAGAATTCCGTCATAGTTTCTAGAATTATGGGCTATAAAACTACAACCCTTAAAGTGACTATCCGATGTAAATGTTATTACAAATGCATGCAAACATGAGGCCCAATTAAATTCCCAATCTTCCCTTTGGGGGCCCCACTTTTTCCAACCTTTCTGTTTCTCTTGATATGCTTCAACAGGCTCCACCATCTCCCCTTTAAAAGCCATGGCATAAATATAGTTTGGCACGAGGATCCCATCCTCCTGCCTGCATTTGCAGTCATAAAACACATATTTTACAGATAGCTCAGGGTACTGTAAACGTGGAATGTAACACTCATGTTCTTCCCCAGGGCAAAGGTACTCGTAGCATACACGACACTGTTTTCCCCTACAGGGGCCTTCATCTTCATGATCTGCCTCGACATAACAGAAGCACTTATCACATAGTTCACATGAAATGCATTCTACTCACCCCATTGAAGAGAGCATCTTATGCCTTCCTAGACAGTCTTGTGATCTACACTGCATTTTGCATTCGGAACATCTGATTATTCGCCTTAAACGTTTTACACACCCAGTGTCCAAACAGCGGTGGCAATTCATCAAACAGTCATGGCTGTGTGCATAGGGCATGTAACAGCCATAACAAAAATTTCTGGAGCCCAAAAAACCCTTTGATGTTCTTAACCCCATAATAGTGAGCATCATGAAGTAACAGAAAACACGTTTTGAGGTATTTCTGTTCAGGAGTTTTTAAAACACTCCATCTGGAAGCTTCCCATTGCACAACCACAATATTGACCTTCATGTGAGCAAAAGACACTTCTTTTTGCTCACCTCACCCAAGATCCCTGTACAGTTTTTTTGCACCTTCTTTTATCTGTGTTGTGGTAGCTCTGTCATCTAGAACATCCATGAGACTCACTGCAAAGCAGAGTGCTATATTAGGCATGGGTACATCTATCAGGTGCAGTCTCTTTTTCTGTATAATGCTGTTATAGGGTATTGTTTTAATATGCCTGAGTCCGGCTCCTCAGCGGGCTATAATGACAATCGCTGCCAGTGTTAATGCCCTATCAGCTAAAATTTGAGGATAATTTTGAAGCAGGTTAGACATAGCACTTAAGAAGGTTTCAGCATTCAGATGCCCTGCCTGCATCCTTGCAGAGTAAAGGGGGTCTGCAATTCCTAGCCCCCGCAATCTGAGCTGAACAAGGTCCCCTGGTTCTATATGGTTGTTTATATTGTCCAGAACCCTTTGAACAGTAGAATACATACCCAATAGTGCATCATGAAAGGAGTGTACTCTGTCCAAATTCACAAACTTGAATTCATAATACATTTCAACGCCATTAAGACATGCATAGTTCCTATTATAACGTCGAATAAGCTGTAGATCCACAGGTGGGGGTTCTTCAGGACTTCCTGCTGATTCTTCAGAAGAGATTGGTTGGGAATCCACTGCAGGGCCAACATCAGATGCCAAGCCTCCTTGAGAGGACCCATTGCGGGTACCACACTGCTCGGGTGCTATAATCTGATGGTGGGCAACACTATGTGGCTCTACAGGGGGTTCAGACACCGTATCAGAATCAGGAGCATTCCCAGAACCCTCTTGTTGACTGGGTGACATGTCCCGTCCCCCCCGCCTGTATGCAGACAAGGTAAGGTTGATCATTTTTATTTCTGTCTACAAAATCACACACCATGGTTCAACATCTTATTAGAGCTTGCAGCTGTTGTGTAATATCCCTAATCAATTCCTTTTCTTTTTGAATGATGCGCACTGCTTGCTCACAATGTTGCTCAGCCTCTGTCATGTGTTCTACGGCATCTGCCTTATCCCTTATTAATGTATGCATGTATTCTGTAGCCCGCGCCATGTTGGCCAAGAACTCATTAGCACGGAGATTCAGCGCCTGCTCATCACGGAGCAGGTTCATGTTCTGAAACAGAAGGATCAGAGGCAGGGTCACCAGACATGTCTGGAGTAAAAACCCCATTGCTAGGGGAGATTTTGAACTCACAAACCTGTGTGTGTGTGTGTAATAATAATAATCTTTATTACGGTCGATGACCAGCACAAGTGTGTATGTGTGTGTGTGTGTGCCCGCGTGTGTGTGGGTTTTTTTGGGGTGCCTTGTAGATGACTTACCAGACTCCTGAATGGGTTCTCTGGTTGTCTTGTAGTTTTGACAGCTCCTAAGGCCTCCGCGTCAGCAGTCAAGGGGTCATCTTTGGGAATCCACGCAGACAAGGCCCCCCTCCACGTGGCACAAAGTTGTGTGTGCTTGAGGTATGAACTTGTTTGTGTCATGCGGTGCAGAAATGACTTACCCGCATGGTACAAACGTGTGTGCCTGAGGTATGTAGTTGTGTCATGCAGTGTGGAAAGGAATTACCAGGTTCCTGGTTGACCCTTCTGGGCTTCTTGTAGGGTGGCCGTCCCTCCACGTTGGAACCTCCAGGTGTCTTGTGTTTGGGTTGCTGCTGTTCTTGGAATTCCACATCTGCAGACAAGGGAATCATATGGCATTATTAATAAATGATCCACAGAGTAAATAAATGCTATACATAAATAAAATAAAAGACTCAAAACATTTTTTCTTTCTCCTACCCTTAGTCTTTGCTTTTCTCTTCAACCTTTTTAGCTGTATGGGATTTGATTCAAACACTTCTGTAGAAAAAAGTAGGGGGGCGGGAATAGGTAGAATTAGTCAGAGGTTTCCACAAAGTGAGTTCATTTGCAAGGTTAGTTTTAAAAATAAATAAATATCTATTTTACTCTCTAGAGCACTCTCAGCCAGATTCTGCACCCCACCCTGGGTATTTGTCAGGTCCACTGTGAACAACATAGGTCTGTATTAATCAGAACTTATTGAATTTTAGAATGAGATATTACAGAGAGAGAAAAAAGTGCCTATTCTTACCTATGTCATCATCACATCTCTGGCCTGTGCCGGCTGCAATAAAAAATATAGATAGATAGTCTTACTCAGAAAATCCTTCAAACTGTGCTCATCTAGATTTTAGTTTTTAATTGTTAAAATGTATTTTACCCGGTACTGTGTTTCTAACTGCTTGAGTTGTTAGAACCTCCTCCTTTGGGGTGAGATGTGGGTCCAAAGCCTTTGAGAGTGAAAAGGTGGCTCTCCCGGCCTGGTGGGGTTGAACGGGCCCTTCTGCAGAACATCAAATATAAATCAGACATGTATACATCTTCATAACATTTTCAAACAATCTAAAAAGAGAGAGAGTGGGATATATTCATACCATTATCTTCAAAAACCTTGAGGGTGCTCAATTCTTCACCCCTAATGCTCATCATCTTTGGTGGAACCTTTTCTTTCTTTCTTTCTTTCTTTCTTTCTTTCTTTCTTTCTGTGAGTGCTGTTGAATATACAAAAAGATCCAGGCAGGAACATGTTCAGACATATCCTGCCCTGCCTTCCCCAACCAGAACCCTAAACTGCAGCCAAAGGAGTACCATCAAACTTATGCTCTGGCTAGGGAATGTATAGAACAGGCCTGTGGAAAACCAAAACTGGAAGGAATAGGCCCCTTGCTACTTAAAATGGAGGCCAATTTAAACCTCCACATGGCCTCTCTACACCCTAAGAGCCTGATAGATATTGAGAACTTTTTCACATTTGTGATGGCTTTCAAAGGAGGAGAGGAGTTCCAAGTTCCCTCCCTGGCTTCTCCAAGATAGGGCTGAGAGAGATTCCTGCCTGCAAGCTTGGAGAAGCCGCTGCCAGTCTGTGGAGGCAATACTGGGCTAGATGGACCAATGGTCTTACTCAGTATATGGCAGCTTCCTATGTTTCTATGTTCCTATGGCTGCAGAATTTGCAGATGGAAAAATCATTAAGGGTAGACTTTTAAGAATATTTCTCTTTGGTGGATTGCTTACAAAACGCCTATGCCCCTTGGTGAGCCAGCAAATCAAGGACAGGATGGCCCTTTTTATTACAGATTACATTGTGAGGACTGGGTGGATTGAACATGTGTGCTGGGTGAGTGTATTTAATTTAAGCAAACATGATTGTGAGTTGTGCATACATGACCCTATTTATTATTCATTTATTCATTTATTCATTTATTTATTTGTTGCAGGAGAGCTGTTTTGCAGAGAACAGAATTCTCCATTGGAATACTAGATTTCTACAGATCTTGAGGCATACATTAAAAATGATATATTTTTTACTGCCTGTGTGAATATGTGCTTTAAGAATAAAAATTTAAAAATAAAAAAGTGAGTGCTTTAATTTTAAAAAGTACCCTGTGGCTAAGATTCCCTACAGTATGGGAGAGTTGTGAGTATATCAGTAGCAGACCCTTACCCATCAGAGGAAAATAAGAAATTGCTAAAACTAGCAAACAGTTTTCAAACACGGCTTTCTCTCAATCCCCACTTAAACAGTGTAAAAGTTTTTTAAAAAACATGTTGAAAACATTGAAATAAATAAATAAAATGCCCCCCCCCTCCATTTAAACTACAAACAGGGGAGCAATTTTCAATTAATACTTTCCAGTTTTGTTTTTGTTTTTACTAAAAATGGGGGTGCTATTCATACCTTGGCTTTCTTTCTCTGCTGAGGGAAAGCAGAAGCTTGCTGCTGGAATTTTCAGGATGAAAGAGGAGGATTTCCTGCCTCACAGTAATTTTATCAGTTTGACTCATGGTCTTGCATAGTCTTTCTGATTGCCTCATGCATGCTGATTGGTAGGGGTGTGCACAGAACCGCCACACTGCGGTCCGGCACTGGGGTGGCGGTTGCTTTAAGAGCGGGGGAGGGTTTACTTACCCCTCCTGCCGCTTTCCCACTCTGGCCCCCGTAATTGTAGTAGTAATTGGGGCGGCAGGATACCTCCCTGCCGCCCCTTCGCCCATCCGCTCTTCAAAAGCAAGCAGGAGTCCTGTGCGTGCACGCGCACTTCACAGAGACCTCCCTGCCGCCCCTTCTGCTATTCAAAGCTAGGGAGCTTTGAATAGTGAAAGGGCGAAGGGGCGGCAGGGAGGTCTCTGAGAAGTGTGCGCGCACGCACAGGACTCCTGCTTGGTTTGAAGAGCGGATGGGCAAAGGGGCGGCAGGGAGGTATCCTGCTGCCCCGATTACTACTACAATTACGGGGGCCGGAGCGGGAAAGCGGCGGGAGGGGTAAGTAAACCCTCCCCCGCTCTTAAAGCAACCCCCCCACCCGGCCGGAGCAGACCGGACCGGTTCAGAGGCCTTTACAATGGCTTCCGGACCGGTCCGGGCACATCCCTACTGATTGGCTCATGCATGCTGATGAGAGGTGGTGTCTGTCATGCTAGGGGTGACCAGATTGGCTTTTTAAAAAGCCAAAAACAAGCCAAAAACAGCAAATCTGGCTCTTTTAAAGCCAACCCTGCTGCCTTATCTGCCTTATCTGCCTACTCTCCTGACTCATCTTGCTTCTAGGGGCCAGGACCCCACCCTCCCTCCTTGTAAATAAGACAGAAATAAGCTAACCCCAACAAAAATAAATCAGACATTTATTTAGAGTCATGTCCATTTTTATTTTTATGAAATGATACATAATAAAATAATAGAAAAACAGATGCAGTCTGAAGTTGTATTTCTTCTGCATAGAGACCATGTTAAGGATGTGTTGACAAAAAACAACACATTTATACTTTTGTGAGGGAATTTATACAGCTACCTCTGGAACAAGAAATTGTCGGTACTCTCTTTTTTCGAGGGCACAGTTCACAAAAGAGAGCATTCTGGAATCTTTCTGGTGCGGGATAGCTTCTAACACCACCTTCGGGTCATCAGAATCCTTAACACTGGTTATGAGATTTAGAGTCTGATCCACTGTTTCACTAGACAGTATTAGCATTTTCAGACTATAACCAATTATAATGATGATGTGGAGCACTGCTTTCACACACATCCTTGAAGACAATATTCTAATAAATCTGGAAATATTTCTTTCGGTCCAGGTGACACATTCATGTGAGTCTTGACCCCCTGCTTGAACCATACACCCGTAGCATGAATCATTCATGTAATTCTTCAGGCAGTATTAAAAAACCCCATATACCCCCGCTCTCACAAGGCTCTTCATAGCAGACCTCCTTTTCCTTGCTGGTATGTAATCTGAATCATTCACTTGTAGTCCTAGGAAATTCTGCATAGTAACATGACTAGGTTGATGAGTTCTCACAGCAGGAGGATTCTGTAGGGAGAAGGTATACTGTTATTACCCTTTCTTTCTTTCTTTCTAAAAAAGAGATATTCCCACCCAAATTCTCCATACTCACCCTGATATGCATGTTCCCTGGCTCTGTATAGTTTCACATAGCTAGAGGATGTGTGTCAAGACATTGGACCTCACCCTCCTGGAAAAAAATAAGAGAACACAGTTTTAAATTGCAGCCCTGGGGAACTCTCTCAGTCCTATAACACCAACACTCCTTATTTACCTGGGCTACAGAAGGTTCTATCGCTGCAGCCTCCAAGATTCCCTGCCAGATTTCATAAACTTCTTGGTCTTCTTGTTCAGGACGCTTGGCAGGAGGGAGTTTCTCATCATCAGAACTTGTGCTAATATACCACTTTCTCAGGCTAGGCTTTTATTGTACAATAGTCTCCAAGGATCTCTCTGGGGACCCCATGATCGCACAAGCAGTGAGTCTGCAAAACAAAATGGCCCAGAGAGACACAGGCTATAAGGTGGCAGGGCTTGTTCGTAGAGGGGTCACTTGACCCCATTTCAGCCAATAAAGTTAGACAAAATGGCCACCTGACCATTATCATGCCTGCGCACATGGCCCTTTCCAGGGCCTGAAACCTGTTCCTATTGGTCCAGGATGGCTAGTCGTGTTTGTAGAGGGGTCACATGCCCACCTTTGGGACATGCCTGGACATATTCTGGGGGTAGGAGTGGAAGGGTGGGGGCCAAACTTCGGGGTGAGGGCGTACCCCTACTTCTGACCCTTTCCGGCCACGTCTCCTCTGACCATTTTCGCTGACGTATTTCCGCTGATGCATATCCGGTGACGTATTTCCGCTGACGTAAGCGCATTTTGACAGCTGCACCGCCTCCCCCATGACGGCACTATGACGTCACCCTCCAGCTACATGCATTTGTTTGTAAACAAAAGCACATGGTTTTTGACAGCGGGCATGTACATCTACTACTTCCATGTATCCCCCCCCCACACACACATAATTTTAGGGGGTGCAGATGGCCCTTTGGTATAGATTATGTTTGTAAAATTGCAGCACTGGCTCATTGACACTCATCACTTGAGATGTATGGCAGTGAGCTACCGACCTTGTCCTCCCTTACTGACCCAGCTCCCTGGACTGGAACTGGCACTGCCACCATACCATCCCCTCACTAGTGCTGCCTCCCCACATCCCTCCCCACATCCCTCCCTGGCACAGATGCCACCTTCTCCCCACACCTCGTTGAATGGAGCACACCTCTGCTGCTTACTGTTTGCATGTTATGAAGCATTGGTTTGTAACAGATTTTCTTGGGTATTTGCTAACTCTATGAAGATCAACAGGATTCTTGTATGTATGCCTAGGTCCTCATGCTGCTGACTAATTTCTTAAGTGCAAATCCAGAATTTACACATTTTTCCAGGCTCACCACAAGGGATCTCGCCAGTAAATATAAATACCAATGTAGATGCCAGCTGTCAGATATATCACCAGAGTTATATCAGAGTTAAGGTTGTACATGACCTTAAATACATGAGCACTTCGTCATCTTGTTATTTGACAAATAGCTGGCATCTATAGCTAAGAACCTTTAACTTCATCAAACAGAATGTTTAAAACAGCACATCATTACATAATCAGCCAGCCTCAAGGGCTTTCCTTCCTTAATGATGATGAAGCACATCGGGTGACTTCATGATCATTGTATGGCTTGTGGATTCAAGAGGCTTTAAGTGGATTGGAGGGAAAAAATCCTATATACATACTTTTGCTATGTATAGTAAGATGGTTGAAGTTACTTGTATTATTTTACCCTTTGGCTATTCTTGTGTAATAGCTAGCTGCTGGTTGTGTAGTGGCAACAACACCATCTGGAAGATCCTACAACCAGAGCTGGCCTTATTAGGAAGGAAGTTTAAGTAGGCCACTTCGGGAGGCAAAGTATGGGCCAGTTTTCAGGGGGCAGCATGACAGGCTGTCCAGCACTCTCCTTTGTAGATGGCATGGAGAGGAAGGAAGGCAAAACACCACCACACTGCTGTTCCTTGCTTCCTTTTCTGTTAAGAAGGGAGAGCAATTTGAAAGGAGGAAGAAACTGGGAATGTGATTTTAACAGAAAAAAGCAAAGGGGGGAGGGGTGCTCTGCTGCAGGCAGCAAAATATTATGGGCCAGCACTGTCCACAATTCTGACTTTCTGTAAATGTGCAGAACAGAACCTATCACATAGATAAATAACCCTTTTGATCATAGTGCAGTGGTTTTTAAACCTTCAACCCTTAACAGAACCTTTGCTCCAGTGATCTGTCTACTTAAGAATATCTACACATCTGCTATGAGCCCCTTCACAGAGAATTCTAGAGCTCAGAGTTTATGGAGGATTTGAAATGGTGGGTTTGGGGATGGTTGTTTTTTTAATCTCACTTGTCATCCACATGAACTTGGCACATGACTAGAATGAATCCTGTAATCCAGCTACAACACACACTGATGAAAAAACTGTCTCTTTGGGGAAGTTGTCAGATATTATCAATATATACCACCCTGAGATTCCTACAGGGAGGAAACTTAGTATTTATTGCTTATGTTATATAGCTTGTGAAAATACTGTACTTCACCATCTCCGAGTATTCCTACCTTCAGAGGTTAGAAGGATGGTGACTGGAGAAAGGGCCTTTTCGACTGTGCCAATCTGTAGCCTTTTCTGTGCCAGGCGAAGACTTTTTTTTCGTTTCCCAGGCCTTTCAGAAGACCCTGATTTAAATTGCTGATCCTTTTTATTTCGTTGACTTTATTGGTTTTACTGAGTTCCATTGTTGCTGTTGTTTTCCAGTGTTTTGTGTTTGTTTTATGCTTAATTGTAATAAATATTGTGTAATATTATTTGCCATACTGGGAGCTATAATTAGCTGAAGAGCAGCACACAAATTCTAAAACAAACAAACAAATGTATAGGATAATGCCAAATATGTCTAGTAAATTATACAAATTAAGAGCTACCACACACGTTGCATGGCAGCAAACACATTTTTGCCACAGCATATATAAATCTGGGAGAAAATAACAATGAACTGTGGCACGAATGCTTGTCTGCCATCTGCCTACTATACAGCATTAAAGGTACGCATCCAAATGTGTTGCATCTACCTGTAAAACATGTAATTCCGAAGTTGCTCAAATATACAATGACTAGAACATCTTGTTGCAAAAGAAATACATAATGCAATACTTTCCATGAACACGAGGTGGTATCACTGACTGGACAAAACTGATCTGAGGCTTCACTGGAGTGGCTGAACTGAATTATGTTTCTAGTTTACATCTCACAAATCCCTCAGTGCTTTCAGCAGCATTACCATTCAACAGGAATTTTGCTTCATTCTGATTGCAGCATGAACATCCAGTAGATGTAACTCCACTGGAGAGGATAATAATGAGAAACCTTTATGTTTCTTTTTGGAAACAGAAAGAGACGTAAGTTTGGGCAGAGTATAAATTAAATAAATAAATAAATAAATAAATAAATAAATAAATAAATAAATATTGGGGTTAGGATTGCCACCTTTTACAGCAATTCTCCCTATCAAGAGTAATGGACAGAGTTGTGGTTTTTGTTTTTTTGTTTTTTAAAAAAGCCAGTGTGGTGTAGTGGTTAGAGTGCTGGACTAGGACCGGGGAGACCCGAGTTCAAATCCCCATTCAGCCATGATACTTGCTGGGTGACTCTGGGCCAGTCACTTCTCTCTCAGCCTAACCTACTTCACAGGGTTGTTGTGAAGAGAAACCTAAGTATGTAGTACACCACTCTGGGCTCCTTGGAGGAAGAGCAGGATATAAAATGTAAATAAATAAATAAATAATTTGGAGGGGTGTGTGTGTGTGTGTGTGAACAAGTAGGAAAGAAAAATGAACCTGTATGGAAATGGATGGAAGCCATATTAGTAGGGAAAGGGCAACTGGGAAACTTCTTCTGAGGCCCAGGATGGCCACCTCTGACTCAGGGGCGTAACTGTAATAGGGCAAGGGGAGACAGTTGTCTGGGGGCCCACTGCCTTGGGGGGCCCTCCCAGAGGCAAGTCACACGACTGACTCCCCCAGCCACGCACCCGCCCGGGCTTCCTTCAGTAGTATTCATCCTCTGAAACTGATGTGAGTGTTAAGAGCTGGAGCTTCCAGAACAGCATGTCTTTCTCTAGTACCATTAAATGACTTGCATCGTCCACAATTTACCACTTTTCAGCCTCATTTAAGATTTCTTTACTGCATGAGCTGAGCGTCAGTGAAGGCGGGGGCATTTTAAAATCTTGTCTCTGGGCCCACTCCGACCTTGCTACGCCCATGCTCTGACTCTCTCCCATGATTGACATTACAGGTACATTTACAGCCCACCTTTCTTCCTAGGAAGGGTTTCCAGGCTGTCTTCCTTCCTGGTGCCCACATCTGCATAGCTTCAGAGACAGAACAAAAGTATGAGGTGCCTTCAGATGACAGCCTGCAAATGAGTATGGCTGAAATCAATCTAAAAAGGCAACTGTGGGTTAAATCTTAAATCTAAGGAGTCAGAAGATTTTGACTTATAAGGGTAGTTTTCAAACTGCCGACAAACCTCTGCCATGGAATCTCAGTGTATTGCCGATGATTCTGGAGCATGCTCCAGAGTGCACATTTTTAAAAAAGAACAGAATGCCCTTCTAAATGTATTCCTGTATTTATTTTACTCAGTTCATATGGGACACTTACTTGGCATATTGGGCCACACTGCTGCCCTGCTTAAACTAAAGATGTGACCCAGTATACAGCCAACAATCAATCAACTGCAGTTGTAGATTTCAGGGCAAGACTGAGTGCAAACAAGCTGATTTCCCGTGAAGGTCATCACTGATCTTCTCATAAGTTTCTGAGGAATTCCCCCGTCAGGTAGTTGAAAAAACACTGTCCCATCTATGTAATTTCTCTCTAGCCTGAGCAAGTGCTCCCCCTGCTGGTCCTACACAAAAGATCCTTCAAGATCTTTTAATGTAAACCGCCCTGAGCCTTTTGGAAGGGTGGTATACAAGTTTTAATAATAATAATAAATAATAATAAGAAGAAACATGCCACAAATTTACCCATGTTTCTCAAATGTTTTGAATCCAGACTCTCTTTTTTAACCCTGCAGCCCCCCTTAAACCTACACCAATAATCTATATGTGAAAGAATATGTGAAATTCTGATGGCTGACATTATGAACAGCCTACTGTCTCTGTAGCGAGACACCTAATGGTGCAGCAGGGAAATGACTTGCCTAGCGAGCAAGAGATTGCTGGTTCAAATCCACAAAGGTGTTGAAAGGCATCATCTCACAATGCACGGGAGGAGGCAATGGTAAACCCCTCCTGTATACTCCCAAAGTCAACCACAGAGCTCTGTGTTCACCAGGAGTCGACACCAACTCGAGGGCACAACTTTACCTTTACTATCTCCATAATGTTCTGCCCTGGGGCAGCTGCAGATTTGTAAGCCAACTCAACACAGTTCTGAATGAGCAGAAACCCTTCCTAGGAAGAAAGGTGGGCTGTAATATTGATCATGGGAGAGAGTTTCATAAACTATGAAGTTCTAGGAGAGATGGCTATCCTGGGCCTCAGAAGAAGCATCCCAGCTGCAGTTGTGCAAGCAGTGCTATCTTAGTTTCTGCACTGTGGCAAATGGATGGTGGAAACTGCAGTAGTGTGCTTGTACAACCACTCATTCTGAATAACAGCAGGGCTGCTTCTGAGTTCGCAGCAGCCCCAGTGCCAGGGCAGGGTGGCCAAGAGGCATCAAATGCTGCTTTGCCACACATCCCTGGCGGGGGACAGCCCCCATTAAAATGGGCACGTGAATACCTTGCAAGAAACGCCAAGTATCAGATTGGTCCCAAAGAGCTGTTCCTAGGGCAGGGGGGGGGGGAATCTTGCCGCCCTGCTGACATTTCAATAATCAGCTGCCTGAGACAGCTCCTTTAGCAAATCAGTCCTTGCTTCACCTTGCCTCATGAAAGGGTTGCCCCTTCCCAGGGCAGAGTGTTATAGAGACAGTAGGTTGTGCATCATGTCAGCCCATGTTCAGTTGTGTGCAGTTTGGTGCTGCACACAACAATCTGTCGATTCAGATCCTAATTCAATACAACCCCTCCTTTATTCTACCAAAGACAACCACAGGGCTCTGTGGTCTCCAGGAATCGACACTGACTCAACGGCATACTTTATCTTTACTAGAAGAATTAAAGAACAGGATGCCTCTGACTCCCTCCTAAAACCAAATGGAGATAACTATCATTAGAATAATGCAGCAGCTTTTCCTGAACTCTTCTCTTCCTGAATCATGTTAAGATGCGTTCAGTGTAGATCCTCTGCTGAGGGGTGTTCAACCCACCCAGGTATTAACTAGTGGGTGTGGGAAGGCTCCGCACTTCAGGATCCTATCCTTCTTGCTGTACCACCCTTCAGGTATCCCATGCACCTTTCCTTGAGAATGACTGCATTTTGCACAATAATCTACAGTTTCTCACAATGCTTTGGAGCAAAATAATGTAAATATTTCAACTGTTCTTGATCAATTTCCAGAATGTTTCAGTTTGAAAACTATTGACCTACTTTTTCTGTATTGTTTTTGTCTCTGATCCTTGAGCCCCCAAAAATGCCAACCCCCAAGCTAATATGTGTACAATTAAGATTACATTTACACTGGTTTTAACAACTCCTGACTTGGTACAGCTTTCTGTATCTCTCAAAATCAACAGATTTTTGCAAACAACTTGCATAACGATTAAGACCTAGGGCCAAACTATAGGTTACAAAACACAAAGTTTAGCCCTGGCATGCTTAGTTTTGTTTAGTAAATTTGTAAAGCTTTAAGCCGCCACTGCCCAGCAGTACCAATCCAGATTCCTCACCTATCCACAGCTGCTATTTCCTCTGCTCCCCAAATTCATTTGTGCATCATATGGGTTTCTTTGTTAGAACCCTGAGAATTCTACCTTATGCTTTATGAAACATTCCTAGATATCTTGATAGCAGAGATAAGTCTTGAATATATGATGACAAAATTGTCTAATGTGCTCTTTCATGTTGCAAATGTGCCCTAATTCTTAGTTAAACTTTGAATATGTAAAACAGGATTGCTTCAATAGTCTACAACAAACTTGATGATGATGATGATGATGTTTACACACAGTCTACCAGATGTTATTGACTGGATTTGCTACTTTAATTATCAGGTCCTTTCCAAGGGTCTAGGATAACTAAAGAAAAATTAAAGATAGCGTCATAGTATCCGTGCTGTCCCGAGTAGTGTGGCCTTCTGTAGTTGATGTGTGGTAATTTTATCAATGCCCAATGTGTCAAGATGGTGTTCAAGTTCTTTTGGTACTGCACCAAGGGCACCAACAACTATTGGCACCACTATTGTTTTCTTTTTCCAGAGCCGCTCAATTTCAATCTGAAGGTCCTTGTACTTAGTTATTTTCTCCAATTGTTTTTTGTCAACTCATCTATCCCCTGGGATTGCAGTATCAATTATCAGAACCCAATTCTTCTCAATGACTGTCAGATCTGGCGTATTGTGTGCCAAATGCCTATGAGTTTGTATTCGAAAATCCCAAAGGGTTTTTGCCTCCTCATTTTCTGTGACCTTCTCAATCGGATGATTCCACTAACTCTTGATTGCTGGCAATTTGTAATTCTTGCAAAAGTTTGAGTGGATCATCGCAGCAACTTTATTGTGTCTTTCCTTATAATCAGTCTGCGTGATTATCGTACAACAACATACAAGGTGCTCAACCATCTCATTCACCTCCTTACATAACTGACACTTACTGTCTTTGTGGGTCTTATCAGTTTTTGCTTTTATAACATTTGTTCGTAGTGATTGTTCCTGAGCTGCAAAAATGAGACATTCCCTTTCTTTCTTCAATGTCCCCTTCTTTAACCACTGCCATGTTGTGCTATTGTTGACTTTCAATTGTATGTCATTAAAGAACTGACCATGCAATGGTTTGTTGTGCCATTTTTCTCGTTGATTCCTCATCTGCTGTTTTTTGTATTCATCCTTTCATTCCTTTATTTTCAACAGTTCTGTCTTACTCACTTCCTGTAGCATTTCTCCTTGACTTTCATTGATGCATTCTGCCAATGCTCATTTTTCTTCTTCAACAGACTGTCTGACTTGAAACATTCCACATCCACCTTCATTTCTTGGCAGGTACAGCCTATCAACATCACTTCTTGGGTGCAGGGCATGATTGATTGTCATTATTTTTCTGGTTTTCCAATCCAGCACATCCAATTCTGCTTGTGTCCAATCAACAATGCCTGCTGTATATTGGATTACAGGAATTGCCCATGTGTTGATTGCTTTGATAGTGTTACCACCACTGAGTTTGGATTTCAGTGTCTTTCTTACTCGCCTGATATATTCCTTACTAACTTTGGTCTTCACTTCAGCATGCTTGATCTTGTCACTTTGGAGAATGCCCAAATACTTATAACTTTCCTCAGGTGACAGACTCTTTATGCTGTTTTCATTTGGCATCTCAATTCCTTCACTAGTTGTCATTTTTCCTCAATTTATTGCCAATATAGCACATTTATCTAGTCCAAACTCCATTGCAATATCATGGCTATAAATTCTAACCGTATTGAGTAATGACTCAATTTCAGATGGTGACTTTCCATAAAGCTTTAGATCGTCCATGTCAAGAAGGTGGGAAAACGTAACTGATGTTTTTGAAGTTTGGTATCCATGGTTTGTTTTGTTCAAAATAATGGATAGCGGAATTAGGGAGATTACAAAAAGTAAAGGCGACTATGAATCTCTTTGAAATATTTCTCTCTGGATGTTAACTTCCCCCACTTCTTCTCCGTTGACTAGCAAATGAGTCTTCCATGTGTTCATTGCCTTTTTAAACAAAGTTTTTAATGTTATCATTCACTCCAGTCATATCCAGGCATTTTTAAAGCCAGTCATGTGTTAATGAGCCAAACACTTTTTTATAGTCAGTCCAAGCTACGTTTAGATTTGTCTTCATTCGATTGCAATTTTCCAAAACCATTTTGACAATAAGCAGCTGATCTTTCATGCCTCTTGTTTTCTGACGGTTTCCCTTCTGATCCATTGGTAAAACATTGTTCCTTTCTAGGTGGTCTTGCACAGCATCTGCTACAATTGCTGTCATGAGCTTGAATATTGTTGGAAGGCAAGTTATTGGCCTATAGTTACTTGGTACTGCACCTTTTCCATAGTCTTTCAGAAGATGACAAGTCTTGCCAGTTGTCATCCATTCATCAAGTTCTCCACCTTCGAGTATATCATTCAATTGCTTGGCTAATATTTTATGTAAGCTGGTCAGATGTTTGAGCCAAAAGCCATGTATTTCATCCATTCCCGGTGCTGTCCAATTCCTAAACTTTTTTGCTTGGTTTTCAATCAGTTGAGGTGTTATTATCAAGTCATCCATTTTGGTTCCATCCAATTTCCCCATAACTTTTAAAATCCATTCTGCATTCTTGTTATAATCAACAAGGTTGTCCCCCAAATGTTTCTCCAAAACCCAAGGAGCTGTTCCCTGTCCAGTTGCACAATGTTATCCAATTTTTCTCCATTAACACTCTGATAAAACCAACATTGATTCAAATAGAAAAGGAAATTTTGTTCGTGTTGCAATACACAAGCATCATATCGGCTGATCTTATTTGCTATTGCTGTAATTTGCTGTTTCACAATTTCGAGGGCTTCTTTGATCTTCCTGGCATCCAAGTGGTACTTCTTTACTAAGTATTCCTTGATCTTTTCATTAAGCTTTTTCTCTGGTTTGTTTCCTGTAATGTCTCAGTCTCAATCTCGGCTACAGCTTTGTTCAGGTCATTTAATGCTTGTGCCAGATCTTTTTTGGACACCAGCTTCAGTGCAGGCAGTCTCTTATGCTCTTTTCTTACCTTCAACAATTTTTCCTTTCAGTTCTTTTTGCATCTTAGCTAGCTGATGATCTTGAGAATTTGGCACAATCAATAGAGATGTTTCACTTCTTTCTTCGTATTCATTTTCAACTATGTCTTGTTTCTCTACCACTGTTCCTTCAGGATCTGCTGGAAGATTTCTCAGTGATTCATAGTCAATATCGTCACTCTGGATATTTTGCTGGAGTTCATCCAATTCCACATCAGTAAATACTTTCTTTCGCATTATAAATAGACGTTGATCCGCTAATCTAAGTTCCATAATTTCTGAGTTTTGATGTTTTTGACTCCAAATTTCATACATTCTTCTCTGGAATCCACATTTTGATGGGTTCAATTTAAAGTAACAAATCATAATTTCTCAATTTCTGCGACTGTATACTTTTTACATTGAGTTTGTTCTCCAGTAGCTCTAGTCTCCACAGAGTTGTAGTTATAAATTTATTATTTTTGTTTACACAGTCAGACAGGTGTTATTGACAGGTTTGTTTTATCCAGACATCAAGTCCTTCCCAAGGACCTGGGATGTCTGAATTTTATTATCAATATTGTTGCTGTTATTATTATAGATATCATTGTAGAAAATAGGCTGTTCCCAGCCTATATTCTGCAATGATATCTATAATAATAACAGCAACAATATTGATAATTGATGATGATGATTTGTTTATACCACCTAACCCAGATGGCTTTAGGTGGTACACATGAATTAAAAATAAATAAAAATGAAATAAATAATCCTTTAAAACAAATAAAAATTAAAGCAATTTAAAACTCTGAAAATCACTGAAGACCAGGCTAAAAGAAAAAGAGGGGTGTGTGTGTGTTGCAAATTACTGGAACTGGCCAGTTAAAATAATTGGAGGGGGGTCATCCGGAGGCTTTACACACACAGCCTTTACTCTGAATCTCCTCCAGAATGGAGTGGGCCAGTCCACATATTATCTGCATTTATCCCGAAGTCCCTGTGGGCTATCAGGGATGAGTACAGACAGGTACAGTCCCCCCCCCCCAAATCAAGGCTGTGCATTCTGGCTTAGCCCAAAATATGTCCATCTTTTAAAAGTCTTGTATTTCCAGTGGCTTTTGAAAAAACTCTGATGTTTTTATTTGATGTACAGAGGGGCCATTGCTGATTATTCAGCTTACTCACACTTGCTTGTTGTTGTTTTTTTTAAATGTGTGCTGGGTGGACTTCTGTAACACCAAGTGTCAGCAAAGGATAATTTGACAGCTCAGTCTGATGTCTTCTTTGAGTGATTTGCAATTGCAAGCACTGGTGGGTGGGTGGGTGTGTTCTGTGGCAGACTGATGCAATTCTGTGAAGGAATTCCAGAAAGGGGGGGGGAGAAATTCCTGAGTTAAATGCAAGCACAAGTAAAATGTGTGTCTTCCTATGATTTCAAGTTTGGTCACCACAGAACACAGTTTATATATGCAGATGTTTGGAAACTTAACAATGGAGACTGGAGGTTGGGGTTTAGCATAGTTTTGTTTTGACTCATCACTTTTGCTGAAATCTGGCTGGCTGTCAAACTAAAAAAAAAGTAATACTGAAGGGAGGCATCTCGCACCTCCTCCTGGGATGTGATTGGTTGGAGGAAAAAACGGAACAAGCAGTGGCAACGCACATAGGAGAAAGATTGCAGGGAGTGCGGGGAGGAGCCCATGGCTTTGTGAACTGTCCATCTAATCCCCAGAATTAAACTGCTTTGATCTACTGCAAAGTAGATTCGCTCCTTGGATACCCCGCGGCATAAAGCCACGTGTGAATAACTCCCAGTGGTTACCACTGGCTCCTCTGGTGGTGACTCAGTGGTGAGCTTTTTCTGTAATTGCCCCAGGCCTGTGGAACACACTCCCTGTTGGAGCTGCACCTTCTCTGACGGCCTTCAGAAGAGCAATGAAATCCCATCTGTTCAGTCAGGCTGTTAGCTGAATTTTAAATCTGATTTTAATTCTAGTCATCTGTTTTTGACTGTTGGTTTTATTGTTTATAGTTGTTTTTAACCAGCTGTAAACCTCCGTGAGACACTTGTGTTTGGTGGTATATAAATGTGCTAAATAATAAATAATAAAATAAATAAACTGGTGGTCCTACCTCTGAAGTATTTGCAGTTAAATTTCTAAAGACTGGCATTATGTTACGGCCTATTTTAGAAAAGTCATTATTCTTTATTTCCTCCCACTCATCTATGTTTTTTCTGTGGGTTAATTTCAAATTGTATTCACTCAAACAGAAAAATGCAGAGTTCCTTGTGAGCAACAATCACACTCTTGACTGTGGAAATAAAATAATTAATTAGAAAAGAGGATGATGGTTCCTTTGTTGGAGTACTGACAATTACTGGTCTGGGTTCCCTCTCCACTCTTACTCTTTAGCACAATACTTTGCACTGTTGACTCTTCCTTTCATTTATTTCTGGATTGTTGTATTTGTTCATTCCCCACCTTCTGTAGGTTCTTTCCCTCCTGTGCTATACAATTGTATTCTTAGAATCTTGTAATAGCTGTACCATGTTTTATACTATTTATAAACCTTGTGCGAATGTTTAATGAAGGAACAAATTGCCAAGTTGTAAGTGAACCTTGAGGCACAAATAACCAGGCTCAAACTATCATTCTTCAGACACATTATGTGAAGACCCAGCTCCCTTGAGAAATCTGGGGAAAGTTGAAGGAAAGAAGAAGAGGACGACCAGCAGCAAGGTGGATGGACTCGATTACGACAGCAATGAATGCACCACTGAGAGACCTTAAAGGCCAGGTTGAAGATAGATCATCCTGGAAAGAATCTATGTGGTCGCTAAGAGTTGACACCAACTTGACGGCACTTAATCAATCAATCAGTCAGTCAGTCAGTCAGTCAATCAATCAATCAAGTGAACCTATACTGAATGCAACAATACTATCAAGGCCATGCTTTGATTGTTACGCTTCTCCTTTAACATGTTATCCAACTAAGTAGCACTTCATGGAACTATGGGTACAGGAGTGACCTTGTAGGGAGAGTTGATTTGAACATGTTCATCACTCCATGACTGCAACATCAAGTGATATCTTCCATGTGTGAGATGGCTAAAAGTAAAGTTGTGCTGTCAAGTAAGTGTCAACTCCTGGTGACCACAGAGCCATGTGGTTTTCTTTGGTAGAATAGGAGGGGTTTAGCATTGCCATCTCCCATGTAGTATGAGATGATGCTTTCCAGCACCTTCCTATATTGCTGCTGCCTGATATAGGTGTTTCCCATAGTCTGGGAAACATACCAGCAGGGATTTGAACCAGCAACCTCTTGCTCCCTAGGCAAGTCACTTCCCCGCTGTCACAGCTCAAAGCACTAGAGGCAAAAACCTTTCAGTGTCTACCACCTCAAATGAAATTGGCTAATGACCTAGGTTCATTCAACAATGAAAGATCTACCAACATATTATTACAGATAGGTGTCTAAAATGGCCTGATACCTGGTATGGTCCAATTTAATTTTATTCTAATTTAACACAACTGACATGTTTGACAGGGAAGTATTTATTTTATAAGCTATTCTGCCTTCACATTGGCATTCTCTGTAGAGGTGGATTTCCATCTCCATGCAACTATACTGAGCAAATATGAACAGATCATGCCTTACATTTAAAAGCGGTGAGCAGCCAAAAATTCAAGAATCACAAACATTCACTGTATTTGTTGAAAGACATGGGAGTTCCCTTTGGCTGTTTCAGGGCTTGATAAGCAAGTATACAACCATTAAAATGGACAGCAAAGCTCTTGTGGTTAGAGGTGTAAAATCTGGGACCGGTTTCAGTGCAAAGAGATGGGCTGCCCCTCCACACCCTGTTCCTAGGCTATGTTGGAGATGGACTTCTAGTGTATCGATCTTTTGCACCAACTATCCTAATGACCACTAGGGGCACTGGGAGTAGAGATAGTGAGTAAGGGTCTCCCTAACTGTTCTACCTGTCTCTACTCTATGACCCCTGATATTAGTCTTCAGGTACTTCCTGTTGAGAGTCAGAATCCTTCCTTTCCTCTTAGAGAGCAGATGGAAACCTCTCTCTCTCTCCCTACCTATCTTCTATATATTTATTTCTCCTAGGCATACCTGTCGCTTATCCCAGGCGTGGCAGCTCTCACGAGAAGCTGCCGGACTAGTGAAGGGATGCAGAAAAAAATGGCCACTGAAATGAGGAGGCCGTGGTGGCGGGCCAGCCCAGGCCAGCCACCAGGATGGTGGTGGTGGGCCCAGCGCAGCCGCCAGGATGAGGAGGCGGTGGCGGTGGGCCCTGCCTGGCCTGGCCACCAGGGTGAGGAGGCTGCCAGGAGGAGGTGGCAGGCCTGGTCACCGGGATGAGGAGGCGGTAGCGGGCCAGGCCAGCCGCCAGAATGAGGAGGTGGTGGCAGGAGGGTATGGGCTGGCTTGAATGTTGGCCAGAAACCACAGTCAGAGGCGCAGATGTTCTGCGCCCGGCCCAGCTAGTTCATTATGTAGTTCTTTAGATTAGCATTAGGTCTTTCCTATCCAAAGTGTACTTCATCAATAAATATTTAGTATTTATTCTACAAGAATCTCCATGTATCTTCTCTAAATAGCTGCAACAACTAAACTCTGCAAACTACTCTGTAACTAGAGTAGGTGCCTTCTTTAGTGCTCTGCTGATTATCTGCTGGGGCAAAAATTAACAACTCCCAACAGGGTAAGCCACTTATGCTAGCCTGGAAGATTAGTTCTTGTGCAAATGAGTTGCACAGTTTATTTGTGCAATTATAAATAGCTATTTTTAATCAGCTTCATGTTTATTTTTAAATTATCCTTTTAAAGCTCTGAGAAATCTTTTAAAAGACCCCCAGCCAACATAGTGTCCCCTCCAGACCTACAGACCCCAGGATTCCTCTGAAGGAGCGAATGACTGTAAAGCCAGTTTGTTTAAATATGCCCTCAATTGATGAAGAATATGACAGCTAACACCAAAGGAATCAGCAGCCATACATCTCAATCCACAGCTCTTTCTGCTCTGCACCACACCCACAGTGCTCCTGTGAGGGCAAACTTGCCTGTTCACGTCAGCGGAGAAGGAAGTTCCATCTACACAACCCTTTGTTGAACAGCCAACTATCAGTATCCATTGTCTCGTATCAACATCCAGAACATAAGTGCCTAAAGGAAGTGCTATTTCTCCAGTTTGCATAAAATAACAGCACAATTCACAACACTATGATTTTCCGAAACTTATGCAAAGAGTAGCACAGAGACTGTGAGAGCTGACAAATGGAGCAACCCGTTGCCCTGAGATGCACCCCTCCACACACACCAAAGTGGAACACTTATAGATGGTTGAACACAGTTCCAATTGCTCTCAAGTTGTCTGTTTTGCCAAAAAATAATAAAAATAAAATAAAAATTGCTCCTGTGTAATGGATCTTGAGATTCATTTTCCTCCCTTTGACATGCCTCATTATATGAATGTAAAACTCCAACTAACAAAAAGCAAACATCATAGGTAGGGCTTCCATATCACATTGGCTCAAACGCAACTGCTTTTCCTTGCAGAAGTCCACACTTCAGCTGTGAGTCATCAGTGGTATCAGGCTGTAGCTTACAGCTCATTGTGTTCCTTAGATTCCAGCAGTGTTTTAAATGTCTGGATAAAAGAGCATATTAACCTTCAAAATGCTCCACAATGGCTTTTTAAAGTCATACCCATCAGCCCCTTCTGTGCCCAAACAAACCCAAATATTTGCACATCTTAAAAGCAGAGCTAAAGAATTTCTGCACTCTCCTTTCCATATGACAGATCTCAGTCCTCCTTCTCTGTTCTGTATGGAAGTGGGCGGCAGTAGCAATACAAGCCCAGAACTTGTACTCAGCTGCAGAGTGAGAATGGAGGGAAAGTACTCCACGCACCTCCTACCTCTGTACCCAGCTCACAGACAATCATTTCCCCCTCCTCCTACCTTGATCGTAGAATACTCACAATGGCCAATCGGTTTTAGGTAATAGGCTCCAATTAGGTTTTAGGTAATAGGCACCCTGTTCCTGAATATATTCCTGAAGCAAAGCAGTGAAGAATAATTCTAAACTTTAGGATCTAAAATCCTTTAGCATCTAAAGGATGCATATAAACGTACATAATCTGAGCTTTCTATGGGAGCGCAGTGACTGCATTTTCCCCTGCCTGATCATACCATTTTCATTTTCAGATCAAGCCTAGAAGACACTGGTTCTGCATGTTAACAACAAAATAGGGATACAAAACGTTTTGTGCTCAAGACAGGCCATTTCAGCTGTTTTGTAGCTGAAACAAAACACCCAATACTAAAAACAGAAAATTTTGTAGCCGAAACAATATGCCCCTGTTTCAGATACAAAACGTCTTGTTTCGGCTGTTTGGATCTCCATTTTGCAATTGCAAAAAGTCTCTCTCCTTCAGTCTCCATTTTGAGTTTTGACATCTGTTTGCATTTCCGGCCCTTCCAGCCTGCAGATTGGCCAGCGAAAGCATGGGCTGATCTGCTGGCAATTGCCTCCTTATTCCTTTTAAGGAAATTTAAGGGTAAAATTTACCCTCATTGACCAGTGTGCATTTCATGGTTGTTGTTTCACACTGTTGTGTGTAGATCAATTGCATTTCTGGGGGAGATATGTATGTGCATGACCTTTGGAAATCTGCCTCGCTCTTTGCAAAGCTCTGCTGTTGTTGTTGATGTGTGATGTTGATGTTATTTGGGGTGGATATGGGGCAGAAAGGGGGCTTTGGGGGCAGAAGAGTGGGTCAGGTGGTAGTGCCCCAATGGGTGCCTGCTGCCATCCAGATTCCAAAGGAATTGGGATAAGGGCTGATTTTTAAAGAATTTTGAAGTTTACATGTCTTTGGGGCAGATTCGGGGCAGAAAGGGGGCCTGAGGGGCAAAACAGTGGGTTCGGTGGCAGTGCCCCAATGGGTGCCTGCCACAGCCCAGATTACAAAGGAATAGGGCAAAGAGCTGGTTTCTTAGGAATTGTTGAAGTTTACGCATCTCTAAGGTTTCCCCCCCTAGGGAATAATGGAGGTTTCAGCAGACCCAGAACTCCACCTGGGGGGCACTGGGGTGGCTGGGAGCGATGGTGTAATGCACATAGGGTGCCAACCACCCCCATGTGTTGCTCACCCATGGGGTGCTGGGTTCTGTTGTTTCTGAGGTGTTCTGAGTGTAGATTCTCTGGTAGCATATGAGATTTTCAATGACAAACCATGAATCCACTCTCATATGCTACCAGAGAATCTACACTCAAAACATCTCAGAAACAACAGAACCCAGTACCCCATGGGTTAGCAACCCATGAGGATGGTTGGTACCCTATGTGCTCTACACCACCACTCGCTTTGGGCCACCCTGGTGTCCCCCAAGTGCAGTTATGGGGCTGCTGAAACCTCCATCATTCCCTATGGGGAAGAACTTTAAAGATGCATAAACTTAATCTTTAAAAAATCAGCCCTCTGCCCAATTCCTTTGAAATTATTCTGGCAGCTTCCTTGCCTCCACTGGACACTACCACCCACCCTACTCTGCTCTGGGCCACCACTTCTCCCCCGACATGAAGCTATACTTTTGCTGAAACCTCCATTATTCCCTATGGGAAAAATCTTAAACTTCAAAAATTCACCAAAAACCAGCGCTTTGCCCAATTCCTCTGAAATTTGGGCAGTAGCTTCCAGACATTGGGAACTACCACCCCCACCCACGAGTTTTGCCCCAGGGCTATTTTTTTAAATCCAAAATGTTTCAGATTCAGATTTTGCAATTTTGAACAAAGAACAAAATTGAGGTGTTTTGGATTGGCTGATTTCGAACAAAGAACAAAATGGGGGTGTTTTGGATTCAGGCCAAAAACGAAACAGAAAAAAAACCAAAATGCACAATCCTACAACAAAAGCCAGCAGTGCACAGCTCTGATTGGCTGTAAGCAGTAATGTCTAATTGGCTGTCAGCAGTACTTGCCACCCCAAACAAGAGGCCTGGCCTGGCTTGAATTTGAGCCGGTTCAGGCCCTGTTTGGGGGTGCCAGGGATGGATTTTTGGGTGTGTGTGTGTGTATAAAAAAATGGTGGACTTACCACCGCCAAGGCCTTGGGGGGGGTGCTGCTACAACCGCCAGGTGTGTAGGTGTGTGTATCCAGAAGATTCCCCTCCACCTGCTGGCCTCCCCCCCCATCCCACATGGGCCGTTTTGGCCCTCTACAAGCTCGTGGTGACCAGGCCAGCTCAATGGCGAACTGGCTCGAGGTCAAGCCAGTTTGCACATCCCTACCTATTCACACAATCATTCAAATACAGGTTTAATATGGGTTACTGTCATTAGTGTAGTTGTGTGAATTCATGCCAAGGTGTTTATGACCCAAGATGAATCTGAGATTCCTGCCTTGGAACGGGTTCACATAATCACATTAATGTTAGTAACTCACATTAAACCTAGATTTGAACAATTGTGTGAACCAGAAAACAATGTTGCAAATGTTTCTAATTTTGTATGTAATCAAACTTTCTTTTTCTAAACCTCTCCAAACTATTATTTTCTTCCTTTCTTCCCCATACCTTGGGTAATGCAAGGAAACCTTTCTAATATCAGTTCCTCTTGAAGGACAAAGCATTGGAGCACTGGTTTCTTTATGAAAATCTGTTTATTTACAAACTTGTATGTGGAAAAGAAATTATAGACAATTCAATCAGCACAAAGCAGTGCTGCTTCCAGACCCTAAGAAGGTCAGAGCACAACAGATGGCTTCTGTTTGGCCTCAGTTTCCAACCTGGCCAGTAACAAGCTACCAGTACAAAGAGATTCTCTTGTAAACATGTTTCAGTGCGGACAATATTGTTGTAAACAAACTGCATGCATCTTTTCATTGCGGCAATAGGTTTAAGCTGATTATCAAAACAATAGGTATACTTTTGAGGCCTTATTTAATCAAAGAGAATGAATCTTCATTGAATACATTCAGAATGGTGTTTGCTATCAAGATAACCTCACACAATAAATATCGTAGTTATTTAGCCAACCAAACAGGAAAAGAAGTCATAACAGAGTATCACAAAGTGAGAGCCTTTGTAAAGACAGACTCAACATTGGCAAGCACACACAAAATGAAAGCTCTGTCAATAAAACCAGCTATTCAAACTATCAACTTAATAATAATCTGTTTTCCACCACCACGTCTTATAATATCCCATCTTTCCAGGATCAACATATCCTTTCTTACACAATAGGCAGTCCAATCCTATCCATGTTTATTCAGAAGCTAGCCCTGTCAAGCTAATCCCTGACAGAATAGTTGGGCTAATTACCTGCTATGGAGTTTAGGAGTGATGAGCACTGTATGCTAGGCTTTTGCTGTGATTTGAGTTGCTGTATGAGCAACCTGGGCATTACTAAGAAAAAGTCTGTCTCTCTGTCTCTTGGTACCCATGGCCTGAAGAGTAACCTCACAAAATCTAGTGTAGTGTTCTTCATTGTAAGGCCTGGAGGCAATTGACAGCGATCCTGGAGGCTCTCACAACTAGCCGTACCCGGGCTAGCACTGCCCTACCTGGGCAGGGCTGGTTGTGAGAACTTCTATTGGACCTGTGTGAAGCTTCAGCCAAAGATGAATACACTGCACAGTCCCCCTGGCACCATGGGGTGACCAACCCCACTGTACAGTGCTGGGCTTTGCCCAGTGTCAGGGGGCTCCTTTAAGGGAAACTTAGTTCTCTTGAGCCCCTGTACCATCTTGAAAGGCATGCACAGAGTGCTGGGAGGTGTAGCCCTTCTCAGTGCTTTCCACTTTCCTCTTAAAGTACCCTCCAAGCACTGAGAAAAGTGCAGTGCTGTGCACAGTGGGAAATGGTTCTCACATCTAAGGTTTTTTACCAAAGTGGCCAAAATTGTGGCCGCTTGAAAAACTGCGAAGATCACTGATCTTTTAGACTTTCACATTTTAAAGAGGTTTATAGGCAGTTTTTGTAGCAGCATATATATTTATGGTCTGGCCACATGCGATATGGTTATCACTGAAATATCAAAGCGATATTCATGATTATACAATGAGCAGGAACAATACTCAATGGCTTTCCTTTTTTTTTTGTAATCATACATGATTATGCTTTAAAGTGGATCTACAAGTAACCATTATGCAAGCTGATCGTGAGAAGCCACTTCAATATTTTTTTATTTTAAAAGCAGGCTTGAAATAAATAAATAAATAAAATGGAGAGGTAGAGGTTTAAGTTTTATTTTTTAAAGCATAGCTTCTTTTCTCTTCTTATCTTATGCCTGTGAGGATTAATTGTCAGAAGTAGATGCATACTTTAGCCACACATGTCCTATCATTAGAACACAGAGATCTTCAAGCATGGCCCTCATACAAGAATGACATGCAAATTCCATCTTATGTATATGAGGCCACAGTTTAGGGGTAAAATCCCTGCTGTGTGTGCAGAATGTCCTGGGCATCTCCAGGTAGGGTTGGGAAAGACCCATCTGAAACCCTGGAAAGTTGCTGCCAGTTAGCATGGCATACATTCTTGCCCTAGATGGATCATTGATCTGACTCAAGATAAGGCATGTTTATATGTCAGTAATTGGTTGTTTCCACTATGCCAGCTGTAAAGTCACAGGTCTTTGAGTCCAACAAAGACCAGTTAGTGTAGACAATACTCATCTAGATGGACCAAGAGTCTGACTCATTATAAAACAAATCCACAGGTTCATATGATGCCAGCTTTGTATTAGAAAGATATTATTAAGTCTACACTAATCAGTTTGGGTGAGTGTGTTGTGCTCTCACACTCTGCATTGTAATGCATCCCCACAAATCCATTTATGCTCTATTTGGACTATGAAGTTCAATGCGCTCTAATCGTGTGCAAGGAAAAGTCTGGACGTACACATTTCTGAAAGAGCCCTCTCTGAAAAGACTCAGCAATGGAATAGCAGGATTTCCTTGAAAACCCACAATATCCAGTTTAACCTCCAGACTGCTCTGAAGTAGGATCACAGCAGCCTACCCTGACAAAGGGGAATAACTAACTGTACCATCAAGTACTCTCTGGGTGAAGCATCTCTTTGAGGACTGTCACACAGGCTGGGGAAGAACTATGTACCTCCAGTGAATGACTGTGACACTCGGAAGTTGCTATCTGCACTGTCTTTTTGAACAGCTGCTTCACCCCCTGCCGGAACCTGGGGTCCCAAACACTGTAGATGGCCACATTCCAACAGCTGTTGGACGTGAGGATCCAAAAAGCATAGAAGGAGAATTGGCACCACTGGTAGCCCATCACAGAACCCACCACAAACACAGCAATGGGGCTGAAGGAAGTGGAGAAAGCAAAGGTCAGGAGGCCAATGGTCTTAGCAGCAGTAATGTCTGAGGAGGAGAGCTGCCTGCCAGTCTGTGACCCTCCCCCCAGTTCCTGCCGGGTCTTGCTGTACTGTCGGAGGGCCGCAAAGGTGACAAAGTTGATGATAAAGGTGATACCCAAGAGGGTAAAATCAAAGACTGGAAAAAGTAGCATGACATTCCAATAGGATCCAGGCAACGCGTCTTTAGGAAAGGCATAGTTGCACAACTTGCTGCAGGAATTGTACTGCAGGGTGATATGAGGGGTGGAGATGATAGGAGTTGCGGCTATGCAGAAGCTCATCACCCAGGAGAGAAGAATGAAGCAAACGGTCCTGCGCTTGGTGATCACTGCTCTCTTGTGCAGGGGTTTCAGCACTGCTACACTTCTCTCCACTGAGAGCAGGAATATGGTGCTGATGGAGACTAAGGTGCAACCTGCAAAGATGGGTCCAGAGATGTGGCAGGCCAACCTGTCAAATTCCTTAATCTCTTGTTCCACCCCATAGACCAAGCAGTTCACCTGCCTGTAAACCGAGTAAGGCACTACAATGAGCCCCACAGCCAAGTCCGCCAGGGCCAAAGAGGCCTTCAGGTAACCCTGGGAAGTTCTGAACTGCTTGACACGGAGGAAGACCAGGAGACTCACCACATTGCCAAGAGTGATGGCAAGGATCAGGAAGACCATGAGGATCAGCTTGCAGAGCTCGCCTGCAAAGGCCTGGCCGCAGACTGTGCAGTTAGGGTAACTGCTGTTGCAGCTGCTGTTCCCCAACATTGACCAGGTTGTCTTTTCTTCCCAAGGCAAACAGGGAGCAGCAGAGTTGCAAGCTGGGAGGTGAGGGTTGGTCTTCACCACCGGAAGTCCACAGAAGGCACTTCACGAGCTGTTCTCTCACACAGTCTTCTGCTGAAGCCCCAGAAATGCAAGGCCAAAAAATGGCACAAACAACTCAAGTCTAACAAATGGCTGCACAGACAATTACAATGGAAGTCCATGTCAGTCGGCAAACTGTTTACACACGGAGGCTGGGCTCAACTGGCAGGAACAGGCAGCCTGCAAGGGTGTGAAGTACCTGAGCGATATCCAAACGGGAAAAGGCTTGTGATGGCAAACAAGACTCCCACACGCAAATCACTATATTGCAGTCAGTTCTCTTTCTCACCCATAGACGCAAGCAACGGCAGGAGCTGACTTATACTAGAGTGTAGCTGTGATTCAAACACAGCTTTATACAAAGAGAGAGAGAGAGAGAGAGAGAGAGGGAAAAGCTATAAATACTGTTGTTTTACATCTGTTTTTTCAACAAACATCATAATACTAGGATATTTCACCATGGTGCCTGCAATCCCTGAGATTTTATGGAAGGTGAGGTGTGCTCTCTCTCTCTCTCAAAACATATGCAAACATGAATGTTGTGTTATTCTGGATTGATACTGTTCTCCAATCCTACCCAGGAGCTCCTGAACACTTTATGTGGCACACCTGTCCTGAGATAGTATATGAGGCAGGTTGCTAAATTACCCAGAAATTGTCAGGCACCCGCCTCGAGGAGAACTACTACCTCTACCCAGCCCAGTGCTTAGAGCTACCGGCTGCAGCTGCTGAGTGGTCAGTGCAGGCCACCCCCTTCAAGACGTCAAGCAAGCAAGAGGGGAATCTGATCGTGTGCACAAGCCTTGATTATTCCACACCCTGCTAACTCTCCTAAACTAGATGTCTTTTATAGCTGCTTCTCTCGCGAACACAAAGAAATCTTGATTTCACTAAAGGTTTAATTCAGAAACAGCTCCATTGTCTCCTTCTCCTTTCCCTCTCTGACTGACACCGCACTCTCCACACGCCCTACAGGATGTTCGCTGGAACAAACTTCTCAGCAACACCGTTTAAGAGATTACAAAACAGAATGCAACAATGTCTTTGCGCAGATCATATGCTCCGTGCCCCTCTCCATGCAAAAAGAAGAAGAAGAAGAAAATCCCCATCGAACTATTATTCAGCGTCAATGAGATGCCCTGCCGGAGACGCTTACATGCGCGCACACAAGTGCAAAGACCAACACGAACGACCACCCAGCACGTCCCAATCCGTCCCTTAAGCTTTGCAGGGCTTCCCGCAGCTCCCGACGTCCGTCTGCATTCTCCGCGGCTGCGTCCAGCATTCTTCTTGTTCCAAAGTACCGAACCCGCGCAGAGTTCCGGGGCAAGCTCCAGACTTCTCCCCCAGGGAAGCGGAGTTCAGGAGAAGCCAGTGTCCTGTGTCCAGCTTCTTGCAACCGACTCCTTCAGTCAGCAGCTCTGTTTTCCAGCCCAATTGCAAAGCACGCTCCACAGGCTTCCCGTGTTTGCGACGAACTCTCGTTTTAGGCAGCAGCTCTGGTTTCCAGCCAGCCCAGGTCAGTTGGAAAGCACGCTCCCCGGCCTCCTCGTGTTTGCAAATAACCGGGCGGGCGAACGCGCCCCTCTCAGTCACCTCCAGCCAACCCACTCCGCCCCGTTTCTAGCGTCCCAGTCGCCCAGCCAAAACCAATCCACTAAGTTTCTAGCCCCTCTTGCATGGGGGGGGGGTGACGGGGGCAGGCTGGCTGCCGTTCTCCGCGATGCACTAGTGACGCCTTCCCGAACTTGCCTGCAGTCCCGGGTAGCTAGCTAGCGAAGGGGCAAAGGCAGGCGACAGAGTACAGTCACTCAGGCGCGAAGAGTGTCTCTCCTCCTGTCCCGACTCTGAGTATTGCTTGGCGGAGCAGTGGTGCTGCTTGGGACTGGAAAAAGTTCCCCTGCAGAGTCCCGACCGTCGTCTGGTTGGGCAGCGCAGCGCATAATAAACTCTCATCGTGCGGAGCCGCTTTTGACTTTTCGATAGGCGTCGCGGAGGAGGAGAGATGTGTGGGAGAGCTACGTCCCTAGTTTCCCAGCGGGTTCGTCAGGCGAAAAAAACATCCTCCTCTTGAGGACTGAGCAATCGACGCAAAATCCAGCAATTTCCTGCTACAAATAAATAAGTATTGAATGAGCCGTTGCCTAACCCGAACCAGGTTCGGGGCGATGCACGTGTCGCGTCGGGGAGCACCTTCCCTCAGCCTGCTGCCCACACCCTTGCCCTGCTTGTGTGGTGGTGTGGCTGTTGTGAGCCGCCCCTTGCGGACAAGGAACCAGGCTTTTCGTTCCTCGTGCCAAGTAGTACACTGCTTTGACAGCCTTTTGGTTGAAAAGCGGAATATAAATATTATATTTTGTTGGTTAAAAGGCAGTATATAAACTATATGCATAAATATATTTTAGTATCCTATACTAAAATAATAATGGTTGACATAATGTGGGAAATTATCCAAAGTAGTCCCACGTTCAGCAATGCTGGGCTTGTCCTTTTAATTTCAGTAGGACTTTTGAATAAGACGGTATAACGATGACAAAATATGCATAGTCCAAAATCCACAAGTATTCTCAAAGACCTAGCAAATGTTTAGATGTAACACATCAGCTTTAGTGCTATACTGGTTGAAGTATGCTCTTAAATACGGTAGCTAAGTATCATGACACAGCAATGGGACTACTTTGAGTAATTTTCCTTTTAATTTCAATGGGACTACTTTGAGTAATTTTACCCATTATGACAGGATAATTTCAGTATTCCACACTAGCAAAGTTGAGGGATGCAGATCTCACTCTAAGCATTTGAGGAGCTTCCCCTTGTTTTACTGTACTCCTTGCTTAAAATATAAGGAACACAATTGTTTTGTGTTTCTGAAAATATAGGAATGTGTAAAAGAGAAAGAACAGGCATATGCACATGCAGTTCCTCCAGGGATGCATCATGCATTTATCAGGACCATTATTTGCAGGGGCAGAGCCACTATTGGGCGAACGGGTCCAAAGAACCCAGTCTGATGTCAGATATGGGGGATGATTTTGCTCCCAAATGGGGCTCCCTGGCCCTGTTTGGGAGTTAGATCAGCCAGTGCTATGTTCATTCAGCCAGCGCCGTGTTTGAAAGGCAGGGAGAGTCGCTCCAGGTGTGCTGTGAACCCAGCGCTGGCCGACTGAGCTCCTAAACGAGGCCACGCAGCCCCCGCGTCTAACTTCAGATGTGAGGGCATGGCTAAATGTTCCCTGTCTGATGACAGACACAGAGGGCGGGGTTGGGGGGGGGCTGCAGTGGAGGCAACACCCAGGCTGCCGCTGGCCTCCCTCTGTGCTTGATTATTTGGATAAGTGTGGTAATTCTAGAACGAATACATGCCAGTGAGCATGGACCTTTGGGGATGTGTGCAACACCTAATGGTTTCCTGATGTGTGTAGCTAGACTGACAAAAAAGCACTTGTGTCAGTTTTGTACCAGTTGTGCATTATGAAGCTGGAATGTCAGTTATGTGTACTATGTGAACGCCAAGACATACTGACAATTGAAGAAAATCCAGCTCCTCCAAGCAGTTATATGGTGGGTGTAAAGTGTGCCAAGTGTGTCAAGTCGATTTCGACCCCTGGAACCCACAGAGCCCTGTGGTTTCCTTTGGTAGCATACAGGAGGGGTTTACCATTGCCTCCTCCCGCGCAGTATGAGATGATGACCTTTCAGCATCTTCCTATATCGCTGCTGCCCAATATAGTACCAGCGGGAATTCGAATCAGCAACCTTCTGCTTGCTAGTCAAGCATTTCCCCGCTGCGCCACTTAAGGTGGCCTATATGGTGGGTATAAGGAGTTTAGTAACTATTAACCAGTATGGTGTAGTGGTTAGAGTGTTGGACTAGGACCGAGAAGACCGGAGTTTAAATCTCCATTCATCAGCCGTGAAGCTCACTGGGTGACTCTGGGCCAGTCATGTATCTCTCAGCCTAACCTACCTCACAGGGTTGTTGTGAGGATAAACATAACCATGCACACTGCTCTGGGCTCTTTGGAGAAAGAGTGGGATATAAATGTAAATAAATAAAAATCTTGTATGCTCACCTTTAAAGATCCTTTTTCTATCAGAAGTTATTCCTCTTTGCCTGGGGTGACATTTCTGCCACGTTTTTCTGACACAGGTAGATATTTGTATAGAAAAAGACAATATGTCAAGTTGCTCTCGGCTGCAGTCCTGCTGAATCAGACCAAAGGCTTATCTAGTCTGGTATCCTGTTTCCAACAGTGGCCACCCAGATGCCTCTGGAAAGCCCCAAAATGGGCCATGTAGGCAAATAGTGGTCTCCCACTGTTGCTCCCATGCCCTGCAACTGGTATCCAGAGACTTTCTCTGCAACTGATATTCAGAATCTCTCTATATAGTTCTCTTAGGCATACCCGTCGCTAATCCCATGCGTGGCAGTTCTCGCAAGAGTTCACAAGCAAGCTGCTGGCAAGAGAAGAGGAAAGTGGTGGTGGCACAGGTGAGGTGGAAAACAAAATGGGGGGGGGACAAAATGGTGGGAATGGTGGGTGGGATAAAATGGCGGCAGGAGTGGGTGGGGGAGAAAACGGCAATGGTGGCAGTGAATGGGCAAGAAAACGGGCAGGCGGGGGAAGAAGGCAGCAGATGCTCTGCACCTAGCCCAGCTAGTTCCACTTAAAACTGCTTGTTTTCTTATGGTAATGGGCTTGCAGCCCAGGCTGAGCCTCCTCAGACCGCAACAAAGCATTATTCCCAAAGAGCTCGTAAGCGTGTCTGCTCACCTATGAAATATTCCCACCAGGGTTGATTTTCTTTATTTGATCTGACACTGATGTCATGTTGCCAGCACTGTTGAGCAGAGTTGGCTCTGATGAGCAGTGACAGCCAGCGAGTGCAAAGACTGTACTTCCACACACTCATCTGTTTCCTTTTGTGTCACTATCCTTTCCCTTCCTTTGATACCCACACTGCTTTATGTATAAGCCCCTTTAGCAATCCCTTGAAGCATGTGTTTTCTCTCCTGCTTTTCCTAATTGATCTTTTCCCTTCACCCCACTCCTCCTTTTTGGCTCAGCTCTTCTTCATTTCCCTCACTCTTCTTCCCTTAAACTGGTACTAGACATTTGGCAGCAAATACAGGATTTCCAATACTGCATTTGCTTCTGACGTGTGGAGGAGGGGGACATTTGCAGGATAGGCATGATGGGTGGGAGAGGAGTGCTAAACCCTTTCCTTGCCTTCTGTTTTTCCTCTGCCACTTCCCAGCTGGTTTTTCCACCGTGAGCTCTGATATCAGGTTCCCCAATCAGATTGGACACAGTTGTAGAAGAAAAGTGGTAGGCAGAAGTTAAGTAGTCCTTCCCATCTTCCATTTATTTCCTGCAAAATAAATAAATAAATATTCCAGTTTTGCATATCGAAGGCAAATGCAGGAATGGGAATCCAGTTTTACTGGCAAACGTCTGGTTTCTGCCTTTGAAGGAGATTACGATAGGGACCGCTTTGGGAACTATTCACGAGAATGTTGGCTAGGCCTTTGTCAGCATTATTTCAGTCCAGATACCCGTGATAAGCTATGAGCATGAAGCAAAAAGGAAATATTTGTAATAAACCCACAATATGAGGAAGCATTTTGAGCTAAGCTAGCAGAATGAATGTGTTAACCACAGGTTGAGAAAGAGAAGAAAGTCTCTGTAGGGCGAGATGGGGCGGGGGGAAGTACAATCTCTGGAGCGTTCTTTGGACAGGTGTTTGAATATATGGGTGTGTCTTGGAAAGTGTAGACAGAAAGAAGAAGAAAGACAGCAAGTGGGTGGAAAGTCCCAACATTAATAAGGATTAAACAACTGAGGCATAAAAAGAAAGAACACATAGCAGCCTGGATCTGGTCCATGAACCACTGGTCCTTGTTCACCTGGACAAGGTGGATCAAACCTGACACCAAAAGCAAGTAACTAAGGAAGGCACCTATAGGGATTTGTCTGACTTGTAAATGCTAGGGACCTGGCTACACTGTTATTCTTTGCTTTTGGGGTTTTGAGACTAGCATATTTGAAATAAAGCTTTGAACTTTACTTGACACCACAAACAGTGGGAATTGTGGGTTCTCACTGAGAAGGAAAAGCAGGCTGGGGCTTTTCTAAAATGAAAGAAAAGGAGTCCCCCCCCCACTCTTATGCCTTACTTTCTCCCTATGCCATATGTGGCTACATTTCATAAGCCTGTGACTATATCAAATGACTTATGTACAGCACTGTAGGTGTGGCACTATTGTTATTGTTGGCCAATATCTAGACTAACAAAGAATGGGTGGTACATGGGAAGCACCGGTTCTACTGCTGAGTTCCCGATTAGTGCTCCCCTGGGCGGGGGAAGGCGGTTTTGCTTGCCTGTGGGTACTTGTTCAAGCAGAATTTCATTCTCACCCAGTGCTTGCCTGGGGCAGGAATTTCAGTGACCCTCACTTCTCCAAGAAGCACTCTGTGCCACCTAAAAACATGTCCCTGGGGGCTGCGTGACTCTGAGGGTTATATTTTCTGGTAGAACAGAGCAGTTCCTGCAGAAGAGAGATTGTCGAAAGCCCCACCTGTGTGAATGACAGCACTGCATTAGTCAAATCTACAGTATTAGCAGCAGCAGCACTTCTCATGTAGCAACTACATTTTTTAAAAAAATCTGGATGTCAGCTGCTAATATTAGTATTAGTATTTGAAGATAATTTTGGGGAGGAAACTCCACACTGAGCAATAAACAGGTAAGGCTTTGGGGTTTAATCAGGGAATAATCTACAAGGACTGCATAGCCCAGCTCTCTGTTATGAAAGCAGGTATTCACTGGCCTTAACAATTACATTATTTCTTCACAGACTAGCAGACACATAGTTTAAGCACGCTGGAAATTCCCAGCATGATAACAAGAATTGCTCACTAAAGCCAAAGCCTCTCATTGTTTATTAGATCTCCCAATCAACAGAAGCTGCTTGAGTAGAAGATCAGGCCTTGCCCTCATCATGTTTCTCAAAAGGAGTATACTCATCTTCTGAAGTTATAATTTGTTAAATATCTCTAGATCCTTCATAAATAATCTTAAATTATTTATAAACAGTCCTTCATAAAATTATGCTTCAATATATTCTTCATTCTTCTCAATGCCAGAAGCTACTTGAGCCAGCATAGTGTAGTGGTTAGAGTGCTGGACTAGGACTGGGAAGACCCGAGTTTGAATCCCCATTCAACCATGAAACTCATTGGGTGACTCTGGGCCAGTCATGTATCTCTCAGCCTAACCTACTTCACAGGGTTGTTGCGAGGATAAAGATAACTATGTACACTGCTCTGGGCTCCTCGGAGGAAGAGCGAGATATAAATGTAAATGAATGAATGAATGATCAGTCCTGTCTCCAAACAGAAGTATACTTACCGACTTTGATAAATGATCATCTATCAAGTGCTTGTTAATTATCTTCAAATCCTTTATAAACTTGAAGGAATTTGACGTAGAGTGTGATCGGATTAAAAACAGAAACATGCAATTCAGGGCAACTGACCATAGTAAAATAAAACAACATTGTTAATGGAACTGCTCCCAGGGCCTTGACGGGACCCCGAGCTACATTTTAGGCTTGTGGTGGTGGTGGTGGAATTAGCTATTTTAAATGGAGCAGTCCACCTTCATAATAAATGTGTTCAAAGCTTTGTTCACGGAAAGAACTGAATGGAGAGGTCAAAGTTCAATGTTAAATGAGGTGTATTGAGGGTTTAGGGGTACAGAAGAGAGAAAAATAATGATTATTAGGCAATAGTATTTGACTGATACAGAGTAGCAACAAACCAACGAGATACAAAGACTAAGTTATGGCTCACAAGGAAGTTATTTGGTTTGTGTTTTCAGATTAGGTTTGCTCAAGGCTGGCTAGAGAGAAAGGAACAGATTTGGATTTTAGGAGGAATGAGAAAGGTAAGTAGAGTTTTAAGGATAGGGGTTATATACTACCACACTCCTTCCAAGAGAAATGTGATGAAACCTTGCAGCTCAGTCCTTACCGAGAGGCTTCTCTTCTCCAAGGCAGGAAGGTGGCAACAGGGATCCAGAGAACAGGCAGAGGTCCAGGAACCAAGAATAAATCCAAATATGAACGGGACCTTGCAGCCACGAGTGCTGGAAAGACTAGGTTAGGAAAAGCCAGTGTGGAGGTGTGGGCCAAGGCAGGGCAAGATGGAAGTGCCGATGTCATGACGTAGGAAAAAGAATGGTGGTTCCAAGGTACGCAGACAGCGCTGGTGACCCAGAAGACATACTGATTGATGGTGTCTTCACCATTCTTGCCTGTGTTTTGTCCTGAGCGGCAGCATCAAGGCAATGTTCGCATATAACTCTCTCTCTCTCTCTCTCTCTCTCTCTCTCTCTCTCTCTCTCACACACACACACACACACACACACACACACACACACTAGTTAATGATTATTGTGCAGTGCAAATCATGGCACATAATTTTTTTTACCCTTTCCCCTGCTGCTGGGGGGAGCCACCAGGGGAGGGGTCGCTGCTGCCTCCCGTCCTCCACCCTCCCTTCCTCCTCTGGCTGCTCCGTTGCAGATCTTGCAAGATCTGCAGCCATAACTGGAGGAGGAAGAGGTCTGGCTGGGGGGCGGAGGAGGCGGCGGCGGCAGCACGGTGGTGACCCGGGTGAGCGGGAAAGCTTGGCAATGCTTCCTGGCAGTTGGGTGGCAGTGGCGGGTGCAGCATGCCTGCCAATAACTGCTGCGTGGGGGCCTGGAAGTTGGTGTGTACGCACATGCACGGACACCTTAGAGGGAACAGTGATCTACTGCTATCTATATTTTCATTAATGATTCTCTGAGATGAGATATAGTATATCTTATCTCACTTATTTGAGATTCATCAGTTGGAGAGTCTGGGAAGTCAGTAAGCGTTGTTCCAGCCTGCCAAATCAGAATCTCTTTTCCCATGAGTGAGTGCACCCCCTCAATTTAATGTCTAGAAAATTAGGAACAGGAACGTAGGAAGCTGCTTTATACCTAGTCAGACCATTGGTCCATCTAGCTCAGTATAGTCTACTGGCAGCAACTCTCCAAGATTTCGGGCAGGAGTCTCTTCCAGACCCACCAGGGAGTGAAACTGGGACCTTCTGCATACAAAACTGATGTTCTTCATTTCATAGTAACATAGGAAGCTGCCATATACTGAGTCAGACCAATGGTCCATCTCAGTCAGTATTGTCTACAGACTGGCAGTGGTATCTCCAAGGTTGCAGGCAGGAATCTCTCTCAGCCTTATCTTGGAGATGCCAGGGAAGGAACTTGGAACCTATATGCTTTTCCCAGAGCGGCTTCATCCCCTGAGGGGAATATCTTACAGAACTCATACTTCTAGTCTCCCTTTCATATACAACCAAGGCAGACCCTGCTTAGCTAAGGGGATAAGTCATGCTTGCTACCACAAGAGCAGCTCTCTGAGTTGTGGCTTTGAGTTGTTGCACTGAGTTGTGGCTTCCCCACTCCCTAAGGGGAATATCTTACAGCAGACGGTGCTCCAATGTAGTCACCCATACAAATGCAAACCAAGGCAGATCCTGCTTACCAAAGGGAACAATTTATGTGCTCTACCACAAGACCTGCTTCCTCTTCTTAAATTAACCTCTGCTTGAACTTAAATTGTTTTTAGTATGAGCTAACACTTCGGAGTGTGTAGGAGGCAATAGTTGACTTGTTTTAAGCCTCTGTACTTTTTCAGAACCCTTCTATCCCAAGAATATTTCTGGCTCTGTGGTCATACAACTATTTTCTAGTAGGAAAACAGAAGACTGTCCATATCTGGTGAAAGATACAAACTGGTCTTTTTTTTTTTCATATTGAGATGTGGCTCCCCAGCAGACTAGCTGCAGATCAAGGGTGAACTTTGTTTTCCCCATTTCTGCAGGCTAATAATTCCGACTCCTTTATAAATCCCAAACTAAGACAATGGCCGATATCCTCACTAAATTACTTTATGGAAGTTCCATTGTAATTAATAGGACCAGTTAGTCACTGAATTACTTCCTTTGAGTAATTTAGGATTGCCAGCCAATATATTTTGACCTTGCTAACAGAGGTAGGGGAAATTTGTGAAGTTCAGAATTAGTTGAAGCTTTGTTTTGTTTTTCAAATCTTACTGAATTAATGAAAAATAGTTTTCTGTAGTTCGTCAAAATGACTCACACTTGCTGAATATAGTTTCACTCCCTCTGTAGCTCACAGAGAGAGTGAACCCTGGTGTGAAATTGCTGGTGTGCTTTATGGAAGTTCCATTGTAATTAATAGGACCAGTTAGTCACTGAATTACTTCCTTTGAGTAATTTAGGATTGCCAGCCAATATATTTTGACCTTGCTAACAGAGGTAGGGGAAATTTGTGAAGTTCAGAATTAGTTGAAGCTTTGTTTTGTTTTTCAAATCTTACTGAATTAATGAAAAATAGTTTTCTGTAGTTCGTCAAAATGACTCACACTTGCTGAATATAGTTTACCTCCCTCTGTAGCTCACAGAGAGAGTGAACCCTGGTGTGAAATTGCTGGTGTGCTTTATTAATCCCTTTCCCTGTTATGACTTCATGATTCACTTCTATACAGGCCCCTGGAGCCAAAGTGCAATATGAATATGGAAGCCAGCCAACTGAAACATAGAGCTTTAAAAAAAACAAAAAAAAACCCCACCTAAAACTATTATGCTGGAACATTGGCCAAGAAATGACAACCAATATAATTTGTTTAGGCTGACAAATGGCCTGATAAATCCAGCCTCCCACAACTAGGGGCTAAGCAGGGCCCATCTCTTAGCCAAACTAAGTGTGATGGGGAAGTAATGTATATTTTATCCATCTGTCTTTGCTTCACATATGGCGTGGAAACAGGGCCATTGAGTGGACAGGTTCAAAGAACCCGGGCCACCACTTCTCAGGTGCCATGCCTGGTGCCCCAGACATGACCCCGCGTCTGATGTCAGCTGTAGGGTGTGTGACCCTGCGCAGCCGCATTTTTTGAGCTAAAAATCGGCCAGCGCTGCCTTTGCAGCATGGCCAGAGAGACTCTCCCTGGCTTTTCAAAGGTAGGGAGAGCTGCTCTGGCCACGCTGCAAAGGCAGTGCTTGCCAATCTAACTCCCAAATGGGGCCCCTTTAAAAGGCAGGGAGAGTCGCTCTGGCCGCACGCTGATTTAACTCCCAAATGGCTCCATTTGGGAGCTAAACATTTTGGGAGCTAAATGCTTGGGTGTGGCTAACCGTTCCCTGTATCTGATGTCAGATACGGGTTGGGGCTAGGGGGTCCACAGTAGTGACAGAACCCAGGCCACTGCTGGCCTCCCTCCACCCCTGGGTGGAGACCTACTCTCTGTATAAAAAGGAGTTCTAAATCCTCAGAGGTAGGATGCCTCTGAATACCAGTTTCAGGGGAGTAGGGTTGCCATATTATGGCTCTCCAAATCTGAGTCCCTTATTTGCATATTATGTAAATTGGCTTGCAGATAATTTGCATATGCAAATTAGCAGCTGCGCTTTCCAGTTGGTTTGTATTTGCTCTGGAAATCTACCAAAAATAGTTGGGGAAGATATCTTTGCCTGTCCATTTTCCTTGATGTATTAACAGCAGCAATAGAACAAAAAAAATGCACAGCTTTTTAATTAAGGCTGCAGTTCTGTACACACTTATTTGACAGATGATCTGATTGAAACCAACGGTGCTTACTTCTAAGTCAGCATGTATTGAATGTAAAGCCAAGAAAGTCCGTAAACATTACAGTACACTGCCTGGTAGGTAGGTAGTGATTCACATCAAAAGCAAACAATCCTCTCAACTGCCCGAAAGAGATCCCCTGCTGATAACAAACAAGGAAACATTCCTCAGGGGATTACTGTACTTGTGAAAGTGAAACCTTCCCAGTCTCCTGTGCTCTTCCTCTCTTAATCCAAGTCCAGCGGTGAGCAGAATAGTGGTTGCACGTTTTGCTCCATAACTCCGCTTCTACGAGGGCTAGAGCTTAGCTTTAAAAAACAATGAAAGCTGGAATCCAGGCGAATCTGGGTGGGCTAAGCAATTGGGTGAGTTGCTTAAAATCCAGGTGGTACCCGGAATTCCAGAGGGCATGGCAACCCTACAGGGGAGTAACAGCAGGAGAGAGGGCATGCTCTAAGCTCCTGCCTGTGGGCTTCCCAGCAGCACCTGGTGGGACACTGTGTGAAACAGGATGCTGGACTAGATTGGCCATGGGCCTGATCCAACAGCAGGGCTGTTCTTATGTTCTTATAAGTGTACTGCCTTGCTTGTGTGAAGAAATTAGCGAGCTAGAGTGGAGCAGTCTCACGTCAGAATAAATATTTGCAAAGTTCTGGTCCCATGGAAATGAACTGACAGAGAGTAGGTTAAGATTAAAATAAAGTAAGTTTTTTATTTGGGGATTTAGGGGTATAGCGAAGAAGAGAGTTGCTCAACAACAACAAATATTTATATACCTTGCTTGAATAAAAGGTTCCAAAGTGGTTTACATAGAGAGATAAATAAATAAATAAATAAATAAGATGGATCTCTGTCCCCAAAGGGCTCACAATCTAAGATGATAGACACCAGCAACAGTCACTGGAGATACTGTCCTGGGGGTGGATAGGGCCAATTACTCTCCCCCTGCTAAATAAAGAGAATCACCATATTAAAAAGGTGCCTCTTTGTTCAGTAAGCAGGAGTTAATGATATTAAGGCAATATCATCCCTAAAATACATTACAGAGATCAATCAGATAATTTGAAAAGAGGCAATTTAGATTGGTGTCCTGATTAGATGAACTCCAGGCTAGCTAGAGAAAAGAAGGCTTTATTTTATTAATTAATTATCTATCTATCTATCTATCTATCTATCTATCTATCTATCTATCTATCATATTTTTATACCACCAGATATGCATATCTCTAGGCAATGTACAAAATTTAAAACATTTAAAACTCACCAATTAAAATATATGATGATAAAAACAATATAATAAAATTAGTAAAACAAGTTTTTAAAATTATTAAAATTAATTCTAATTAAAAGCCTGAGAGAACAGGAGGGCCTTGAGGTTCTCCTGAAAACAAACAGAGAAGGAGATGCTCTTATTTCAGCAGGAAGCTTATTCCCAAGCCTTGAGGCAGCCACAGAAAAAGCTTGGTCCTGGGTCACTACCTAACGAGTCAGTGGCAACTATATCTGGACCTCTCCAGAAGATTGTAATGGGCAGCAGAGATTATGACAAAGGAGGCGCTCTCTCAAATAGCCTGGACCCAAGCCGTTAAGGGCTTTATAGGTAATAGCCAGCACTTTGTATTTCACCTGGAAACACATCGGCAGCCAGTGCAGTTCTTTTAGAACCGGTGTAATGTGGTCCCTTCATGTTGTCCCAGAGACCAATCTGGCTGTACCAATTGTAGTTTCCAGGCTATGTACAAAGGCAGCCCCACATAGAGCGCATTACAGTAATCAAGCCTGGAGGTTACCAGCATATGTACCACTGTTTTAAGGTCATTCACCTTTAGAAATGGACATAGCTGACGTATCAGCTGAAGCTGATTAAAAGTGCTCCTGACCACCGCCCCAACCTGAGAAACCAGGGAGAGCTTTGGGTCCAGGAGCACTCCCAAGCTACATACCTGATTTCTCCCTGGCTGGGTTACTGCCTTGCTGCCACCGCCTCCTCCTCCCTCCTCCCTCCTCCGTCCCCCCAGGTGGACCTCTTCCTCCTCCAGTTCCGGCTACAGTTCTCACAAGATCTCTGATAATATGATTATCAGATGTGATAAGCCAAGTTGGGCAAGGGTCAAGGGAACAGGTTGTAGGATGCACAGTCTGAAGCAGATTGTCCACTTCCTCAGGAGTCACAAACTGAAAATGATCCAATCTAATCCCATAAGAGGAGTTGCTGGACACCTCCACAGTAGACTCTGCAGTAACTGTGGAATCCAGCTCGGCTGGAATCTGAGAGATTTGATCAGCAAAAGAGAAACAGGTTTTTGGATTTAAGAAAGAGAAAGGATAGGAGGAGCCCAGAGGGACACAGTGGTTATCATACAACCTCATCCCTCCGTTTAGTGGTGATTGGACCCTTGTTGCTGAGGCACAACTGAAGGACCTCCTTCCTCAGGAACGGAACCAGGCAGCAGTGGGGAACCGAACACAGTTCGGGGGTTAGGCAGCAGGGGTAAATCCAAAAGGTGTCTGTTCTCATGTAGCCAGCTTCTTGTAGCAGCGAGGCATGCTGGGCAGATCAGGCCAGCAAGGAATGCCAGTCTGGAGGCTGAGAATGGGAATGGTGCAAAGACGGCTTGGTGTTATGGCTGGTGTCAGGTCAGTTGCCCAAACTGTGGGTGACTCCACAGTGTAGAGACCAAATGAAGCACCCTGGTTCATGAAACCATGACCAATTATAGCCCCAAATGTGCCCTGAGGCAAAACACCAGCCGCTCCTCTTTCCTGAGGAGGGAAATTCCAGTGGGTCTCAAAAGGATTTATTGTCTTTGTTTGCTGCGCTTGAGTATAACACAATGGTGTGACTGGTCAAGAACAATCTGTATGTAAAAGAACTGCACTGATGTGCAAGGACTGTGTTTGTCAGGTCGGAAGGACCTGACAATCAGTAATTTTAATGAGCATATCTCCTAAGTTCCTATTGCCCACTTAGTTCTTTTGTGATGGGGAAGGGAGTAGCATTCACAGTGCCTTATCTGCTTTCCTGCTGGGGTGATTAATGCAAGCTTGTTTGAGCAAACCACAGAGGAGGGGGGAGGTAAAAGGGTCAATCTGTGGACAGAGAGACCTTGAAGTGGAGTTAACTCAAAAGCTAACTCCAGGTCTGCTTAGACATTCCCAACATAGGGAAAGGCGTGAGGCTAATCCCCTTTCAATTCGCTTGGTAGCTGGTGAACCTGGGGGTGATCATCCCACTGTCTGATAAGTGACCTGTCCCCATATGCCAACAAATGGGGAGCCCATGATCCCGAGAGGCTCTTGAGCACATTAAGAGTAGTCCCAGACTTAAGCAGAGCGCATTCCTATCTGCACCCTGCATTTGAGGCGGCCTGTACCCAGGTTCATTTTTAACATGAAGATACGTTGCAGTCATTCACTTAAAACTATGCACATACAATATCATGTCTGAATAGGGCTACTACAAGCGCTGCTATTTTAAGCAACTTGCTCCCAACCTGATTCACTTGCAGAATCTGAACCAGGCTTGGGGGGGGGGATTTCTGAAAGCAGCAGAGTACCAGCAAGGAAAGGTGGAGGAGGGGGCAGGTTTTATTTCCTCCCCCATGTGATCCTTTTTGTGTAAAGATGAAACTGGCAACCTTGCTTTATCTGTAACAGGGCAGACATATGTGTGGCCAGTTCGGCCCTCAGTGAGTCACAATGGAACTTGGCTCCCAGGGGCACCTCTATCATGAGCCAAACTGAAGCATTGGCCTTGGGCAGTGAACACAGGCACCCGGCCCTGGCCCTTCCTTGCTGCAGGTGTCACCCCACCTGCTGCTGCTGCTGCTCCCTTCCTCCTCTCTTCTTCCTCTCAGCTCTTGCACCACCTTTCTTGACTCCTCTCCTCTCCTCTCCTCTCCTCTCCTCTCCTCTCCTCTCCTTCTTGGCATGTTCTGTTTGCTCTGTCTGCTGCCTGCCCTGTCCCCACTGCCACCCCCCCTTTCCCTTTCCCCCTCTGGGGTACATTCTACTACCCACTACCACTGCCACCATGGTCGCTGACTGTTTGAGTAGCAGCAACCACCTTGCTTGCTCACTTGCTAGCCTGTCCATTGCTACCACCATCTCCCCAGCACTGCACTTGAAAGAGAACGGGAAAGGTGGTTCAACCTGGAAGGGTGGTGCTGGGAGCTATGGATGTTCCAGTGAGCAAGTGAGTGAGGAGGTCGGCAGGGGCAGGGGCAGTGGTTCACAGAGTGGGTGGACCCGGAGTGGGTGAAGCCAGTTATGGCTTTGCAATGGAACAGACAGCAGTGGAGCTGATGTGCACTGGCGGAGAGGTAGGAGAGGGAAAGGGGTGGCAACAGGAGACTCAAGTGCAGGGTACACAGGAAGAGTGCATCAAGAAAGGCAAAGAGAAGAAAGAGGAGGGCTGGTCTTGTGGTAGCAAGCATGACTTGTCCCCTTAGCTAAGCAGGGTCTGCCCTGGTTGCATATGAATGGGAGACTTGATGTGTGAGCACTGTAAGATGGATCTGCTCTGGGTAGAGGAGAAGGTTCCAGGTTCCCTACCTGGTATCTCCAAGATAGGGCTGAGAGAGATTCCTGCCTGCAACCACGGAGAAGCCGCTGCCAGTTTGTGTAGATAATACTGAGGGTCTGACTCAGTGGCAGCTTTCTATGTTCCTGTGAGAGGGGAAAGAGGAGGCAGGAAGGGTGGCGGTGTGACTATGAAGAGGAGGAAGGGCAGCAGCAGACTCAGGCGGCTTACAAGGGAAGGTGGCAAATTGTTCTTTGCCTCCGGTAGTGGCTTTCCTTGGGCTGGCACTGTTGGCTACACACACACACACACACACACATTGTGGTTGAGGTGATGAGAGATGCTATGAAAGCTCAGGCTGTCTGCTTTTCCTGGCAGTGCAAATAGTAGCTGGAGGGGAGCAATCTTCACCAAGAAAATGGTGCAGGGGAAAGGGCTTAAGTGCTCCCACAGTGCTGTGGTTCTAATCAGATTCCTGCTCCCAGTTTTAATTCAGTGTAAAGCTGTATAACATTATGGTTATTATTTTAAATATGTATATATCCATTTTACATGTTCCCAGTGCAGTTTACATGGCAAAAGAAGATGGTTCCCTGTCCCAGAGGGACTCACAGTCTGAAGAAAAACACATACAAGGGAGATACCAGTAGCAGCCACTGGGAGGAATGCTGTGCTGAGCTGAATAGAGACAGTAGCTTTCCCCCTGCCAAGTATGAGAGGCACCACTTTTAAAGGTGTCTCTTTATCCAGTTAACAAAGATCATCCCAAATAATCACTTGCAGTCACTGGCTGACATACTTTGCAGTGTTTCATCTTTCTTTTAACAAACATATGTGCAATTGTTTAAAGAGCATTCTTGAACAAGTTGCAAGAATTGTGCAAATGCAGTTGTGCAATGGATGGCCATTATTTCCAATGGCCATCCATCGAATAACCAAGTTTGCACAATGATTCCATTTTGTGCAAAAGCACTCTTGCATATTCCATCAAAGACAGCTAGAATGTTGCTCAGTACGTCAGCCACTGAGTGAGTAATGTGCATGTTTAAACTCATCCCAAATTCTGCATACTGTGATGAATTTGCAGACAAAATAATTATTGTTCAGAATGAAATGAGGAGAAATAATAATTTTGAGTAGAAATAATAATTTAGTTTCAGATTCAGGCTTAAAACTGATACAGTTGAAAGGAAGTGGGGACATGGTGGGTCTCTATTTACCATGTCGCCACACTAGGGCTGGGTCAGAAGATGAGTGGTAAATCAGATGATCTAGACCAGTCCTTGGCCTCGAAACAACAATCTTGCAGGATGTTTGTATGAACTGTTTAGAACTGTTTTTCTTATTTATGATATTAAAAGAACAAGAACTATTCCTCAGCTACAGGCAGGAAGGATCAAGCCATGGGCTGTGCATCCGTCACAGTTCTTGGCAAATGCTAAGTGTCCTCTGAGCTATTTTTTGTTCCTCTGATCCCATTTGTGTAAAAGGCAGGGATGACAGAACCTATACGATGAGACTAATACAGGAAACACCAAATAAACTGGGCTTGTATTTCATGTTGACTTTCTGCATCCTGATTTTTCTCTGTGTACATGTTGTCTGGACACGGTACAAGTACAAGTTTGGATGCAGACGGGAGAGAAAGTGCCTTTATTTTCTTTTCCTTCTCAACAAAGCAAAACATTTTCAGACAAGGAGTTCAGTTACAGATGGCCCCTCAATTCTTGCACAGCCCCATAAGAAGGGGAACCTGGAATTGTCAAATGTGCCATTGCTTATTCCGAAGGCTTTCCTCATATACCAACAGCACTCAGATAAGTGTTTCTTATTTGGGAATCCTAGATCTTCACTAAGCTTAGTTACATGAAATGTACAGTTTGGCTGTGTTGTTGGTTTTTAAAGGTTAAATGACAGCTGCAAGGGGTGAGACTAGGACTGGGAAAGTACCTTCCAAGAAGAGGTATTTTTCCTTTCAAGGTTCAACCCCAACAGGAAAAACTGCTATTAGACCCAGAAGGGAAGCTTTTTAGAAGGTTTCACCTCTTAGAGCATTTTCACAGGTGAAACTTTAAGTGGGTCTTTCATTCCCTGGATGCAAACCCTGCACTGACTAGAATGTACATTCAATTTAATATTGGCTCTCTTCCTATTTCTGTTCACCAACAATGTTCATGCATGTGCCTAAATGAACGAAGTGTGTGAAGATTTTGCTTTTTTCAAAATGTTATCTGCCTGAACTATGGCTGCCTTCACACATAACACTAAACTGGAGATGAATGTGCCAGATGTCCCATTTTGTGATCTTCCAAATGCATGAAACCACTGTTTCGTCACAAAAGCGACCTGAGGTTTTCGAGCCGAAACCGTAATCTGAAGTGAGTTTCGTTGTTCCAACCTGAGGTTTGAAGGCAGCATCGTGTCTTCCAAATTCTGCCACCGTCATAACCTGGGTTTTGTACTGTGGCTGCTGCCAAAACCATAGGAAGGAACATCGGAAGCTGCCATATACTGAGTCAGACCATTGCTCCATCTAGGTTAGTATTGTCTACCCAAACTGGCAGCGGCTTCTCCAAGGTTGCGGGCAGGAGTCTCTCTCAGCCCTAACTTGGAGATGCCACAGAGGGAACCTGGAACCTTCTGCTCTTCCCAGAGTGGCTCCATCGCCTAAGGGGAATATCTTACTGTGCTCACATGTAGTCTCCCATTCATATGCAACCAGGGCAGACCCTGCTTAGCTAAGGGGACAAGTCATGCTTGCTACCACAAGACCAGCTCTCCTCAGGGTGGGCTCAGACCAGCCCAGAGACACACCAGCTCAATGCCTGCTTCACTTCTCACTGGCTGCCTCTGTGAGCACTTGCCCTGCCCTCTGCTGTCACTGCACTCCTCCAGCTATTGCCCGGCAACTGGAATGCTGCATTGCCACGTCCTGAGCTTCAAAGCATGTCAAAGGGGAAAGACATATTAGGGAATGCCTGCTTTCCACTGTGTCTCATGGTCCGTCCCCCACCTGGCAATCTGCAGGAAAAGAGTATGAGATAACAAGAAGGGCATTTTGTGGAGAGGTTTCTACAAAACAAGTGAAGTATTTGCACAAGCACATGGAGTCCCAGTGGCACCATAAACTGGGCAATGTGGTTGTTTCCCAAGAAAGAGAACACAGGCCAGGGGACTGCTACCCAGGGTCTGGGATGAAAGGCAGCCCCTGGAATTCTTGAGTGGCTCTGCTCTGTTTTGTTTTAGAAATTAGTAGGGGAGGGGGGCATATTGGGGTACACCGGGATGCTTGAGGGACGTAATTGCCATAATGTGTGATGACAAGACGTGATCATCCCTTCTCCCAAGAACTGCTCTCTCATGAGAGCGGCAGGCCGTAGAGACAGACATGCAGGCTGGAGGGCTGTCGCTGCCCAGCTCCGTTGCTATATCCACACAAGCCCTGGGGAAGTGTACCACACCAACACCTTTCCAGGTTGCAGTAAATGGCGGATGGCAGGAGTGAAAGCACGCACTCTGGCAGTTTGGTCCTCCCTTGAGACATATGCATGTTAATTTTTGCCCAGCACAGCCACTCAGCTTGCCAGGGATAGTTGAAAATAGGGGCTCTCCTTGTGATTCCCCATGGTGGCCAATTTGCATACACCGCAATGCCAGTTCAGGAATTTTGAATGTCTACTAGGAGCCGATCTTGCCAAACTGAGTCCATAGGGAAATGGCTGGACACACGGAGAGGCCCAGACTTATTGGGAGTCTGTAGGAGTTGAGTATTGAGGGGATGATGAGGAGTAGGAGTTCTATTCTTAAACAGATATACCAGATGGCCTACCTCATAAAAGCACAGTCTGATGGAGGCCCAAAGCTTATGATGCCTCTGGTCCTCCCCAGTGGACTGTCGTTCTCATGAGAGGGCTAATCCTCGGTCAGCAAGCCAACATGAGAGCAGGAGGGTGCTTGGGTGTTCCTGGACTGCTTTGCCAGGGTCTGCCCTCACAAGAGCATCCTTGGTCACAGTGGACCAGACCCCAGGATCCTTTGCCTTCTCTCATATACATAGTCCATGCCAGGAAGTCATCATGATCTCTTCCCAGAATAGGAAGCTGCATGTGCTGGCAGAGAATAGGTAAAGACCTCCTCTTCTCTTTTTTAAAGATTCCACTCACTGCTCCCTTCCCTCCCTGCAGCACCAAACCTGTTCAGACCTCATCATCTGAATTAACCTTTGATCTCACCAAGAACACTGTGATGATCTCATGGAAGCAAACAAAGAATGTGCTACAGCTGATGCTGGAGTCCATTGATCAAAACAATAATTTTGAAAAAATGAAGATATACTAAAGAAGGGAAGCCTTCTTGCATCTGCCACTGACCTGTGGTGTGCAAATTACCATAATACTGATTTTTTTAAAACCCAAACCCTTCAAGCTAGCTACTAATGTGGAGTGCCTTTGCTTCGGATGACATACGATGAGGTGTGCTAAGCCCTGTTCCTCAAAGTTCTGTAGCACATATGCACTGTTTAGCTTTGCCTGGTAGCCTCCAAGACAAATGTTCTAGGTCTTCACAAAGTTCTCGTCAAGTTCTTTTCTTCTTTATATTTAATTCTCTAAGACGTATCCATGGCTAATCCCAAGTGTGGCAGCTCTCGCAAGAGTTCGGAGAGCTGCCGGATAGCCACGGGACGGGCAGAAAAAAGAATGGCGGCGGCAGTTAATGATGGTGGCGGTCGTGGGGTGGGTGGGAAGAAGCTGGTGGATGGGAAGGAAGAAACCGGCCGGTAGGCTGGTGGGCGGGGAAAGGAAGAAGCTGGGGCGAGGGAGAAGCCGGCCAGCCAGCGGGCAGGCAAAGGAAGAAGCGGGTGGGCAGGTAAGCGGGGGCAACGAAGAAGCTGGCAGGCGGGTGAGGGGAAGAAAAAACAACGGTGGGCAGGCAGATGCGGGCAGGTGGGAGGCGGTGGGCTGGCTGGTGGCTAGAAGCGCAGATGTTCTGGCCTGGCCCAGCTAGTTTTAAATAATCCTGTTTGCTCACTCTCTCAGTACAGAGAAGGGCTGTGCATATCACACACACACACACACACACACACACACACACCCGTGTGCAGATGTTCCCTCAGCAGCTGATGGGTTGGAAAGAGCTTGGCACCCAAAGAATGAGATACTGAGAGACTAGGCAATTACCAGGGGGCTGTAGCTTGCAGGTGTGAGGATACCAGCAATGCCCTCTTATATTTCAGGGTAGTTGCAGGGAGGGTGAGAAAGAGAGTAGAGGCAGGAGAACCCCCTCTCTCTCCTCATTACTGAGGCAATATAGAGTGATGGTTAGGAGATAAGAGAGCTGGTCTTGTGGTAGCAAGTATGACTTGTCCCCTTAGCTAAGCAGGGTCTGCCCTGGTTGCAGATGAAAGGGAGACTAGAACTGTGAGCACTGTAAGATATTCCCCTCAAGGGATGGAGCTGCTCTGGGAAGAGCAGAGGGTTCCAAGTTCCCTCCCTGGCATCTCCAGATAGGGCTGAGAGAGATTCCTGCCAGCGGCTACTGGAGAAGCTGCTACTAGTCTGTGTAGACAATACTGAGCGAGATGGATTTATCTCTGACTCAGTATATGGCAGCTTCCTATGATCCTATGAAAAGAGCCCAAGAAATGGGAGAGCCTGAGCATTGGGCGTGGGGAAGGAAACAACACCATTATGTTTTGTCCTTTCCCTGGTGCATTACTGGGGGGAAATGCCTGCCTTCACTAGTAAGGCCCACACCCCTCAACAGTCCAATCTGATCCAATATAGGGAGATTTTCCAAATGGTGATCTGGAAAAGCTACACTTAGGCTGGGAGGGGGTTCATATGAGGGAGCCATTTACAGTGATGTCACAATGGTGACAGAAGGTGCTGTTCATACAGCCAATGGCATTATTCATCTAGTTTGCTCCTGATGATTTGCAGTTACTGAACATTATATGCATCCTTAAAAAGTAACCGTTTTGGTGCAGTCCTTAAAATGGCTTAACTTTAGGCAGGCACATAGGGAGCTCGCCGGCAGCCATGGGACACGGTCCCATTGGTGGCTTCCTTCTTTAGTGATTTCTGCACACACCCAAGCCACACAACCTGCATCTAATTCGGATGCAAGGAGCATGGTCTGTGCCAGGATGGGGCCATTCAGCCCCACTGCAAAATTCCCCCTGCTCAGTCAGTGGTTCGTTGAATCTCTGCCTTGCAGAGAAAGGAGCTCCCAATCAGTGATTCAGTGAGCTGCTGATTGGGATGGAGAAGCTCGGCAATGGGGGTGAATGGCCCCTGTCCAGGCACTGACCATGCCCCCTGCATCCAACATGGATTCAGAGGGAGTGGCCAGTAGGGATCCTAAACGCTGGCTGGCTCAGTCCCTGCCCCCCTCTACCTTGCTAAGAGGGAGGCGGGGCGCAGCAGCGGGGAAGACCCAAGCCAGGCAGCGTTTCAATGAAACATGGCTGGGAAGGAGAGGGGCGTGCCTCGTTCTCCCAGTTGGCAAATCCGCTGGCTAGGTGTGGGAGGGTTGGAGCAGGGGCTCCCTTGGTGGCTCCCCCAGACCCTGGCAGTCAAGGGACACGCCCCCTCTGCTCCATTGTCCCCATACCCCTGATTTTAGGCACTTTCAGCTGCATAGAGCCACCCATCTGGGAACGCTCAGAGTGTATCAAACATCCTTGTTTTAGATCTGATTGGATCAGGCCCTATTGGACATTTACCCCCCCTTCAGATCCGACCTGATGAAAAATTGTCCAACAGGGCTCACATCAAATTAGGTCCAATTATTTGATTGATATGATGCACATCCCTAGTATGTACAGAGCACATATTTGCTGACAATAGAAGCGAATCTATAGTTGATTTTCTAGGACCACATTTTCTACCTTGCTTTGCTTACTATTCTCACTTCCATTATTCACATCCACAGCTTTGGTCTCTCTCTTTCTCTCTCTCCCACTCTACAACCAGCATTTTTCTAGTGTTTCAGTAGGCAGAAAAACTTCCCACTGTCCTTCATGTTAAAAGGAGGAAATTAATGTTATTCTCTGAACAAGTCACATACCACTCTTCCATTACAGTACAATCAAAAGAAAAAAGCAAACAAAAAACCCAGTTGGAAATCTATTAGTATAGGAGTTCCTGGACAATAAGACAGCTCTCTAATGCAACATAGAAAGAGGCACTCTGCCATATTACACACACACACACACACACACTCAATAATCAGCACTATTGGCTCTCAGCTTCCAGCAAGGGGGAGTTTCAAGAATTCAAGCTTTTCAGCTACCATTGCTACTTCTTGGAAGAGCTTATTCATATTTCCAGCTTTCTACAACACTTTTAAAGACCTATTAGCAATATTAAATTACCAGGACCAGGCAAACTATGAGCTGCTGTTGTCAAATCGTGTGCTCTGTGGTTTTACTCATTTGTGCAAAATGTGGAGAATATGGTCAAAGGGGCAATGACTGTTATAAGGACTTCAGGATTGTAAGGACTTCAGTTTCTTAAAGAGTTGAATAATGCTTTATTGTTAATATTCATAGGCATAGCAAGGTGCATAGCAAGGAAGCTCAGTGATAGAGCATCTGCTTTGATGCAGAGGATCCCAGGTTCAATTCCTGGTATCTTAAGGTAGGGCTGGGAGAGACTCCTGCCTGAAACCTGGGAGGAGCTGCTGCCAGTCAGTGTAAACAATGCTGAACTCATGGACTAATAGTGTGACTTGGTATAAAGCAGCTTCCTATGTTCCTTTGTTCTTCCTCTTTGAGGAACAAGGGGGAGTGCAAAGAATACATCTGTCACCAGCTGTTGGGCCCTCTTCCCTTAAGGCTCAGTGGCATTTGTCCGCCTCCCATTCAGTTATAGCTGTGCCCCTGTTAATTTTATTATTCTTATTAGTAGTAGCAGTAATAGTAGCAGTTGTGTAAACAACTTAGAAACTACTTTTCAGCAACAACAACAGATTCCCAGAATGATTTACATAGCAAAAGGTATGAGGAAATAGTTTCCTGTCCTAGAAGGGCTCACAGTCTTAAAGCGGACACACACTCAACACCAAAAACATAAACCAAAACTCCATCAGTCCCTGTTTACCAGGGATAGCCCTTACATTCTTTATTGTCCCTATTGTTGCCTCTTGGGGTGCATTTTCCCCACCCCACTTTACATAGCCCCTCGAACTGCTGAACCGGTTCGAGCCAGTTCAGTCAAATGGAGCGGCCCAGCTGGTCAATTCAACCGAACCTGTTTTGTGGACCCACAGTTTGGTACGAATTCAGTATGAATTAGGACTAAGCCACAAAAACAAAAAGATCAACGCACACCCCTACTCTGCAGGCCACAACTCCCAGGTTTCTTGGCCATGCCCCCTATACTTTCACAGGCATATCTCTGTTTCCATGGATGAAATGCTGGAGATTATGTTACGCACTACATACACTTGTATCACAGAGGTATAAATTATGCCACCACACGGCCAGTGATGATCTTGCTTGCTACTATAGTACCATGTCTAAGTAAAATCGGGTCTATGTTCTAAGCTTTCGAAGTATCACCAATCTCTAGATATCTTGTAAGTGCAACTTGCATGTCTGTAATCTACACTGTACTATTTAAGCTCTATTCACACATTATGTTCAACACCTGTGCAACTAGTGTATAGTGTTCTCAGCTACAGATCTGTAAACAGGTACATCCATTCACATATTATGCTAAGCACAGGTACAGCAGCACACTTCCTATCTATACCATGTGTTTGAGGGGCCTGTTCCCTGGGAGTGGTACACCATACATGGACTTGAACGATGCACGGTATGAACAGGTATAACCAACATAAACCCTATTAAAGCAGTCCTATGTGAACAGCCCCAAGGTTTCTTTGAATTATCTTTATTGCACTTATATGCAGCTAATATATTACCTCATAACTCGCCCTACCCCTCTTAATTCTATTGTTAAGCCTGCCATCTGGGAAAGGCCCAGGTAGGGCTGAGAGAGATTTCTGTCTAAAACTTTGGAGATCCACTGCCAGTCAGTGTAGACAATACTGAACTAGTTGGACTAATGGTCTGACTCAGTATATAAGACAGCTTCTTACGTTCCTATGACATGGTGATCCAAGGGAAGCTGGGGCTATGCAGCCTTGAGCATGCAGTAGGGTGGAGTGACTTCTGAAGATTCACTCTGGCTCTAGAAGTGCCCTTTGTCATCTGAAACTGTGTCGCTGAGGGTTATACAGACCTCAGGGACACATTTTGGGCTGATACAGGGCACTGTTCTGTAGCTAGAGCAGGCCTATTCATCTTAGACACCCCACCAGCTGTTTTTGAACTACAACTCCCATAATCTCCAGCCACAGTGGCCAACAGCCAGGGATTGTGGGAGTTGTAGGCCAATATCTGCAGAAGGGCCAAAGTCGAGCAGCCCTGAGCTAGAACAAATTAAGAACATAAGAACAGCCCTGCTGGATCAGGCCCAAGGCCTATCTAGTCCAGCATCCTGTTTCCCACAGTGGCCTACCAGATGACTCTGGGAAGCCTCAGGCAAGAGATGAAGACATTCCCTCTCTCCTGCTGTTGCTCCCCTGCATCTGGTATTTAGAGGCAGAGGTGCCACTAGGTAATTTTGGATGTTATACCTAATGAACTTATGGGGGGAGGCACCTACAAGCATCCTCTCTGTATATATACTGTACATTTCATATATACAGGTCTGGGTCAGAGTGCATAGGTGAGGGGAAGGACTACATAACCCCCAAAGGATTCATATATCTTCTTGATCATTCACCACAAACCTACAGACTTGGGCCATAGTGCTTAAAAAAAAAAAAAAAAGACTACACAAGCCCCAATGGATTCACATAGCTCCTTGACCATTGACAAACTAACTAGCACACAACACATCTCCTGCTCCACTGTTCAAATACAAAACCAACTTGGACATATAGTGTATTCGTAAGCAAAAATAAAATAAAACCACAACACAGTTCTCATGCAGACCTTTTGGATCACAAACCAACTTGAGCACAGTGCATTTTAAAAATGCACACACTTGTTTGTTTATTCAGATGTAACAGTTCCACTTCTACTAGATGTGAAGCATTCTATGGATAGAGACAACTTTTTCTGGTAGCTTTACTGCATTGGGGGGGAATTAATTAAAAATCACAGGGTTGACCAATTTCCTTGAAATAAAAATACACAGGGTCTGACATCTTGGGCTGCATGTGTGCCCATTTCAGAACTCTTAAGCTGAGCCATTCTGGAAATGAAAAGGGTTGGGCAAAAGGCAGGGGGCTTGTTGCAATTTTTTATGAAGATAAAGGGCAGATTCACATGGGTGTGGAATGATGGTCCAAAGGAGGCTTCAGTTCCATAATTTTTTGTAATTTTCTGCCATGAAACATGCCACTTAGGACTTTTTAAAAAAACTTCTTAGGACTTTAAAAAAAAATCATTAAAAACCAATGGATTGACCAATCCACTTCAAAATCATTACACAGAGTTCTGCTAACCTGTCCTACATCTGAGCCCAATTTCAGAACTCTAGGCCAAGCCATTCCAGAAATATAAAAAGATCCTCTTTTCCCTTGGGGAAAATCATGGGATGCTCTAGGGGCTCATGGACCTGGGCCCCTAAGTCCATGCCTAATGTTGCCCTGTTTAGATGCATCTTGCCTCCAAGGTTGGAGGTGACCTATTGCCACCAGACTCGTAGTTATTGATAGATCTGTCTTCCACGAATTTGTCCAAGCCTCTTTTAAAGCCATCCAAACTAGTGGCCATCATCACATCCCATGGCAGAGAATTCCATAGATTAATTATGTGATGTGTGAAAAAGTACTTCCTTTTGTTGGTCCTAAATTTCCTGGCCTTCAGTTTCATGGGGTGACATCCAGTTCTAGGGTTGTGAGAGAGGGAGAAAATTCTCTCTCTCTCTCCACTTTCTCTTTTCCATGCATAATTTTATATCTGTCTATCATGTCTCCCCATAGTCACCTCTTTCCTCCCCAGGACTGAACAGCTGGATCAGCACTGGGGAAGCTCTTCCTCACACCAGTGCATCTTTCTTTCGCACAGCCAGAAGGTTGTTCTTGATGTCAGCCAGTGACTTTACATGACAGCAAGTAAAGAATAAGGAAGAGTTTAGGTATAATATCCGTCATGGCTATCAATCAACCACTTTTAAAATCCATGAGTGAATCTGCTTTATACTTCGTGAAACCATTGGTTCACATAGCTCAGTAGTATCCACTGGGCTTATGATGACTTTCCAAGTGCTCATGTAGAGGTCTTTCTTAGCTCTGTTACACGAAATCCTTTGGCTGGAGGAGATACCAGGGCATGAACCTAGAACCTTTTGCATGCAGAGCCTGCATGTTCTGCCACTGGGGTAGGGTGTCTTTCCTTTCTTACCTGGGCTTCTTTTTGGAGCCGTTATCCAGTAGTTATATTTAACCACTTGCTTGGATTTATTCATCAGTTTATGCCTACTATGCGAGATGCAGAGCACGTAGGTATCAGTAAACCAATGGCTGAGCTCTTCAGTTGGCATAACTCCACTGACGCAAACAGAGTTCTGTTGATTCACACACGTGTATGCTCCTCTGTAATTATTAGAAAACCAGTGCTCCTTTATCACTAATGTTTGTACCTTGCTCCAATTTATTTATTTAATTCTTTTAAAAATAGAGGGCTTGAATAACACATCTGCAAATAATTCAGATGTTTGCTGCTCTGGAAATATCCAAAACTGCCATTCATCATTACAAAATAATTGAATTCATGAAATGGTATAAGAGGTTTGCTCAATCAGAGGAAACTAAAGGGGAAAAGCCCTTCACATTTTCATTGTTGTTAAACGAAAGCTTTTCTGCTGTTGCGAGGACAACTACTTGGCTGTCACGGAAACTCTTGTGCAATGACGACTGTGTTTCAAAGCTTACCAAAAGGCACATAAACACAGTGAATTCTCAGAAAAGTGGTATCACACCCATTCCTGATCTTTATCCTGTCCTGCTTACTGAGCAAGCATAGAGTCCAATTATTGCTCCCTGCCTGCTGAAAGTAAAGCTGAGGGGAAAGATCCATACTCTTTTAGAATGATTATCTGTGTGGTTTTGTTCTGTGTGGTTTCATTCTAGTCCCTAAGCTCATGTTTTAGAGCTGTTACTAGCACACGGGTTGCCCCATTGTCAGTTTGGTTGATCAGAGCTCAGCCCTTCTGGTACTGAGGAACCAGAGCTAAACCCCATTCATTCATTCATTCATTCATTCATTCTCTCTCTCTCTCTCTCTCTCTCTCTCTCTCTGAGATGCAGCAGCACAGCAGAAACTGTGCCTGGCTGTTTGGGAAAATTAATGAGAAAATGCATAAGGTTTCCATGACATGAAGAAATGGCTCTGGAAACACAGAGACCAAAGTTCCAAGACCATAACATGCAAAGATGGTATCATTTTATAATCCCACTAGGTTCCATTAAACCCTAATGGCAACCAACCCAAATTAGGAGACAGGTTGTGAAATGGTTCTTAACTAGGGCCCGCTTCATCATGAGGTAGACTAAGGTGGTCACCTCAGGTGGCAGATTACCAGGGGGACCACCTGCTTGATGCCATCACTTGGCTTGTTGGCATGGCCTGAGAGTACCCATATGCCCCATCTATCTATATTCCTGCCTCTGCAAAAGGAATGGAAAATCACTGCTGGATAATGGGGTGGGATGGAAGGCATTCGGCACTCTCCAAGGAACCACAGATATTGGACTGTCCCAGTTCTTTCCAATGTAGTCTGCTGAGAGGGTGGCAAGTCTCCTGTCTGTGTTACAACTCTAAATGATCAACTTCCAAGCTTTGTGTTGAAGGTCATATTTGTGATTGTTCCCCTGAAGTTCCAGGAGTAAAAAATACCACCTCCAGGCTGCTTCCCCCTTTGCTGTGTCAGTAGAAGATGACCCCTGGAAGACTTTGTCAGCTGCACTGAGGCTTAAATCTTTGTGATTTGTTGGGCTGAGACACGCCATGAAGGCTTATGAGAGTTGAGCAAGAGCTCCATCCTCACAAGCAGCCAGGAAACCACAGTAACTGCACACTAGGCTTGCTATTCAGTCCTCATGGACATATTCCTGGATGCAAAGGGCTTTTGTGGGGAGGGGAGAGAAGCAAAGAATTGCTTCTCCCTCCACCTGTCCAGTGCGGCAGGGCACGCCTAGTGCACAGTTAGTTTCCTGGCTGCTTGCAAGGATGGAGCTCTTGCTCCACTCTCATAAGCCTGCGCAACATATCATCCTTTGTTTTAATGGCAGCCAGCAAGAAGAGCGAAGCCACTACTAGTTTAACCCTCATATTGGGTGGAGTCTACTAGAAGCAAACATTTTTCAAACAACAAATATCCTAGATGGTTTCCAGGAGAATTTATATTTTGAGATAATTGTAAGGAGAGATTACTATATTGCCACGGAAGAAGACTCAACATAGTTGGAAAGGTGTCTGGCAAAAGCATAAGATAGATCAGCAGATGTTGGAAAAATTTGGATAGATTATTTCATCCTTCAACTAAAGCATTACCCTGTTACCAGATGAGAACACCTATCTACACTTCTCCTATCTTATCAGCAACCCAACATTTTTGAAATAAACTATTGGATTTTATTCTAGTTGGATACTGAGAGACTATTTCAAGGATTACCTTTTACACATTTTTTTTGAGATGTATAGGTTTATATTTTCTGATTTAGATTTATTTAATACAGTTGACAGGTTTTCAAGTACATGGTTTTATGACTATTATATTAAAACTAGCTGGGCCGGGCACAGAGCATCTGCACCTCTAGTTCGCCTGCCTCCCCATTCACCCTCCCCCGCCTCCTTTTTGCCCGCTTGCTCATCACCTTCTTCCCCCGCCGCTGCCGCTGCCACCATCTTCGTCTTCTGCCTGCCGCCACCACCATTTTTTTTGGCTGGCTGGCCGGCCGCCACCATTTGTCACCGTTTCCTTTGCCTGCCAGCTGGCAAGCACCACCATTGTCTCCCCCATCCCTGTCGCCATCGGGGCAGCTGCTCGCAAACTCTCACGAGAGCTGCCACGCATGGGATTAGTGACAGGTATGCCTTAAAGAAATATATATAAAGAAGATAGCAATATACAGTATTTGTATTTCCTTTTGATGCATTGACATATTGTTGAATCCATATAGGGGGTACCCCCCCCCCTTTTGTTTAGCCAGTGAAACCCTTCTTCAAATTCTAGCTTACTTGGCTTCCACAAGAAGCAAAATGCCTTCCATAAGAAGTTGCCACCCCAGAACTTTGGAATGTCCTTCCCAACGTGGTTCATTTAGCCCTTTCTCTTAATGTGTTCCACAAACAAGTGAACACAGCTTTGTTTTGTTTTGCGGCGTTAGGCCCTTATTGTTGGTATATTTTTCCGTTGTTTTGCTGTTTTTGGTTTTGTGGATATTTTCTATTGCTTTTTGGGGTGTTTTAATTGTTATGTCCTTTGATATTTTAATTAGTTTTATTTGACTAGCTTTTTATGGACAGCTGAAAAATGGTAAAGAAATGTTGTGAATGAGTAATAAATAATTATATAATACCATACAACTCCTAAAAGCAAGTGAGTCCTCTGTCTTCATATGTTGTTCATAATATGTTGTCATAATGCTGCCCCTGCTAACTGGGCAAAGAGGCACCTTTTACCGTGGTGATTCTCTTTATTTAGCAGGGGGAGAGTAACTGGCCCTATCTACCCCCAGCACAGTACTTCCAGTTACTGTTGCTGGTGTCTATCTTGTTTTTTGTTTTTAGAATGTGAGCCCTTTGGGGACAGGGAGCCATCTTATTTATTTATTATTTCTCTGTGTAAACCTCCCTGAGCCATTTTTGGAAGGGCGGTATAGAAATTGAAATAATAATAATAATAATAATAATAATAATAATAATAATAATAATAATAATAAAAAACCCCAGTGAGGCACTACCTTGGCGAGGTTGTGGGGCTTGCGTGCTCTGAGGAAGGTGAGAGCTATGCCAGAGGTCCAACCATACTGGACAGGTCTCACCAGAGGAGCCAGACAAAGAGTGCCTCTCCCATCAACAATATGGTGAGACGTAACTTTAATAAATCTATACCGGATCGGTCGTCGCCCGGGTCAACAAGGACCGCGCCAGGTACTGGAGTCCCTGGACATCTGGTGGCAAGTGGGCAACAGGACTCAGGATCTTCAGTTGAGCAACCAGGGCTGAAGACAGCAAAGTTACTGGAAGAAACGTCGCTTAACCGATAAATATATACAAAAAATGCCAACAAGGAAAATTCTGGCATCCCAGGTCCTTGGGAAGGACTTGATGTCTGGATAAAACAAACCAGTCAATAACACCTGTCTGACTGTATAAACAAGAAATATTATTATTATTATTATTATTATTATTATTATTATTATTATTGGAACTGCCCTGGGTGCAGTACCAAAAGACCTTGAAGAGCACCTCAACACCATAGGGGCCACAGAAATCACCATCAGCCAATTACAAAAAGCAGCTTTACTGGGAACAGCCTATATTCTGCGACGATATCTATAACAATTGACCATAAAATTCTGGTATCCCAGGTCCTTGGGAAGGACTCGATGTCTGGATAAAACAAACCAGTCAATAACACCTGTCTGACTGTGTAAACAAGAAATAATTAAAAAAAAATATTAAATGCCCAAAGGAATATTGTTATTGGGGTTAACATTTCTCTCTGCACAGAAAGACAAAGTTTTCAGTTAGGTAGGCTCACTAGCAGAATTTGCTCAGGGCATGTAAAAGAACTTTCATTTAACAATCTTCTTCCCCCAAGTGAGTAAAACTGAGACACTTTGGTTATAACAACTTGCTCTTCTTGGGAGGCAAGAGGTTGCTGCTGCTTTTGCAGCAATGGTGGTGGTGATGGCGATAGCTTGAATAAACAAGCCCATCAAGTTAGGGTTTAGAGGTTGCTAAGAGCCCAGGGAACGCAAGGATCAGTCAGACTGGAAAGAGATATTTCCTGAAAACAACAGAATCCTTGCACACACTAACTTCAGTGGATGAAAGAAAGGTTGATTGATGCAACGCCAATTAGAGGAGAAGAGAAAGAGAATTTTCAGAAGCCACTGATGCAGACACACTTAGAATGGAGTTTTGAACATTTATGAATAGTTCAAAATAAAATCCTCTGTTTTAGAAAGGGTTGAGCTGAAGTGGCTTTAAAAAGAAACATTGCTACAATATCCTGGTAGAACCAGTCACAGTTGCCTTAGCGATCTAATTGTGGGCTGGGGGAGTCAAAATGATGAATACTTTACAAATTACAAAATTACCTTCCCCGCCAGACATGTTTATTGCAAGTGCAATAAACCACTACCAATTGCATTATGTAGCAATTGTGTTATTTAGGTCAAAGAAGGTTGCCCTGCTCCTTTATTCAGAATGTGTATAATTGTAAACATGTTGCTGTTGTTAATTGGTGAGGGGGAAGTACTCCATATATGCTCTGAGGTACTTATCTTAATTTTCAATATTACTATATCTGTTTTTTCAGGGATGTACAGTAAACAAATATGGCTAAAAGGAAGCTAGTGCCCCCAAACTAACAGTACTGTACCTGCAAAAGATCAACATCCCCACCACCACCACACACCCCCCTTATATCACTTTTTTTAGCTTTTCGTGGAAAATCAGGTGGTAGTTGCCGGGCACACACTTTCCTCCCTCAAAAACAAAAAAATAAATCAGACCTTGGATGGCAGCTATGTATACGGCTGCTGATCCCTACTCAGTTTCTACTCTTGATCTCATTAAGGCAAGCTCAATCTTATTCTGAAATGTTTCCCTGGTTTTAGAAAATGAAAAGAATGAAGAAATAAATAGCTATTTTTAGACATGCAGAGGATGACTGTAGGAATTAATCACCAACTAGTTCGGTGGCATTTAAGAATTCTGATCCCACATTTGTACAAAACAATAAAAATAGTCTTTCAAACTGTTTATGTTATAGAGATTTGCAGGTTATAAGAAGAATATAGAGAAAAGTTTACTGAAAGTTTTTTCTTCTGCAGAAATGCCTGCAGGGTAATATGAAACCTGAGCTCTGGGGGAACAGGAAAATTAAAATAACATTTGAATTGAAAGTTATAATTCTAAAGTTATATAAATCCTACCCAAAACCTGCCAAGGATAAGGGAACAGGGATTTGTAGAAAGGTTAGAAATATACAGGTGCCATTTTCTGCTAGTATAAATACAGGACTAATCTTACTATTAATTGATTGATTGATTAAGTGCCGTCAAGTCGGTGTCGACTCTTAGCGACCACATAGATAGATTCTCTCCAGGATGATCTCTCTTCAACTTGGCCTTTAAGGTCTCTCAGTGGTGCATTCATTGCTGTTGTAATTGAGTCCATCCACCTTGCTGCTGGTCGTCGTCTTCTCCTCTTTCCTTCTACTTTCCCCAGCCTTACTATTAATAGGCAAATCTAAATCACTCCTTAGGGCAACATCTCTGCTGTAACACCATGACCACCACCAAAAAGGGATTTTTTTCCTTACCCAGCACCACCTTGGTGTGTATGTTTCTGTTACTCAGGATCAAGAGGAGGGAAAAAAGGATTGAGAACTTGATATAGTCTTGACAAATAAACTAAGCAACTGTCCTAAAATCAGTGAGAGTGGCAGGTGAGAAGTACAGGACAGAGCAAGCATGATGGGGTGAATAAAAGAATCATTTCAGGATGAAGTATTGGATGCTGCTGCTATGACTGATTGCTACTATGACTAGCTGAATGGGGAACAGGTTTACAGCAGGAGGATCTACCTGTGCCTGCATTATGGTATTCTGTGAATCCAGGGATAGAGGCTCCAGATATCCATCTCTGATTTGGGAATGCTTTGCACAGAGAGATAATAAAATGTGCTGCTACTCCAACGGCCTCTTGGCCAGAAGTCCTGCTTTGCGCAGAGAGAATGATTAGTGTTTGAGAATGGGAATTTGTAGTGTGGACTGCCTGGTTCCTCAGAACAGCCTCTATATTTGTTTAGTGGGCTTTATTTTTATGCCCATTGTTATAGCTTCATAGCTTCATCCATCCACTCTTGGTAGATAGTGTGTCCAGGGGTATGAGGCAAGATTCCTGCAGTCACGCTGAACACTGTTGCCTCTCTATGAGCTGTTCATGCAAGCAAGTTTACCTTTTTGTGTGTGGGTGTTGTTGGCATTATTCTCCAGCATTTTCCTTTGTAGCACAAAAATAATTTTATTTAGATTTTTATTCTATCCCCAAAACTGCAACCTAAAAATAAAACCAAGAAATACACAAATGTAAATTCTAAAAAGTACCCATCACATATTTATTCACACAAAATAAAGCTATGCTCCATTCAAACACTTCCCATTCTCCCTTATTCTGCTTCTTGCCTTTTCCATTTAGAAGCCAGGAACATAAAATATTACTCTTCCAAATCACTGTGGTAGTAACAAAGTGCAGAGACACAGTCCTCAATAGGACCACCCTTCAGCATCCTGCTGTCATTGTTTCATTGACCTCTGTGGAAAAAATTCCATGCATTTCTTAACGGAGCTAACAGGCTAACATTGAGCACTTTGCTCTTTTTCAAATGTTATTCAACAGCAAGCAATATCAGCAAACAGGTTTCACATTTGGTTCACATTGTGAACCGCCCTGAGCCGTATCGGAAGGGCAGTATATAAATCTAACAAATAAATAAATAAATAAATAAATAAATAAATCAGAAACATTCACAGCTTGTGTTTGGTTAGATAATGTTACCGCTGCCTGCTGCTTCTAACCCATTACATAGGAACCACTGCTTGCTGCTTCTAAGTTATTACGTCAGGACGCATGAAATACTTTCACTACTCTACACTGGCCTGGTTCACACGTACACCATAACTGCAGTTATAGCTGGCTGAGGTCATAATTGCAGTATGCTCGAACATGCGAAACTGTGGTTATGAGCTGAAACCTAACTCCATTTTGCCCTGCCAAACTCTAATTGGGACCTTCAGTTTTCTCTAAGCTTTGCTGTCAACAACTGCAGTTTTGTTGCCTAAGTGTTACGCCCAACTGCAGACTCAGCTGTGACCGTGGTTTCATGCCCATTGCCAAACCCCAGTCATAGAGGCAGCGGTGCAGACCTGCCCCAGGGACGTGGCTGCTCCATGTTTTCGGCACTTCTTGTTGGCAGCTGTGCAGCTGTGGAGTTGCCAAGCTATAGGGACACCACCATGCCCCATCCTGGACTGCCCAGCCTGTCAAGCTGCACAGCTGCTCAGGGGCGCCCTTCATCCCAACTCCATCCTTTGTTCCCCCCACGTGGCAAGCTGCAGGTCAAGGGCATGGATCAACAGGATGGACACTCAGTATTGTGCTCCCTGAGAAGTGAGCAACAGTCATGTATGTCCACAAGCACAAACACTCCAAGTGGCAGCACAAACAGGGCACCCCATCACAGTGCTGGGAGGGGTGACGGCAGACCCAAGCAGGGAAGCGGGAGCAGCTAAGTTCTATTTTTCACACAGAAAGGGTGAGGAAAGGTGGCCCAGCCCCTTCCCCAGGTGGGAATATTTGCTCCTTAAGTCTTCCTCATGAGAAGAACTGTCTGTGAGGACTAATTTCAGATTTACACAATGGTACTCATGTTGTAAGTGGCAACATAAGCCCATTATCCCACGGACAGACTAAGGGGAGTGAGGGAGGATGCTCTATGCAGGAAAGCTGCATGGTCAGGCATTTGGACAAGTGCTGTTCTGGTCTCAGTGACTTCCTCTAAGCCGCTGTCAAACCCTGCCCTGCAAGCCCACCTGCCAATGTGAAATGTGCAGGTGCACCCAGGGGCGATGCTGCCATCCCGGGGGCAGCTGGAACCCGGGGATACCCCCTGCCCCTGATACCTACACTGGGAGGCCTGCATACGGTGGCATGCTAGGCTGGCACTGGGAATTTTGAATAGGTTGAAGGGTCTGTGCCTCAGCCCAGTGTCCGCACCATCCATGCAAATGGTTTGTGTGGGGGTGTTATCGGCAAGGTCTGAAAGGCAGCCCCCCAGAAGGGATTCCCAAGCAGCCAAGCTCTATTCTTTCCACAGAAAGGTTGGAGAAGGAGGCCCAGCCGCTTCCCCTTTTGGGGGTTTGTGCCCCCTAAGGCTTGCTCATGATCAGGGCCGGTCACTAAGGACAGTCTTGGGCAAACAGATCCTTCTTCAGGGATCCAGCCAGCTGACTCAGGGCTCAGTGGCCAGGCATGAGACTGAAAGACCATGGACACCCCCAGACAGCCCATGAGAAGGACCCTCAGAGAGGAGAGGAGAGAATTGTCTGGACAAACCTGTTATGATGCCAGACGGCAAAACATCCCCTTCTCCACCTGACACCTCCCTCACAAGAGCGTCAGGCCATGGGTGCTCTGAATAGAGCAAGGGTGTTTTCTGGGTCACAGCTGTGGGGAGTGCTACCCCAGCGAACACATTCCTAGACTTGAGGACCGCCTGCCTGCCTGCCCACCCACACATGTGCCCTTGCCATCGCCCTGGAACAGTCACTCCACTCGCTGGGGGTGGCTGGAGAACAAGGGCTCTCCTCTCCCATCAGTCCCACTTGTAGATCTACATACAGTGTGAGGAAGGACTGGGACCCAGGAGTTCTGGATAGGTGGAAAGATCTGTGCTGGTGTCCAATCCTCCACCAACACTGTGTGCACGCCAGGGCAAGGGAAAAGGTAGCATCTAGATGGCCTCTGGGTGCTTACAATCCACACAGGGAAAGAGTGTGGGGAGGTTTCCAGGGTATCTGTTTTATTTTTTACAAAGAAAGGGTGAGGAAGGAGGGCCCAACCACTTTGCCGGGGGGAGAGGAGTATTACGACCCCTGGTTATTCATGAGCAAGGCCCTGGTTATGCCTCATCAAGGCATGATGATGATTGTGGCCACAAAATGACCTTGCAGACAATGCCCACTCAAGAGAGCGTCAGACCATGGATGCTCAGAGCTGTGTTGCTGTGTCTTAGGAAGCAGTGGGTGGGGGTATCCTTGAGACGGCTTTCATGTTCCTGGGGACAGCATCTGAGGTGCCTCCGAATCAGCCCCTTGCCTGGCTATTCAAACCGATGCACAGGTGCGCCGTCGCCAATGGCCCCAGCAGTCCACCCAGCTGCCCCGAGGATGGGTGAACAGAGGAAAGTGGCCTCTCCCATTATTCCCCATGCCTGCTCATCTGCATACAGCGCACAGTTGGACTGGACCCAGAATTGTTAAAACTTGAGAGAATGTACTGTCCCGTTGGCCCCCCCCCCCCACGGCCATGCATGTGGCCAGGCTATGGCACAGGGCGTATGGGGATGTCCTCTGTGGTGTGTGCAAGGCTTCAGAGGGATTGGGGGAGAAGGAAATAATGGGGTTCCCCTATTTTTTAACAAAGAGAGTTGGGGGCCCCACTAGAGCAGGGCCCCCCTTGGATTCCCTGGTGGTTAAATGGGCGGTTCATGTTGTAAGCTTGCAGTCCACAGGAGGGGATAACGCCTTAGTACGAATATGAATGCAACGAATATTTATATACCGCTTTTCAACCAAAGTTCCCAAAGTGGTTTACGTACAAAAATTAATTAATTCATTAAATGGCTGGCTGCCCCCAAAGGGCTCACAGTCTAAAAAAGAAACATAAGAAAGATACCAGCAACAGCCACTGGAGGGATGCTGTGCTGGGGCTGGATAGGGCCAGTTGCTCTCCCCACTAAATAAAGAGAATCACCACTTTTAAGAGGTGCCTCTTTGCTCAGTTAGCAGGGGTTAGTAGGCACAGACATATCCCTAGTAGACTGGCCTTCTCATGAGAGTGAGCCTAATGGGCAGCAAGCTGCTTGCAGTGGCTTTGGGGTGGCTCTGGCTGGAGTGCTCTGCCGGGGTCTCCCCTCGCAACATCTTCCCTGGTCATGATGGGACAGACCGACCAACCACCCCTCGACATCCTTTGCCGTCCCGCATCTACATATCCCATTCTAGCGAGTGTGGGTTTCCCCCTTCCCTCTGGCACTGCAAGTGGGATTTCCCCCCTGGGCCCCCAACCCCACCTCCTGTGAATTGGAGTTTGCATGGTGCTTTCAGGGTGCAGGGCCACTTGGGTGGAGCAGCATTAATATTGCAGGGTATTTAAAGGGCTTTCAGTGCACTTCCTCTGCAGAGGGGAAGCGGAACGCTCTGAAAATGCACGATTGCACTCGGCACGCACCCTTGGAGATCATAACCAATTGCTGCCAAGCAGCTGATATGGTGACACTTTGCCCACAGTCTGGCTGTGGAGCTGGCTGGGATCAGGCCAGGAGGGGCTCCCCTCTCTTTCAACTACACTTAGGCTGGCCATGGTTTGCTGTATATCTGTGGCGCAAATTGCAATTAGAAATGGTAACACCGGTCATGATTAACTGCGGTTATAGTGTATGTCTGAATCCGGCCACTGAGTTTGTATTCTGGCCAGGCCTCTAAGCCACAAAAGCTGACTGTGACACAATTCCCATTCACCATTGTCAATCTCTGTTATGTCTTCAGCTAGTTCTGCTCAAATAATTTCCTCTTTTGCTGGCCCCTCACTGCCTTCCTTCAGAAACTATAAATACTTGTTTGGAATCCTTACAATCACCTGTCCCCATAATAGTGACCTTAGGCCTAGGAAGACTGACCATAGCCCTTGTTCTAGTTTTAGCACTGCACAATTAAAGGGTTTATCTCCAACTGGAATAATGATGATCTGCACAACCAATGACACAAAAGATGCTGTTTGTGAATATTCCTTTGAAAATGTTTTGTTTGTTTGTTTGTTTGTTTGTTTGTTTGCTTGCTTGTTGTTAAATTTGTAGACCACCTTTCATTAAAACAATCCCAAGGCTGTTCATATATAAAAATTAAAACAATACTATAAAAGGTTATTCATATATAAAAATTAAAACAATACTATAAAAATTACACAATTAAAATATTAAGATAAAATATAAAAAGAGATCTAACTAAATTTCTTTTAAAATACATGCATTAAAAATATTCCATTCTCTGTGAACCTTTCATGCATTGATTTCATCCTGTGTGATACATGCTCCCAAAAGCATCATCTGCATCATTACAAAGGTATTAAATACAATTGTGTAATGCTGGGTTGGTGTTCCCTCTAGCAGTGCAGCTCATTTCTATCAAATAATCTTTCACCTGCAAAAGCAAGTGTAAAGACAACAGCAAGCTGATAAATGGCATGGAGTAAAATATTTCTCTGCATTGTACAGAGAACTTGTGTTTTGGGTGGTATAAAAATATGTTAATTAAACAAACAAACAAACAAACAAACAAATAAATAAGGGTTTTATTCCTATCATAAGGATTCCATTTCAACAGAGCTTCTGTTGGCTTTTTTGTTGCTAAAGCAAGAGAAACAAATGCATCCATCATGAGATTGAGTCACAGTATCTGAATAGCTTTCAGGGCGGAATTCTGTGTGATACATGCTCCCGAAAGCAACTGTAAAGGCAAATATTGTATATGATATTATATTATTATTACTACTATTATTATTTATTTACGCAGTCAGACAGGTGTTATTGACTGGTTTGTTTTATCCAGACATCGAGTCCTTCCCAAGGACCTGGATGGCTGAATTTTATTATCAATGTTGTTGCTGTTATTATAGATATCGTCGCAGAATATAGGCTGTTGTTATTGTTATTATTATTATTTATTTGATTTCTATACCGCCCTTCTGGCTACAATACTGACAGTAAGCTGAAACTGAAAGAATTCAGAAATGCTGTCATATACATTCCTACCCCACACAACTGCTTTAACAATGCTTGATAAGTTGTTATCTGCTAGAATGATATCCGAAGTTTCCTTAGCTACATCTGTTCCATTGATACCCATTGCAATGCCAACATCAGCTCTTTTTAATGCAGGCCCATTTTTAGTACCATCACCAGTTACTGCTACCACCTACCTTTGTTCAATGATGTTGCTGTTAAATGATCCCTTCTACTAAGTTGTATTTATCAGTAGGTGAGGATATTGCAAGCACACAAAGGCTGCATTTGGAGTTACGTGTGGCTAGGGTTCATGTGACTGCGTGTCCAAATGCGTGAAACCGCAGTTTGGACCCTGACTCAAACCCAGGGCTTACTCACCAAACTCCAATTTGAACCCTTGATTTGTAGTGAGGTTCGTTGCTTGGGCCTCTGGTTTGCGGCTCCTTCCATTATGTCTGAATGCAGAACTGGAGGTAGCCTTTCCTGGAATGGAGTTGAGGCAATGAAGCTCCTTCCTCTCTCCATCTTGATTGGCTGCCATGGCTGTCCATCAATGAAAGGAGGAAGCCTGGTAGGCAACTCCCCCTCCTCTTTGCAGTCTCCCCAAGAGGAGGCTCTTATATCTGAATTAGGAAGATATAGATTAGGCAGGTAAGTGTGTGTGTGGGAATGGGGAGTGGAACAAAGTATAGACCAAACCTCTTCAAAAAGCTTAAAAAAAAAAAAGTCCCCTTCTGAATTGTGTATTCATCTTTCCCCTCCAGGCATGTAAAAGTATCTCCAGGTTGAATGATGCCACATTTTACAGCTATTGCAGGAGCTGTATTAATGTTATCCCCAGTGACCATACGCACAGCAATGCCAGCATCCTGACATATTCTTATTGCTTTGGAAACTCCACGTCTCACTGGATCTTCAATACCTGCAATTGTGATACTTGTCAAATCTTTGATCATATCGTCCTCATTGTCTCACTTTGGTTTGGCGTTGCTGGCTGAGAAATCTCTGAAAGCTAGGCGTATGATCCGGAGTCCCTCGGAGGCCATTGGGTCAATCATACTTGTCATCATGAGATTATAATCTTCTTCTGCAATTGGTACAGGTTCCCCAGCATCATTCGGTATGCAGCAACACTTCTGAAGGACTATTTCAGATGCACCTTTGGGGAACGTTTGATAACTATTATCATTTTTCAAAACTGTGCTGATAGATTTCCTGTCAGAATTGAAGGTGTATACTTTATACAGCTCCTCTTTGGGTATCTTCATCCTTATAGCCTCATAATCCCGTTTTAATTCTAGAAGGGAGCCCAATAAAGTACATACAGTTTTATTGCCAATTTGGCGGAACAGGCACCCTTTTTTCAGGACTCACTATTTTAGAAGTATATGCACAGTTAGTAGCAATACCCTTATGCTGATAATCCATAGTTGGATGAATTAAATTAAGTTCAAGAATAACTTTATTATGTGTGTTACCAATGAAGATTTGGACCACTGTCCAGTGGCGGCTATTGAGGGCGGTGCAGAGGCAATGACAAGAAATATCTTTAAAATTCTTAACAGGAGATACTGCTGGCTCCTGGACCCCACAGGGAACAGTGGCATCCCACCTGGTATCCTGCATAGTGGCTGCCCTGTGGTGGCTGCCCTATACTGCACATGTGCAGCGGTCACTTGCATGGTCAGCAACAACATGCTGACCACACAAATGGCTGCTGTGCACGCGCAGTGGCCAGGTGAGTGCTGTAGGGTGGGTGGCAGCAGCATGGAATGCTGGGTAGGGCACCACTGCTCCATGCAGCATCCAGGTGCTGGCAGTATCACCTGTTAAGACATGCAAAGGTATCTTTCACCACCTACCCACCCACCTGCGCTGTCCTCACCAGCTGCTGTTATTATTGTCATTCTGTACTTGTTAAGGTTCTTGTTTCATCTGAGCAAATTGTTGTTGCATTGCCCATAGTTTCACAGACATCCAAATGTCTCACTAAGTTATTATATTTCATAATTTGTTTCACAGAGTACGCAAGGGAGATGGTGACTACAAATGGAAGGTCCTCTGCAATGCTACCACCAAAACTGTAACTCAAAGAACTTCATGCTATATAGTATGGTGGTGTGCATACCTTAGTCCAAACACACTTATGAACTGCAAAAATTATAATTAAAAAATTGGCTATAAGGACAATTGTGAATATAGGCATTACCAGCCCTGCTTTGCCAGTCTGAACTGCCAATCTACTGTTTTGCTTGTAGAACTGGTTTTTCCTTTTTGTGTAAAGGTTTTTTTTTTCTTATTTTTTGTTTTTCTTCTTCATTTGTTTTTCTTCTTCATTTGTTTTGATTTTTGCACCTTCACGCACCTTTTCAGGATCTACAGAGTCTAGATTATTTGCTGCCTCGGAAGAGTGCTTTGTCTTTTTATGGTTTGTTTGTTTTTTGTCTTTGTCTTTTTGTCTTTGTTTTCTCACTGATCTCCCCAAGTAAGGATAATTCCTGAGCAGTGTTCCCTCTAATTTTTTTCATCAGTGAGCAGAATGAGGTTGGTTCTGGGCAGCAGTATCAAGGAGGTGTGCACACATATGCATTATTGTGTGCCACTATAGATACAACACACACACACACACACACACACACACAGAAGGAAAGAAGTGTATTTTACAATTTTATTGTATTTATAACATTATAATATAAAATATTATTTATTCTATTTATAAAGTTGGGATTTATAGCTTTATAGTGCCAAACTAAGTATGCTAGCTTTTGATTTGAAGCTGAGCTCTTAAAATGCCATAAAGACATAATTTATTCTGTCTGAGCTTTTCTAAAAGTAGTGTCTTCTTGATTTAGTGATTGGTTTTGACCTATGTGTTAGGCTCCTACTTGCTGTACTCTCTTCTCTTCTCTGCCGCTTAAGAAAATTTGATAATTCTCAGGTAATGGCGCTAGATTCCCTCCATAGACAAAATCTGGAATAACTGGATCACATACAGAACAAAAACCTTCAATTAATTAACTAGGGAATATATTTATAGCTGTTTTCATTACTTAAATGTCTTTAAAAGAGTCTTTTTTCTTTTTCAGAAAAATACTGAATATCATATTAACTATTCTTGTTCTCAGCAGAGTTTTAACACTTAATGATCTCAATAATAGTTAAAATATGATGTTCAGATTTTTTTAAAAAAATATTTTCTAAAAGAGACTGCACACCCACCAGAAACAGCTGCACAGGGGTTGGTGCGCACGCACACACCTTAGAGGGAATCCTGTTCCTGAGAATAATTCCTGTTGGTGAATTTACACCTATAGCCAGTATTCTCTCTAATTTTTTTCATCTGTGTGCAGAATGAGTTCTGTTCTGGGTGGCAGTATCAAGACAGTGTGCGTGCACATGCATTCAGAGTGGGATGTTCCCTATTCAACCTGAGTGGGATCTAAAATTAACTGAGTGGACATCAAAAAGCATGTGAGTGCACACATTCACACACCTTAGAGGGAACACTGCCTACAGCTGTAATAACTATTTTGCCAAAGCCTTCCATTATGTGGGTACCTGAAATTAACATGGGATCTGCAGTCAAAGTCTTCTTGACGTGATTCGATTTGCCTGTAAGGGAAGTCTCATCAGTTTTCAGATCACATCCTTGGAGAAGCAAACCATCAGGTGGTATAATATAACCTTACTTGTTCAATGCAACATCCCCAACCACCAAGTCAGCTACTAGGAGAGGAGAGCTGGTCTTGTGGTAGCAAGCATGACTTGTCCCCTTAGCTAAGCAGGGTCTGCCCTGGTTGCATATGAATGGGAGACTTGATGTGTGAGCACTGCAAGATATTCCCTTCAGGGGATGAAGCCGCTCTGGGAAGAGCAGAAGGTTTCAAGTTCCCTCCCTGGCTTCTCCAAGATAGGGCTGAGAGAGATCCTGCCTGTACCCTTGGAGAAGCCGCTGCCAGTCTGTGAAGACAATACTGAGCTAGATAGACCAATGGTCTGACTAAGTATATGGCAGTTTCCTATGTTCCTATGTACTAGCACCTGAATTATTGCCCCTTGCTGGATGACAGTAAACTTCTGTTCACTTTCAATACAATGCTGCAACCCCTGAAATTTTCTTTCTTTAATCCAGTCATTGCAAGCTGTTACCAGTACCATACAAACTACTGGCAGGAGTATTGTACTACCCTTTATCCAATCCACATCTGTATCTTCATCATGTTCTCCTGAGTCAGTTGTGTGGCATGCTGCAATGCTTCCTCCTGGTGGCCTATAAAAAGACAGTCCTAGTAATATGATGGCTGCTACTGCTAAGAAGCATAATCTCTTAGGAACATAGGAAGCTGCCATATAGTGATTCAGACCATTGGTCTA